>NW_024704746.1:64537834-65115333 GCF_018977255.1 Callorhinchus milii | reverse complement strand
ACTTTCTGCACTGAAACACTTGGTCTACAACGCTCTATCAGCTTGTCTGGCAGACGTCAGGACCTGGATGAGTGCAAGCTTCCTGCAGCTGAATGTGGACAAGATGGAAGCCATACTCCTTAGCTCTCGTCTTCACTCCTGCGGATCTAAACTCCTCAACCTCCCTGGGCTCTCTCACACACACTCACCGAATCAGTGCGCAATCTAGGCGTCCGGTTCGACTAGCTGTCCTTCCTCCCCCACACCCGGTCCCTTCTTCCACCTCCACCATATTGCCCGCCTCCCACCGTACCTTACCCAAATGCAGCCAAAACCTTTGTGCATGCGTTTGTCATCTCCTGCCTGGATTACTCAAACGCACTCCTCGCTGGTCTCTCCAGCAAAACTATTCAAAAGATCAGCTCATTCAGAACTCTGCCGCCCGCAGACTGACCCGGACCAAACTCTGTACCCACATCTCACCAGTTCTGTCCCAGGCTCCACTGGCTCCCCATCACTGAACAGATCGACTTCAGGATCCTCACACTCGTGTACAAATCCCTTCACTCCCTGGCACCTCCCCAACCTCTCCAACCTCCTCACTCCCCAATCCACTACACGGCACTTCTGCTCGACTGGCACCGGCCTCCTGCTCGTCCCTCGCACCCTCCGCCCCACCATCAGAGGTCGCGCTTTCAGCCACTAAGCCCTGAAAGTCTGGAACACTCTCCCTCAATCCCTCCGCCTTGCCCTTTCTCTCCCCCTTTTTCAAGTCCCGCCTGAAGACCTGCCTATTCGACTGTGCTTATGGCCACCTCCCCCCTGTCCCCAGGCTCGGAGTCAGGCTCCACCACTGTTAAGCGCTCTGAGACGCTGCCATACGTGGAGGGCGCTATATAAATGCAAGGCGTTGTTGTTGTTGAACAATCATTAGACTGCCTCACACCTTTGCAGGCTTCTCATTGACATGAATATTGAGTTTCTCCCTGAGTCCTGGCCAACAATCTTCCAGCTAAAATTGGTCATTCGCTGCATGGCTGTTTGTGGTTCATTATTGTTTGCTGATCCTGTGCAGTGCTTCGAGACATCCTCCTGATGTGAAGCTCACTCTATCAAACGCAAGGTTTATTGTTTGTTACTGCCGTTTTTTGACTGAAACTGTGCAATAGCTTCAAACTCTGCTGTCCATAAACAGCCCGTTGAAAGGCTCATTTGTGAGAAATCAATCCTCCATCCAGCCTTCAATCACCATACCCAAGTCGTAATTTGGCAGCAAGGCAAGTGTTTCTGAGCCATTAATCTATGCATTAGAGACTCTGAGGTTGTAAAATTATCCCATCAAATTCTTTCACTGTGGCTACAGAATGCAGTAACAGGAGATTATGCAGAATCAATAGGATAAAAGGATATTGCACCGTTGGGTAAATGGTTGTCATACTGAACTCAGCAGACGGGGATCGATAGCTAGCCTGAGAGGAGTTATCTGATCTCGGCTGCATTAGCAACAACCTGAAGGTTGGTGAAGAGAGAGGTTAGGTAAGATGCACAGGTGGACTGCATCCCGCAAGAGGCCCTTTTCATTGTAACTTGCCAGAGGATGACAATTCTACCCGTGCGGATTAAATTTTTTAAAAAAATTGAACATCAAATTGCAAATAGAACATTGTGGCAAACTGGAAGCTCATTCAGCTGCCTGTGTGCTCTGACACCCACCAAGTGGACATCTGGATAACTGGCTGGGCTTGTGTCCCAGTGCTGTTATCTGTCGTGTTCATAGTTTGTTGCCTTGTTCAGAGTTTGGCAACTGAAACCAGATGGCAGATTTTCGCACAAAGCACAGAGAGAGACAGCGGGTCTCTTAATATATTAATGTGGAGTCTTGTAGCTTAGTGGTTCGAGCACGTGCCTCGCAAACGAGAAGACCTGGGTTCGATTCCCAGGCACGGCAAAACCTTAGGCAAGTTTCCTTACTCCACACGTTTCTGTTTAGCTTAGCAGCAAGCAGTAACCCAGTTGTTACTCGAGTGGTGGATCGCTTTCTAGGGGTAATAATCCTTTTTTTAAAAAAATGCGATCATTCAACCCAGGACTATTTGTCTGCATAATGCTTCCGTATTATGCCCGCAAAATATACGGTCAATTCACTTTAGGGCACTATATCAAATGCAAGGATTATTATTATTATAATAATGATGCTCGGAGATTTATAGTTTTTCTGCATGCTGTGAGCTCAATATCCAAAACCAAAGGCATAGAGGTTTAGGAAATTCTAAATGAATCCAGCTGCTAAAACCATAATTGGACCTTTAATGCAACATATAAAATCTTTACTTTCGAGCCGGATGATTCCTTTGTTGCTGTTGCTGCTATAATGAAGCAGAAGGGTCCCATCTGCCTGTTCAGGTGGATGTTAAAGACTCCACGGCACTATTCAAAAAGGGAAGGGGATTTCTCCCAGCCAATAAATCCCCCAGAAGAAATTGCTCACTCACCTTCTGGCTGTTTGTGTGAGGACTTTACGGTGTGCAAATTGGCTGCTGTGTTTGCATGCAAAATACACAATTGCCAGCCACACTTTGCTGTGAAGCGTTTTGAAATGACCTCTGGACGTGAAAGGCACCACAACAACTTGCATTTATATTAGTGCCCTCCTCCTTGCCGTGTGGTATAACTCCTTTCACGTTGGAAGGACATCTTGAAGAGCTTCACAGGATGTAGTGCAAAGTGTACAAACTACTTTGTAGGGAGCGTGACAACCAATGTGTGCACAGCAATGTCCGACAAACCACCGTGAAGTCGGTACCAATTTTATCCGGGGATTGTTGATCACTACACTGGGAGAAATTCCCTTATCTTTTCAATTACTGACGTGAGAACTTTAGCACTGAACAGGCAGGCAGGATCTCGGTTTTAACGTCTCATCTGAAGGACGGCACCTCCGATCATGCATTGCACCCCTGTAATGGCACCGGAGAGTCAGCCTAGAATATGTGAACTCAAAGTCCTGACGTGGGGCTTGAACCTACAATCTTCTGACTCAGAGGCCAGAGTGCTACCAACTTATCCAGCCTGATAGATGGTTGTGTAATTTTGAGACGTTTAGATGAAGTGATAAGTCATATGGAGGCCTGTAACATATTGATTAGAGCATTCAACTTGCAACCGAGAGGATCTGGGTTTGAATTCCAGGTAGAACAAAATGTTCCCAGGTAAGGTTTCCTTACTCCGCACGCCTCTGTTTACCCAGCAGTAAGTAGGAACCCGGTTGTTAGTCGATTGGTGGACCACTCTCCAGGGGTAACAATCCATCCAAAAAACGTGGTCACTCAATCCGTGACTGTTTGCGGGGCACCGCTGTGCGCAAATTGGCTGCCGCGCTTTGCCGACAACATATACGCAGTTAATTCAATTTACGATATATTCTGCGAATCGTTTTGAGACGTCTCAAAGACGCGATGAGGTTCTATATCAAATGCAAGGACCGTGAACACAAGGAAAACCGACTGCCGAGTTAAGGCTTTTCAAACACGGAATCGAATTCTCCACCGATCTGCACCATTGTTGCATTTTAAGACAAAACGGTCTGAGCAAGTTAAATCTACCTGGAATTCCTGAACCTCTGGAGTTTAATGGCGTTTTGATGAGTAACGTGTTTTGGTATCAGGTTATTTATCAATGCAAATTGAATTCGTTCAGTACTCTGTTAGAATACTTGAGCACGGGAGGAATGTAGCTGTGTAAGCCAGTATGGAAGCAGGGTGGTAATTTTGTGCATGTAAGCATTAATTGATTTGAACAGCCAAAAGCAGCTCTCATTTAATGTTGTCAAATCTGCAGGGACATCAGGTTAGGAATGAGAGTGGATATATGTACTCCAGCTCTCAGCTGATTTGCAAATGGTTTTGGTCGATGGATTTCAGCCTGTGTTACTCGACGTGGGTTTCTGTCTCAGCCAAACCCCATCCTCACTCTGTGATTCTCCAGGTCAAAGGATAATAATAGTAATCAAAATAATCATTGCATTTGATATAGCACCTCTTGTCAGAAGGATGTCTCAATGTGCTTCCCAGTTTGATAGAATCTTAGAATCCTACAGCACAGAAGGAGGCCATTCGACCCATCGTGCCTGTGCCGGGTCTTTGGAAGAGCTATCCAATTAATCCCACTCCCCCGCTCTTTCCCCGTAGCTTTGCAAATTTTTCCTTTTTAAGTATGTATTCAATTCCCTCTTGAAAGTTTTTATTGAATCTGCTTCCAACTCCCTTTCAGGCAGTGCATTCCAGATCGTAACAACTCGCTGCGTGTAAACTAATTCTCCTCATCTCCCCTCTGGTTCTTTTGCCAATTATCTTATCTTGCTGCTGTAGTTACTGCGATTAGTGAGTGAGCAACAAATAGGAACCCAGTTGCCAGTCGATTGGCGGATCGCTTTTCCAGGGGGAATAATCCCTAATAAATAAATGAATAATAATAATAATTTGATCAATCAATCCACGACTGTTTGTGGGACACTGTGTGCAATTGGCTTCCGCGTTTCACCCATAAAATATGCAGACAATTCACTTCTCAGTATATTCTCTGAAGCCTCGGAGACGTCTCGAAGAAGTGATCAGGCGCCATCAAATGCAAGAATTATTATTATAGCATGTCACATGGAAACACATACTAGTGGGTGTTTCAATGAAGTAAAGTGCTTGTCTGACTGTAACAGTGTTAATAGTTCTCTTGTTGTTCTATAGCGTGGCTGGTTCTATGCAGATACATACAGGTAAGTACACAGACAAGGTGGCTCTGGTTTTGACGTCAATAATTAAACTGCCTGCGTCAGCCTTGCACATCTGCTTATTTCCTGGCTTACAGGCTGGTCACACAGAACGGCCAATTAATTGGGGAAACCAAGGATGCCGCAGGATAATTGGGTGGAAAATGAAATTGCTTCTAATTGGCAATTTACGAGTTGGCCACAAGTAATGATCAACAACAACATCTAATAATAATAATAATAATAATAATAATAATCCTTGCATTTGATATCGTGGCCTTCTCACATCTTCGGGATGTCTCAAAGCGCTTCACAGAATATACTGTAAAGTGAATTGACTGTATATTTTGTGGGCGAAACGTGGCAACCAATTGCGCACCGCAGCGTCCCACAAACAGTTGTGGATTCAATGACCAATTTATTATTGTTTTTGGTTTTGGAGGGATTATTAGCGTCTTATCACATCTTCGGGATGTCTCAAAGCGCTTCACAGAATATACTGTAAAGTGAATTGACTGTATATTTTGTGGGCGAAACGTGGCAACCAATTGCGCACCGCAGCGTCCCACAAACAGTTGTGGATTCAATGACCAAATTATTTCTCAAAAAAAACACTTTCACTTTGGTGGTTATTATTACCTCCGCAAAAGCAATCAGCCAATCGATGAACAACCGGGTTCCTACTTAATGCTAATGGTAAACAGAGGAGTGTGGAGTAAGGAAACTTACCCAACATTTCGACCCACCCTGGGAATTGAACCCAGGTCTCTTGCTTGTGAGACGAGTGCTCTAATCACTGAGCTACAATCAATATTAAATATTAAATATTAAACAAACACTCAATCCATGACTGTTTGTGGGACGCTGCTGTGAGTAATTGGCTTCCGTGTTTCACTCACAAAATATACAATCAATTCACTTTATAGTATATTCTGCGAAGCGCTTTGAGACGTGAAGACGTGATAAGGCGCTGCATCAAATGCAAGGATTATTATTATTACAGGACTCCACAATAAAAACAACATGCAGCACACTTAAAGCGATTCACAGGCAGCTCATGTCCAAAGAGTTGGAACATTGTATTGTCAGAGGTGCTATCCTTCGAATGAGATGTTAAACCAAGATCTCATTTACTTGTTCAGATGGATGTCAAAAGTGCTGTTGGATTACTCAAATAGAGAAGGGAGCTCCTGATGTTCTGGCAAAGAATCTCCCAAGTAGAGTTGGTCATTCACTTTACAGCTGATTGTGTGCGCAAACTGGCTGTCTACATTTGTCCACATCGGACACAATCAATGCGCAGGAACATGGAGTGGCACAGAGGTAGATCAGGGAAGAAAGATGGTGACAAAGGGTGGAGTGATTAGCAATCGCTACTTGGTCAAAGATTTTAAGGTGCCTATTTTTTTGGCCAGAGCAGAGGAACCTTTACCCTGATTGGGACACAGACTTTGTTAAGATATACAGTATTCAATGCCAACATGTTATGGCCAGAGAAGAAACAAGTTCCATTTCCCATCCCCTCGTCGCTCACCTTGATGAGTATGAAAATGTGTTGAATAATTTAATAACCTTTCACAATTGTTTTATAATTAAGTTCTCTGTGTTTCTTCACGCGGGTGAAGGTTCCCGAGGGAAAGCAAACAGAGGCAGCGTTTTTATTATAATTCTCATTATATTATCGACAACAGCATTAGTGGCAGCAGATCTGAGATGTTCCAAAGATTTATTATTTGGGGGTGAAGTTTAGCTCTCAGCAAGGTGAGGGAGAGAAGAGCTGAGAAACGTCCACATGGACAGACAGACTTTAACGTCTCATCCGAAGGACGGCACCTCCAACAATGTAATGCTCCCCCCAGCATTATATTTTAGTGTTAGCCTAGAGTTCCAAGTCCCAATGTTGGGTATGAATCCACAATCTTCTGACACAGAGTACTACCAACCGCAACATAATTGTTCTCCTTAGAGCAGAGAAGGTTAAAGGGGAGATTAAATAGAGGTGTTCAAAATTATGAGGGGTTTTGATAGAGTAAATCAGGAGAAACTGTTTCCGTTGGCGGGTGGGTCGGTAACCAGCGGACACAGATTTAAGATCATTTTTTAACGCAGCGAGTCGTTACAATCTGGAATGCACTGCCCGAAAGAGAAGTGGAAGCAGATGCAACAATAACTTTCAAAAGGGAATTGAATAGATACTTGAAAAGAAAAATATTACAAGCTTATGGGGAAAGAGCGGGGGGAAGTGGGGATTAATTAGATAGTTCTCTCAAAGAACCGGCAGGGGCTCGATGGGCCGAATGGCCTCCTTCTGGGCTGTAAGGTTCTATGATTCTAATTGATTAAAACCGTTCACTCTGTATTCCAATCTTGAAATCTAATAATAAAATTATACCCAATTGTGCATTATGTTCTTCGATGCTTTTTGCTCATTTCAGCAATTAAACCTCAACTGGTCCTTGTTATGCAGATTAGAACCCAGTCTCCAAAGAAATTGGTGAAACAAAAATTAAGCAGTTATTTTTTTATCAACTAATTACCTCTAAATGTTGCGACCTTATAACAATTAATATTCCTATCGGGGATGACTGATGGCTGGTTCGATGTGATTCTCGCCGAGTGAATAAATTGAAAGCTTTCAACTGTGTTTTGATTTTAATGTTTAATCTTACATTTAATGTGCAAAAAAATGAGAATATTTTAACTATATGTATATATCCATGCTCTTACTGCAATCTGACTGTGAACATTCATTATAAACATCAGATCCGATTAATTATTTTGCAAATATTTACATTTTGTTTTTCATTTGGGATTGTTTTGCATATCTTGCTGCACCGAAGTAACTCATTATTATGAGATTGTTCATTTTAAACTGGTTAATCAGCTAATTTAACTCCAGTGTTTCTCCTTCGGTTTTGTTTTAAAGCTTATTTGAAACGGAATTAATTTTACATAGAACTGCCAGTGTGGATGTTAATTTTAATGTGAGGGCATAAGGAGTGAAAAATCTGTTTTATATATTTATATATATATATATATATATATTCCCTTCTTTATAAGCCCCTTAAGGTATCAGCCTGGCTCAGTTGGTAGAACTCTTGACTCTGAATCAAAAATGCTGTGGGTTCAACCCCCACACTGGGACTTTGAACTAACATAATCGAGACTGATATTCAAATACAGTGCAGGGGGAGTGCTGCAATGTTGGAGGTGCCGTCCTTTGGATGAGATGTTAAACCAAGTCTACCTGTTCAGATGGAGATTTTGTTTCACCCACAAAATACACAGCCACTACACTTTACAGGTGTGTCCTGTGAAGCTCTTCGAGACATCTCGAAGACGTGATAAGACGCAATATCAAATGCAAGGATTATTATGTCATTAAAGATTTCAAGACGCTATCCAAAACGAAAAGGGAGTTTCTTCCTGTGTCCTGGCCAACGTGCCCTGAATTTAAAGATTAGTCATTCACTTCGAGGCTAATGTGTGGGACACCGCTGTGTGCAAATTGGCTGCTGCATTTGCCTACAAAAGGCACAGCAACCACACTTCACAATTAATAATAAATTAATAGTCTTGTGGAGTCCTGTAGCTCAGTGTTAGAGCACTCGCCTGCAAGCGAGAGACCTGGTTCAATTCCGGCGAGGGCGAAACCTTGGGCAAGTTTCCTTACTCCACACGCCTGAATAATAATCCCTCACAAAAAAAACAATAATAAAATTCGGTCATTTCAATCCACGACTGTTTGTGGGACACTGCTGTGCGCAATTGGCTGCCGCATTTCGCCCACAAATATACAGTCAATTCACTTTACAGTATATCTGTAAGCGCTTTGAGACATCGAGAAGATTATTATTATTATTAATTATAATAAATTAATTATTATTAATAATAATAATTCTTGCATTTGATATAGCGCCTTATCGCGTCTTCGAGACGTCTCAAAGCGCTTCACAGGATATACTGTAAAGTGAATTGACTGTATATTTTGTGGGTGAAATCCTGTAAAGCGCGTTTAGAAGTCCCCTTGGTGCTATAACAAATCCAAGGACGTGCTCTTGACGCGGAAGGCGCTTATACAAATGTAATTTGTTGTTTTGCCTTTAACCTTAAACTGTGCCACAACTATATAGTGTTCCATTGAGAGCACTGTTTGCAAAGCGTTCTGGTGCTTGTCCAGCTAAGACCACTCTACGCATTAGAGCGACGGCCGGGAGAGTTATCAGCAACCGAGGAGAAGATCCTGGTGACTGGTCTGACCCTCCAAGTCCTGTCGACAAGCCAGGCTGGCCGGTCTGTCATCAGCAGAGAGCTGGAGTTACTGTCAAGTGCTGAATTAGCAAGCAGGCTCGGAGTTCAAGTCCTAACAAGAGACTTGAAACCCCCAATCTTCTGTCCCACATAGGCAAGAGGGCAAGAGTGCTGCTAACTGAGCCACATTAACAAACCTAAACTGTTTTAGCAGTTTCCGCTTTACATACAGCTAAGCCAGGCTCAAGTCAACCAAATCAAGGAGAACACCAACATTCGTGTTTGGGACGTCCTCCTGACGTGAAAGGCGCTTTATAAATGGAATCTTGTTGTTGTTGTTGTTGTACTTAATGAGATCAGAACAGACAATCCACCCTTTCCAGATTTACTCATCATTATATCTGGAGAAGGCACACAGTTACCTACTGTCTGTACAACCCGAGTTGTATATAGACCAAAGGATCGACAACAACAATAACAAAATTACATTTATAGAGAGCCTTTCAAGTCGGGAGTTCGTCCCAAAGCGCTGAACAGTCAGCTGTCGGGGCCCGAGCATGGGGGAGGGGTGGTGTAGGGGTGAGGGAAGGCAGAGAGGTGGGAGGGAGACCAAAAGCACGGTCGAAGGGAAGGGTCTTGAGACCGGCCTTGAAGGATGCGAAAATAATAACCCTTGCATTTTCTATAGTGCTTGAGAGATCACAAAGCATTTCACAGGCAATTACCTCGTGAAGCGCTTTGAGACATTTTGACGTTCGAGGTGTTATCTAAAACACACAGAATATTATTATCCTCTTTGTGTTCAAGCAGAGAGTGTCTCTTTAATTCCTAGCGTGAATGTGGCAGCGTTTGCTGTGCTAATCGAATAGAGATTGTGTTTAATCAGCAGCTACGTGTATGTGTGTGTCTCCGTGTGTCTGTGAGTGAGAAGTGGCAATGTTAGTTATTATATATTTATGGAGGGCGATCGATAGAGCCAGGAGGTGATTGCTCTGAATGGGGTTCTTCAAAGGTTCCTTTTAATTGTCTTCAGAATGATCAGTTCCTGCGCAGATGACTATGTCCCTGTCAATGGCTTTCACTCACAGTTTCATTATCTGATATCAGATTGTGTTAGACGTAGAACGAGAAGAGTCTCAAATCCCTGCAGAGGTGAAGCTGTAACCTGGAGATGAGGTCAAGGTTGACACACAGCAGCAGTATTTACAAAGAGGGCATCGGATAAGGCAAACCTCCTTTCTACAGTGAGCATATGTTTCACGGATACCAGTCGAAACAAGCGCTCGGTCCTGAGGATTGACACAGTGAATGGCACCTCCTTTAATGCGGCGGATAATAATCTGTGGAGCGTGGAAAAAAAAAGTGCTGATGCCTCAAGGCCAGAGGGATTGCAATTAACTCTGTTCCCTTTGGAAGATGGGACGTCCTTCAGTGCGGTTCGAACGAGGTGTTGGCTCCCTGCGTTTGCAACAAGTGAAACCTGCATCAAACTGACCCACGCGGGAACTCTGTGACCCTATCACCCCTTCCTCGCCCGGCTACGCTGGCTCCCCATCCCCCCAGAGGATCAAGTTTCAAATCCGCGTCCTTGCTTACAAAGCCCTCTGTGGTCTCGGTCCAACAGAACAACAACAAAATTATATTTGCTCCCTCTGTGACCTGCTAACTCCATGCAGACCTTGTCTGCTCCCCCGGCTCAGCGGGCTCCAGCCTGTTCCACGTCCCCTGCCCTGCACCCTCCACCATCGACGGGCTTTCAGCCTTTCTGTTTCCCCATCCTTTGGAACTCCATCCCACAGTCCATCCACCCCCACCCACCCACCCACCCACCCCCACTCCCTTGCCTCCTTCAAGGCCCGTTTCAAGACCTTCATCTTCGACCGCACCTTGGGTCACCCTTCTACCAGCCTCCTCGCTTGCTTTAATCAATAGGCTACAGGACTCCACACAGGATTCCGGGGAATACTCATTCACTGGGTTCCTGTGTGAACACTGGCCGCTTGGATGAGTTGCCAATCGATAAGATAGGAGAGACGGAAGGCAATTGGAACACCGAGGAAGAAAAGAAGCAATCCCGCTTGTGTGTTAGCCCGTGCTTTTGTTATTCACTGGTAGGGTAATGTATTCACACATGTGCTCTGGGCTAGATTTTCCTGTTCCGCACTCAGTCCCCAGGCCTCCGTCAGATAATAGTGTATTTAATAACTTGTGTCAGGTCTGGTCTCAATTTCCATCTCCATGACTTCTTGGCAGTGCAGGTATAACTACTGCACTCATAAATCAGCAGCAGTGGAAGAAGCTTGAATGCACACTCCTTCTCCCCCGCCACCTGGACTCAATACAGGGACTACGTCCCAGGATTTTTCAGACATTTGTTTGTTAATACAGGGAAAACTCATCATCGCGTGGTTTGCTCGTATCTCGGCAACCGAGTTAATAAATGTGAATAAATGGCCGACCTCCCGGTCCTCAGGTTCCCACTCACGTCATGCACAGGAAGCGCGATCAAGATCACTTCCGGTGTGCTGTGCACTATGCACCAGACGGTTAACTGGGCTTCCTGTGTCAGCCCGGCTCAGTGGTAGCGCTCTCGTCTCCGAATCATAAGGTTGTGGGCTCAAGCCCCCATGTTGGGACTTGGAATCACATAGTCTAAGCTGACATTGCAATTCAATCGGGGAGGGGGAGGTTGCATTATCGGAGGTTCCATCCTTTGGATGAGACGTTAAACTGAGATCTCGTCTGCGTGTTCAAGTGGATGTTAAAGATCCCATGGCAATATTGGACAGGGAAAAGGAGTTCCTCTCTGGCTGACAGTCCTGCCCAAATAAAATTGTCCACTCACTCCATGGCTGTTTGTGGGACACTGCTGTGCGCAATTGGAATGCAGTGTTTCGCCCACAAAATACAGTTACTGGCCTTTACAGTATATCCTTTGATGTGATTCGAGACGTCTTCCTGATGTGAAAGGCACTGCATCAAACGTAATTACAGTTCTTATTATTCTTTTTCAAGCAAAGATCTCATTCCCCTTAGAAAGAATCTGCTGCCTTAATTTGCCTTGAGATGGAGAATTGCACAATCCTACCTCCCTCTACGTGAGGAGATTGTTTCTAACTGCCCCTTTTAACCCACGCTAATAGGATTTGAAAAATGGGAGGGCAGTTATTAACCTCCTTTTCTCAGACAGAATAAAAATGAATGCCGTACGTCATAAAATAAAGTGTTCTTCACTCGACGTATTTTTTTACCGACTTTCTGCACTGAAACACTTGGTCTACAACGCTCTATCAGCTTGTCTGGCAGACGTCAGGGCGCCTGGATGAGTGCAAGCTTCCTGCAGCTGAATGTGGACAAGATGGAAGCCATACTCCTTAGCTCTCGTCTTCACTCCTGCGGATCTAAACTCCTCAACCTCCCTGGGCTCTCTCACACACACTCACCGAATCAGTGCGCAATCTAGGCGTCCGGTTCGACTCCCAGCTGTCCTTCCTCCCCCACGCCCGGTCCCTTCTTCCACCTCCGCCATATTGCCCGCCTCCCACCGTACCTTATCCCAAATGCAGCCAAAAGCTTTGTGCATGCGTTTGTCACCTCCTGCCTGGATTACTCAAACGCACTCCTCGCTGGTCTCTCCAGCAAAACTATTCAAAAGATCAGCTCATTCAGAACTCTGCCGCCCGCAGACTGACCCGGACCAAACTCTGTACCCACATCTCACCAGTTCTGTCCCAGGCTCCACTGGCTCCCCATCACTGAACAGATCGACTTCAGGATCCTCACACTCGTGTACAAATCCCTTCACTCCCTGGCACCTCCCCAACCTCTCCAACCTCCTCACTCCCCAATCCACTACACGGCACTTCTGCTTGACTGGCACCGGCCTCCTGCTCGTCCCTCGCACCCCACCATCAGAGGTCGCGCTTTCAGCCACTAAGCCCTGAAAGTCTGGAACACTCTCCCTCAATCCCTCCGCCTTGCCCTCTCTCTCCCCCTTTTTCAAGTCCCGCCTGAAGACCTGCCTATTCGACTGTGCTTATGGCCACCTCCCCCCTGTCCCCAGGCTCGGAGTCAGGCTCCACCACTGTTAAGCGCTCTGAGACGCTGCCATACGTGGAGGGCGCTATATAAATGCAAGGCGTTGTTGTTGTTGAACAATCATTAGACTGCCTCACACCTTTGCAGGCTTCTCATTGACATGAATATTGAGTTTCTCCCTGAGTCCTGGCCAACAATCTTCCAGCTAAAATTGGTCATTCGCTGCATGGCTGTTTGTGGTTCATTATTGTTTGCAGATCCTGTGCAGTGCTTCGAGACATCCTCCTGATGTGCAGCTCACTCTATCAAACGCAAGGTTTATTGTTTGTTACTGCCGTTTTTTGACTGAAACTGTGCAATAGCTTCAAACTCTGCTGTCCATAAAACAGCCCGTTGAAAGGCTCATTTGTGAGAAATCAATCCTCCATCCAGCCTTCAATCACCATACCCAAGTCGTAATTTGGCAGCAAGGCAAGTGTTTCTGAGCCATTAATCTATGCATTAGAGACTCTGAGGTTGTAAAATTATCCCATCAAATTCTTTCACTGTGGCTACAGAATGCAGTAACAGGAGATTATGCAGAATCAATAGGATAAAAGGATATTGCACCGTTGGGTAAATGGTTGTCATACTGAACTCAGCAGACGGGGATCGATAGCTAGCCTGAGAGGAGTTATCTGATCTCGGCTGCATTAGCAACAACCTGAAGGTTGGTGAAGAGAGAGGTTAGGTAAGATGCACAGGTGGACTGCACCCCGCAAGAGGCCCTTTTCATTGTAACTTGCCAGAGGATGACAATTCTACCCGTGCGGATTAAATTTTTTAAAAAAATTGAACATCGAATTGCAAATAGAACATTGTGGCAAACTGGAAGCTCATTCAGCTGCCTGTGTGCTCTGACACCCACCAAGTGGACATCTGGATAACTGGCTGGGCTTGTGTCCCAGTGCTGTTATCTGTCGTGTTCATAGTTTGTTGCCTTGTTCAGAGTTTGGCAACTGAAACCAGATGGCAGATTTTCGCACAAAGCACAGAGAGAGACAGCGGGTCTCTTAATATATTAATGTGGAGTCTTGTAGCTTAGTGGTTCGAGCACGTGCCTCGCAAACGAGAAGACCTGGGTTCGATTCCCAGGCACGGCAAAACCTTAGGCAAGTTTCCTTACTCCACACGTTTCTGTTTAGCTTAGCAGCAAGCAGTAACCCAGTTGTTACTCGAGTGGTGGATCGCTTTCTAGGGGTAATAATCCTTTTTTTAAAAAAAATGCGATCATTCAACCCAGGACTATTTGTCTGCATAATGCTTCCGTATTATGCCCGCAAAATATACGGTCAATTCACTTTAGGGCACTATATCAAATGCAAGGATTATTATTATTATAATAATGATGCTCGGAGATTTATAGTTATTTCTGCATGCTGTGAGCTCAATATCCAAAACCAAAGGCATAGAGGTTTAGGAAATTCTAAATGAATCCAGCTGCTAAAACCATAATTGGACCTTTAATGCAACATATAAAATCTTTTACTTTCGAGCCGGATGATTCCTTTGTTGCTGTTGCTGCTATAATGAAGCAGAAGGGTCCCATCTGCCTGTTCAGGTGGATGTTAAAGACTCCACGGCACTATTCAAAAAGGGAAGGGGATTTCTCCCAGCCAATAAATCCCCCAGAAGAAATTGCTCACTCACCTTCTGGCTGTTTGTGTGAGGACTTTACGGTGTGCAAATTGGCTGCTGTGTTTGCATGCAAAATACACAATTGCCAGCCACACTTTGCTGTGAAGCGTTTTGAAATGACCTCTGGACGTGAAAGGCACCACAACAACTTGCATTTATATTAGTGCCCTCCTCCTTGCCGTGTGGTATAACTCCTTTCACGTTGGAAGGACATCTTGAAGAGCTTCACAGGATGTAGTGCAAAGTGTACAAACTACTTTGTAGGGGAGCGTGACAACCAATGTGTGCACAGCAATGTCCGACAAACCACCGTGAAGTCGGTGACCAATTTTATCCGGGGGATTGTTGATCACTACACTGGGAGAAATTCCCTTATCTTTTCAATTACTGACGTGAGAACTTTAGCACCTGAACAGGCAGGCAGGATCTCGGTTTTAACGTCTCATCTGAAGGACGGCACCTCCGATCATGCATTGCACCCCTGTAATGGCACCGGAGAGTCAGCCTAGAATATGTGAGCTCAAAGTCCTGACGTGGGGCTTGAACCTACAATCTTCTGACTCAGAGGCCAGAGTGCTACCAACTTATCCAGCCTGATAGATGGTTGTGTAATTTTGAGACGTTTAGATGAAGTGATAAGTCATATGGAGGCCTGTAACATATTGATTAGAGCATTCAACTTGCAACCGAGCGGACCTGGGTTTGAATTCCAGGTAGAACAAAATGTTCCCAGGTAAGGTTTCCTTACTCCGCACGCCTCTGTTTACCCAGCAGTAAGTAGGAACCCGGTTGTTAGTCGATTGGTGGACCACTCTCCAGGGGCAACAATCCATCCAAAAAACGTGGTCACTCAATCCGTGACTGTTTGCGGGGCACCGCTGTGCGCAAATTGGCTGCCGCGCTTTGCCGACAACATATACGCAGTTAATTCTATTTACGATATATTCTGCGAATCGTTTTGAGACGTCTCAAAGACGCGATGAGGTTCTATATCAAATGCAAGGACCGTGAACACAAGGAAAACCGACTGCCGAGTTAAGGCTTTTCAAACACGGAATCGAATTCTCCACCGATCTGCACCAATGTTGCATTTTAAGTCAAAACGGTCTGAGCAAGTTAAATCTACCTGGAATTCCTGAACCTCTGGAGTTTAATGGCGTTTTGATGAGTAACGTGTTTTGGTATCAGGTTATTTATCAATGCAAATTGAATTCGTTCAGTACTCTGTTAGAATACTTGAGCACGGGAGGAATGTAGCTGTGTAAGCCAGTATGGAAGCAGGGTGGTAATTTTGTGCATGTAAGCATTAATTGATTTGAACAGCCAAAAGCAGCTCTCATTTAATGTTGTCAAATCTGCAGGGACATCAGGTTAGGAATGAGAGTGGATATATGTACTCCAGCTCTCAGCTGATTTGCAAATGGTTTTGGTCGATGGATTTCAGCCTGTGTTACTCGACGTGGGTTTCTGTCTCAGCCAAACCCCATCCTCACTCTGTGATTCTCCAGGTCAAAGGATAATAATAGTAATCAAAATAATCATTGCATTTGATATAGCACCTCTTGTCAGAAGGATGTCTCAATGTGCTTCCCAGTTTGATAGAATCTTAGAATCCTACAGCACAGAAGGAGGCCATTCGACCCATCGTGCCTGTGCCGGGTCTTTGGAAGAGCTATCCAATTAATCCCACTCCCCCGCTCTTTCCCCGTAGCTTTGCAAATTTTTCCTTTTTAAGTATGTATTCAATTCCCTCTTGAAAGTTTTTATTGAATCTGCTTCCAACTCCCTTTCAGGCAGTGCATTCCAGATCGTAACAACTCGCTGCGTGTAAACTAATTCTCCTCATCTCCCCTCTGGTTCTTTTGCCAATTATCTTATCTTGCTGCTGTAGTTACTGCGATTAGTGAGTGAGCAACAAATAGGAACCCAGTTGCCAGTCGATTGGCGGATCGCTTTTCCAGGGGGAATAATCCCTAATAAATAAATGAATAATAATAATAATTTGATCAATCAATCCACGACTGTTCGTGGGACACTGTGTGCAATTGGCTTCCGCGTTTCACCCATAAAATATGCAGACAATTCACTTCTCAGTATATTCTCTGAAGCCCTCGGAGACGTCTCGAAGAAGTGATCAGGCGCCATATCAAATGCAAGAATTATTATTATAGCATGTCACATGGAAACACATACTAGTGGGTGTTTCAATGAAGTAAAGTGCTTGTCTGACTGTAACAGTGTTAATAGTTCTCTTGTTGTTCTATAGCGTGGCTGGTTCTATGCAGATACATACAGGTAAGTACACAGACAAGGTGGCTCTGGTTTTGACGTCAATAATTAAACTGCCTGCGTCAGCCTTGCACATCTGCTTATTTCCTGGCTTACAGGCTGGTCACACAGAACGGCCAATTAATTGGGGAAACCAAGGATGCCGCAGGATAATTGGGTGGAAAATGAAATTGCTTCTAATTGGCAATTTACGAGTTGGCCACAAGTAATGATCAACAACAACATCAATAATAATAATAATAATAATCTTTGTATTTGATATAATAATAATCCTTGCACTTGATATAACGCTTTTCAAGTCGGGAGGACGTCCCAAAGCGCTTCACAGAACACACTGTAAAGTGAATTGACTGTATATTTGTGGGCGAACGCGGCAGCCAATTGCGCACAGCAATGTCCCACAAACAGTCGTAGATTGAAAATGACCAATTTATTATTGTTTTTGGTTTTGGAGGGATTATTAGCGTCTTATCACATCTTCGAGACGTCTCAAAGCGCTTCACAGAATGTACTGTAAATTGAATTGACTCTATATTTGTGGGCGAAACGCGGCAGCCAATTGCGCACAGCTGCGTCCCACAAACATTAGTGGATTGAGTGACCAAATTATTACTTTATTTTTTTTTCTTCAAGGATTATTATCAGGTGTGTGGAGTAAGGAAACTTGCCCAAGGTTTCGCCCTGGAGGGATTCGAACGCAGGTCTCTCGCTTGTGAATCGAGTGCTTTAAGCACTGAGCTACAATCAATATTAAATATTAAATATTAAACAAACACTCAATCCATGACTGTTTGTGGGACGCTGCTGTGAGTAATTGGCTTCCGTGTTTCACTCACAAAATATACAATCAATTCACTTTATAGTATATTCTGCGAAGCGCTTTGAGACGTGAAGACGTGATAAGGCGCTGCATCAAATGCAAGGATTATTATTATTACAGGACTCCACAATAAAAACAACATGCAGCACACTTAAAGCGATTCACAGGCAGCTCATGTCCAAAGAGTTGGAACATTGTATTGTCAGAGGTGCTATCCTTCGAATGAGATGTTAAACCAAGATCTCATTTACTTGTTCAGATGGATGTCAAAAGTGCTGTTGGATTACTCAAATAGAGAAGGGAGTTCCTCTCTCTCCTGATGTTCTGGCAAAGAATCTCCCAAGTAGAGTTGGTCATTCACTTTACAGCTGATTGTGTGCGCAAACTGGCTGTCTACATTTGTCCACATCGGACACAATCAATGCGCAGGAACATGGAGTGGCACAGAGGTAGATCAGGGAAGAAAGATGGTGACAAAGGGTGGAGTGATTAGCAATCGCTACTTGGTCAAAGATTTTAAGGTGCCTATTTTTTTGGCCAGAGCAGAGGAACCTTTACCCTGATTGGGACACAGACTTTGTTAAGATATACAGTATTCAATGCCAACATGTTATGGCCAGAGAAGAAACAAGTTCCATTTCCCATCCCCTCGTCGCTCACCTTGATGAGTATGAAAATGTGTTGAATAATTTAATAACCTTTCACAATTGTTTTATAATTAAGTTCTCTGTGTTTCTTCACGCGGGTGAAGGTTCCCGAGGGAAAGCAAACAGAGGCAGCGTTTTTATTATAATTCTCATTATATTATCGACAACAGCATTAGTGGCAGCAGATCTGAGATGTTCCAAAGATTTATTATTTGGGGGTGAAGTTTAGCTCTCAGCAAGGTGAGGGAGAGAAGAGCTGAGAAACGTCCACATGGACAGACAGACTTTAACGTCTCATCCGAAGGACGGCACCTCCAACAATGTAATGCTCCCCCCAGCATTATATTTTAGTGTTAGCCTAGAGTTCCAAGTCCCAATGTTGGGTATGAATCCACAATCTTCTGACACAGAGTACTACCAACCGCAACATAATTGTTCTCCTTAGAGCAGAGAAGGTTAAAGGGGAGATTAAATAGAGGTGTTCAAAATTATGAGGGGTTTTGATAGAGTAAATCAGGAGAAACTGTTTCCGTTGGCGGGTGGGTCGGTAACCAGCGGACACAGATTTAAGATCATTTTTTAACGCAGCGAGTCGTTACAATCTGGAATGCACTGCCCGAAAGAGAAGTGGAAGCAGATGCAACAATAACTTTCAAAAGGGAATTGAATAGATACTTGAAAAGAAAAATATTACAAGCTTATGGGGAAAGAGCGGGGGGAAGTGGGGATTAATTAGATAGTTCTCTCAAAGAACCGGCAGGGGCTCGATGGGCCGAATGGCCTCCTTCTGGGCTGTAAGGTTCTATGATTCTAATTGATTAAAACCGTTCACTCTGTATTCCAATCTTGAAATCTAATAATAAAATTATACCCAATTGTGCATTATGTTCTTCGATGCTTTTTGCTCATTTCAGCAATTAAACCTCAACTGGTCCTTGTTATGCAGATTAGAACCCAGTCTCCAAAGAAATTGGTGAAACAAAAAATTAAGCAGTTATTTTTTTATCAACTAATTACCTCTAAATGTTGCGACCTTATAACAATTAATATTCCTATCGGGGATGACTGATGGCTGGTTCGATGTGATTCTCGCCGAGTGAATAAATTGAAAGCTTTCAACTGTGTTTTGATTTTAATGTTTAATCTTACATTTAATGTGCAAAAAAAATGAGAATATTTTAACTTTATATGTATATATCCATGCTCTTACTGCAATCTGACTGTGAACATTCATTATAAACATCAGATCCGATTAATTATTTTGCAAATATTTACATTTTGTTTTTCATTTGGGATTGTTTTGCATATCTTGCTGCACCGAAGTAACTCATTATTATGAGATTGTTCATTTTAAACTGGTTAATCAGCTAATTTAACTCCAGTGTTTCTCCTTCGGTTTTGTTTTAAAGCTTATTTGAAACGGAATTAATTTTACATAGAACTGCCAGTGTGGATGTTAATTTTAATGTGAGGGCATAAGGAGTGAAAAATCTGTTTTATATATTTATATATATATATATATATTCCCTTCTTTATAAGCCCCTTAAGGTATCAGCCTGGCTCAGTTGGTAGAACTCTTGACTCTGAATCAAAAATGCTGTGGGTTCAACCCCCACACTGGGACTTTGAACTAACATAATCGAGACTGATATTCAAATACAGTGCAGGGGGAGTGCTGCAATGTTGGAGGTGCCGTCCTTTGGATGAGATGTTAAACCAAGTCTACCTGTTCAGATGGAGATTTTGTTTCACCCACAAAATACACAGCCACTACACTTTACAGGTGTGTCCTGTGAAGCTCTTCGAGACATCTCGAAGACGTGATAAGACGCAATATCAAATGCAAGGATTATTATTGTCATTAAAGATTTCAAGACGCTATCCAAAACGAAAAGGGAGTTTCTTCCTGTGTCCTGGCCAACGTGCCCTGAATTTAAAGATTAGTCATTCACTTCGAGGCTAATGTGTGGGACACCGCTGTGTGCAAATTGGCTGCTGCATTTGCCTACAAAAGGCACAGCAACCACACTTCACAATTAATAATAAATTAATTAATTATGGAGTCCTGTAGCTCAGTGATTAGAGCACTCGCCTTGCAAGCGAGAGACCTGAGTTCAATTCCAGGCAGAGGGCGAAACCTTGGGCAAGTTTCCTTACTCCACACAGAGCCTAATAATAATCCCTCCAAAACCAAAACCAATAATAAAATTGGTCATTTTCAATCCACGACTGTTTGTGGGACACTGCTGTGCGCAATTGGCTGCCGCATTTCGCCCACAAATATACGGTCAATTCACTTTACAGTATATCCTGTAAAGCGCTTTGAGACATCGAGAAGATTATTATTAATTATTAATAATAATTAATTATTATTAATAATAATAATTCTTGCATTTGATATAGCGCCTTATCGCGTCTTCGAGACGTCTCAAAGCGCTTCACAGGATATACTGTAAAGTGAATTGACTGTATATTTTGTGGGTGAAATCCTGTAAAGCGCGTTTAGAAGTCCCCTTGGTGCTATAACAAATCCAAGGACGTGCTCTTGACGCGGAAGGCGCTTATACAAATGTAATTTGTTGTTTTGCCTTTAACCTTAAACTGTGCCACAACTATATAGTGTTCCATTGAGAGCACTGTTTGCAAAGCGTTCTGGTGCTTGTCCAGCTAAGACCACTCTACGCATTAGAGCGACGGCCGGGAGAGTTATCAGCAACCGAGGAGAAGATCCTGGTGACTGGTCTGACCCTCCAAGTCCTGTCGACAAGCCAGGCTGGCCGGTCTGTCATCAGCAGAGAGCTGGAGTTACTGTCAAGTGCTGAATTAGCAAGCAGGCTCGGAGTTCAAGTCCTAACAAGAGACTTGAAACCCCCAATCTTCTGTCCCACATAGGCAAGAGGGCAAGAGTGCTGCTAACTGAGCCACATTAACAAACCTAAACTGTTTTAGCAGTTTCCGCTTTACATACAGCTAAGCCAGGCTCAAGTCAACCAAATCAAGGAGAACACCAACATTCGTGTTTGGGACGTCCTCCTGACGTGAAAGGCGCTTTATAAATGGAATCTTGTTGTTGTTGTTGTTGTACTTAATGAGATCAGAACAGACAATCCACCCTTTCCAGATTTACTCATCATTATATCTGGAGAAGGCACACAGTTACCTACTGTCTGTACAACCCGAGTTATATATAGACCAAAGGATCGACAACAACAATAACAAAATTACATTTATAGAGAGCCTTTCAAGTCGGGAGTTCATCCCAAAGCGCTGAACAGTCAGCTGTCGGGGCCCGAGCATGAGGGAGGGGTGGTGTAGGGGTGAGGGAAGGCAGAGAGGTGGGAGGGAGACCAAAAGCACTGTCGAAGGGAAGGGTCTTGAGACCGGCCTTGAAGGATGCGAGGGAGGAAGTGAGGCAAAGGGACCGTGGGATGGAGTTCCAGAGTGTGGGGGCAGAGAGGCTGAAAGCCCGGATACCGATGGTAGGGCAGGTCGTGCGGGAGACATGGAGCTGAACGGAGGGAGCGGGCGGGTTGGTAGGGAGTCAGCAGGTCAGAGAGGTAGGAGGGGGCAAGGCCATGGATGGCCTTAAAGGTGAGGACGAGGATCTTGAACTCGATCCTCTGGGGGATGGGGAGTCAGTGGAGTCGGGCGAGGGTGGGAGTGATGGGGACAGGATGAGTTGAGAGGGTGCAACGGTATTCGTACCTCAGGCTGTTCTGCAGGCTGTTAATCTAGCATGAAACATAGCTGAAAGCAAGGGCTTTCCCTTCTGCAGCTCTTCCACACATAACATTTAGTCAATTGGCTTCCTAGTCCCACCGTGTACTGAGTATCTTCCACCCTTCTCTGCTTAGTGGCTACTTTCACCCCTCCCCGGGGGTTATTGAGTTTCACCATCCACACAGGTGGTAGAGATGAAGGCGACGCAATAATCTCAACCATTCTCAAACACCTTGTTTTCCCTAAACCTAGTGTTTGCCTTCAAATGGCATTGTACAACATTAAGTTACTCAGGCACCACAACACTTCTGACTTACATTCTGTGGAGTCCTGTAGCTCAGTGGTTAGAGCACTTGCCTCGTGCCCTCCGTTCCACCATCGGCGGCCTCATTTCGAGTCACTACGCCCCCAAAACTCTGGAACACTCACCCTCAACCCCTCCACCTTGCCCCCCCCACGCCACTCCTTCCCCATCTTCAGGTCGTGCCTGAAGACCTTCCTGTTCGACCTTGCCTACGGTCACCTCACCCTCCCCCAGGCTGGGCTTCATGCTCTGCAGCTGTCAAGCACTCTGGGACGCCACCCTGGACGAGGGGTGCTGGAAGAGACTGAGAGAGAAAGAGAGGGAGAGAGAGAGACTGAGAGAGAGAGAGAAAGAGAGAGAGAGAGAGAGCGAACGAGACTGAGAGAGAGACAACAACTTGCATTATTACAAAAGAGGTATTTATGTGTGACCAACGCTTGCTTATTGTGGCCTCTACATCACAGAATTATACAGCACAGAAGGAGGCCATTCGGCCCATCTTGTCTGTGCCGGGTCTTTGAAAAGAGACGGCACTTTGAGCTCCAATCACAGAAACTGTGCGTCCCACCAGCCCCCCGTTCCCTAACGCACGGCGCACCTTTCTCTCGACAAGAAGAAATATGATGTGAACAGCTTCATCTGCATGCCGAAGTGGATAAAAACGGCAAAGCAGTTTTCGTCCATTACCCTGGCTACAAGCCATTAAACCCAGCTCAGAGCATTCCCGGAGTGATTGATGCCACCAGACCCCAGAGCTCGTCCCAGTCCCATTTCCAGCTAATATTTACAATCGGGGATGAGACGTATAAATTATTCAAGTGCAATGCGTGACAGTCTTGTGATTTATACACCTTGTGCCGTGCAAACTTAATTATTTGGCCTAATGCACCTCATTAAACATGTTGTTTCTGAACTGCGTTATTTATCTGTAGGAACACTGCACGTGCGGGCTGGCTGGCTGGGGGGTGGGCGGGGTGGGGCAGAAAAATATTATCGAGACAGCTTTTAAATCCTCATGATATTTCAATTTTCATGACACATTTTTGTTTGAATGATTTCCCTCGGAAAACACCCACTGTGTATCTTGCGTTCAGTACAACCGGAGGGAGTGAAAGTCTCAGACGGGGAATAATAATAATATTAATAATAATCCTTGCATTTGACGCGGCGACTTATCACGTCTTCGAGACGTCTCAAAGCACTTCACAGGATACGCTGTAATGTGAATTGACTGCGTGTATTGCGGGCGAAACGTGTCGGCCAATTGCACACAGCTGTGTCCTGCAAACTGTTGTGGATTAAGTGACCAAATTATAATTTTTTTCGGAAGGGATATTACCGACAGAAAGCGATTTGCCAATCAACTAACAGCTGCCAGGTAAACAGAGGTGTGTGGAATAAGAAGACTTTGCTAATGTTTTGCCCTGCCCGGGAATCAAACCAAGGTCCTCTGACTGGTGAGGTGAGAGCTTTAACCGATACGCTACAGGACTCCATAATGCCACTGATTGACTACTTTGGCATCACAGATTGCCTCTTTAAGAAGCTATTATTTTGGCTTAAGTGCTGTGTCATCCAGGAATTAGTACGTTAGAAAATTGGTGCGTATTCCTTTTGGTCCTGAGGTGAAATCCAGTTGAGAGTGAGAAGTGGATGGAGTATAAATACTGGCACAGACTGCTTGGGCTAAATGATATGTTTCTGTGCCTTACAATCTATGTAAATCTATGCATGCAGCGATAAATTGAATGATAGTCTACACGTGGACACACCAGTGTTTGTGAGGCTTTACTGTGTGGAAATTGGATTATTGGCTCAAAGCACTTCACAGGACACACTGTAAAGTAGAGTGCCTATGTATTCAGTGGACAAATCCAAGGATTATTATTAATGATATTATCATTATTGGATGCTCTGTGAACCAATCAATCATTCGGGCAAAAGCCAATCCATTTTGTAGTTAACACGGGCAAAGCACAAAGCAGTGTGGGAGACTTGTGCTCTGTGTAGAACAACCAGCATTGATTTTCCCTCGCAAAGCAATCGATGGAGACAAACATTTGCTCTATTTGTGATTCTGACCTCTGATCCCCGACAACCAGACCATACATCGCCCCCACCCCGGCCCGCCAATCCCCTACGCCAAAACATCAATAAATAAATAGATCGATTGGCCAAACATCTCACTGATGTCTGTGGACATCATGCTGCTGGTGCAGATTAGCTACACTATTGGTTCACGTAGGCACAGTGACCACCGTTGAGCTATCAGCCTGGCTCAGTCGGTAGCCGTCTCTACCCTCATGTTGGGGGCTTTGAAGTCACGTAGGTAAGGCTGACACTCCAATGCAGTGCCGGGGGTCTGCTCCAAAGTCAGAGGTGCCATCCTTCAGGAAAGGTGCTAAACTGAAGTCCTGTCTGCCTGTTCAGGGGGATATTAAAGATCTCGGGGCTCTATTCAAAAAGATAAGGTAGTTTCTCCTGGAGTCCCAGTTAACAATCCCCCACTTCATGGCTGCGTGTGGAACGTTGCTGTGTGCAAATTGCCGTGTTACAGAATACACAGGCACTACGCTTTACAGTAAATGCTGTGAAGCGTTTTGAGATGTCCTACCGACGTGAAATTTGCTGCATGAAGTTCAACGATGAATTATTATTGTTATTATTACTTTAGAAGTAAATTCATTGGGATTGCCGTTAACTGCCGAAAGCCAGAATATTAAATCCGCTTTCAAGTCCCCTCACGTCACTTGGAATATGTCTTGGGAAATGTGTGAAGTGCAGGGGGAGTCCGGTTGCGTAGTGGTTAGCGTGGTCACCTCACAAGTGAGAGGATCCGGGTTCGATTCCCAGGAGGGGAGTAAGTTTATATACTCCGCACGCCTGTTTACCTAGCAGTAAGTAGGAACCCGGTTATTAGTCGATTGGCGGATCGCTTTTCCGGGGGTAATAAACCCTCAAGAAAAAATGTAGTCACTCAATCATGACTAGTTGTGCTCCACTGCTGTGTGCAATTGGCTGCCGCGTTTCACCCACAAGATACATAGTCAATTTTATTATTAATACTAATTTTAAAGATAATTAATTGGGATTGGAAAGCTGTTGTTGACTGATGAAACTCGGAATATTGTAATATTTTCCGGGCCTAATAACCCCCCAAAAACATGCATTACAGTATATTCTGTGAAAGCATTTTAAGACGTCTCAACGACGCGATAAGGTGCCGTATCAAATGCGAGATTATTATTATTCCCCTCGAAGTACCACTGGCGTACTAAACCGTAGGAAACGGGACTGCAAATTTTGTGTGCATCATCAATAATCGGGCTGGTGTTTTGAAAATAAATGCATCATCTACAACACTGCGGCTGAAGGCAACTGTAAAACGTGACTGCAATCTTAAAATGAAGGGACCTGCTACCGGCTCCATCACCTGGTTCCATTTTAAAATGATCCAGAACCTTCTGCTCAGCGGGAAATAGCGCTTGTATCGAAGATCAGCTCCCTCCGGCAGCCCATTGCTATTTCTCACTACAGGCAATTTTCTCAGTAGCAGGTCTCTTCACATCATTAAGATGCTTCCGAACTGCTCTCCCCATCTCCTGTGGTTTGTGGTTTGGGCCAGCACATTCACTGTACGGTCTATCTCTCTTTTTTTTCGCCTCCCGCAAACCGGTACGAAATGAAAGCTGGCTCATTAACGCGACGGTAATAATTCTGACTCCCAGAACGCATTAGCAACTCGAAGCACTCCCGTCCACAAACCATTGTCGTGCATTATATCGAGTCCTATAGTATATATAATAATAATAATGATGATAATAATCCTTGCATTTGATACAGCGCCTTTCACATCAGGAGAAAATCTCAAAGCGCTTCACAGAATATACTGTAAAGTGAATTGACTGTATATTTTTGCGGGAGGATGTATGTATAGTGTAGTGGCCATGTTTTTGTAGGTGAATGTGGCAGCCCAGTTGCCCACAACAAAGTCCCCAACATGCAGCTACGAAGTGAATAGTCCAGTTTTTTATCCTGTTGGCCAAGGGCATCAGGAGAGAGGCCTTTCCTTCTCTCTTCAAATAACGCCATTTAGCCACTTGAACAAGCACTAGACGAAATGAGTTGAAAGTCTCGACGTGGGGGGCTTGAACCCACAAACTTCTGACTCAGAGCGAGAGAGAGCGCCACCGACTGAAAGTGTCTCCCTGAGAGAAGAGGTACCCGAGTATAACAGTAGCAGCATCTGATGGGATCGCTTCCGTTGTATACAGTGCTTCTTGCCTGTGGAGTCCTGTATCGCGTCGGTTAGAGCACTCGCCTCGCAGGCGAGAGGACCCGGGTTGCATTCCCCGGCAGGACGAAATGTTGGACAAGTTTCCCTACTCCACACGCCTCTGTTTATCTAGCAGTAAGTAAGAACCCGGTTGTTGGTCGATTGTCGGGGGTAATAATGCCCAAATAATAATTTGTTCACGCAATCCACTTCTGCGATCTTGTGAACGTGCAATGAGTCAAACAGGACAGGAATCCTTGTCCCAATAAATCCACATTGAACCACATAAATCACAACCCTGATTGTGTTTGGTTCATTGTGCAAAATAAACACCACACAACAAAGCTCTGAGCGAGCAGCCTTGCCTGGAATGATGAGCGATGCGTCGGGATTCTAGTTTATTGGGATTTGAATGCTGAATCCCAATGTTGAGATTAATAAACCCTTGAGGTCATTCTCCAAAACAAATGCTAAGTAGCCCCAAGGTCAGTCGCTTTCAGGGAGGGCAGCGGGAGAGCACAGATCTGGCTATTGCCTATTGACATCCTGCCTCTTTAATCCTCATTTTCTCCAGCCCTTCCCATTAAAAATTCATGCTGAATTCCTCTTTCGAAATGTATTTTCTTGCAGTGCGGTTTTCACTCAGCCACTCATAATGAAAATGGACAGACATCAAAATGATTGCCATTGCAAGCTAACAGGAGCAATAGTCCAATAGTCTTAACAGCACCGGACTCCCAAAGAATGTTCCTTTATTATTCGTTCCATGCTTTTTTAAGCATCTAAGCCCCCACCTCGTACCTCTGCGATCTCCTAACCCCCTACTATCCTGTCCACTCCCTCCTGCTTCAAGTCCCCCACCTCGCTCGACCCACCATTGGCGGGCGGGCCTTCTGCCACTCTGCTCCCACCCTCTGGAACTCCATCCCGCAGCCCCTCCGCCTCAGTCCCTCCCTTGCCTCCTTCAAGACCTATCTCAAGACCCTCCTTTTCGACCATGCTTTCGATCACCCTGCTTCCCCCCCCCCGCCCTCCACTCTCTTCGATCCCAACCCCCAGCTCGGGTCCGAAACTCTGACTGTCCAGTGCTGTGGGACATCCTCCCAACGTGAAAGGCACTTTACAAATGTAATTTTGTTGTTGTTGTTAATAATCATAGTACAGGGCAGATAATGCATAAGTGTGGCTCATCCCTAGATTGGGGTTGTTGGCCTATAGGTTAATCTGGACTAGTCTGTCTCATTAGCCTTTTGAGTAGAACTTGCGAACTTGGAGAATGCACTTGCATGTAAACATTTACTGGATGTAATAATAATAATAATAATCCTTGCATTTGATACAGCGCCTTATCACGTCTTCGAGACCTCTCAAAGCGCTTCACAGAATGTACTGTAAAGTGAATTGACTGTAATTTTTTGTGGGCGAAACACGTAAGCCAATTACGCACAGGAGCGTTCCACAAACAGTCGTGGAATGAGTGACCAAATTATTATTTTTTTTTTCAAGGGATTATTATTATCCCCAGAAAAGCAATCCACCAATCGACTAACAACCGGATTCCTACTTACTGCTCGATAAACAGAGGGGTGTGGAGTAAGGAAATTTGCCCAACATTTCGTCCTGCCCGGGAATTGAACCCAGGTCTCTTGCTTGCGAGGTGAGTGCGCTAACCACTGAGCTTCAGGACTCCATAAGTGAGAATGAGGAATGAGCTGCGAAGGAATGATCAGACAAGTTAGGGCTCATTAATTAACATTACCACAAAATGTTTGAAAAGAGAAAGGAACTTCTCCTGGTGTCCTAACCAACGATTCCCCAGATAAAATAACTCATTCCCTCTCATAGTGGCTTGTGGCACCTCACTACGCACAAAATGGCTGACCTCAGAATGTTCATCTCCAAAACTCACAGTCACTACACTTCACAGTAAATCCTGTGAAGCGCTTTGAGACGTCTTGCCAACGTGAAAGGGGTCTATATCAAATGTAAAAAAAAAGCTCTGTATAAAAATGTAAGAATTATTATTACTATCATATATTATATGATTCTCTACTAGTTTATTGTTACCTTTGATCTCTTTTCTCAGTTGTGCAGTGCTGGACAAATGCCTTCCGAATGTTTCTTAACGAAGGATTAACAAGGCAAATTGATCTATTTTCCCTGTTGGCATTACTGTTTTTTTTTCGCAATGCCTCTTCCAGGCACGAGAACACTGGACAAGGCAGATCCACACGGTGTCTGTCTCCCTGAGACTCTGCCCAGATTCTCCCCGCTCCCCCTTCCCCCATAACTTCAGGAGCGTTGAAAAGGAACTTCCTTCACTGCGGAGAAGTAGAGTTTCGCTGCAAATGAATATTGTGGTGGAGCGGTGTTATTGATGCAAAAATATTCCATTTGACTGTGTTCTGATGCATAAAGTGCTATCCAAATTCGATCAGTAGAGGGCAAGAACATTCAATTTTCTGATATCAGCGGAGGGTTCCTGAAAAAACTACTAAGCAATTTTCGAGAAGTGCTGATACGTTTACAGAGCGTAGTGAGGCTGAAAACCTTGTAAGGCAATGTCTGTTTCCAACTAATAAGATCACAGGCACTTGAATTCCTTGCCTTTCCCTCTCCGCACAAGAAGAGCTGAGTTTGCTTTCTGATTGTATGGGTAGCTCCCATCTAGTCCGGCCGCAGATAGATCGCGGAGCAGGAAGTGAAGCAGATACCAACTATCTGTGTTTTGCTTCGCTGTACTTTTTTTTTCACGGAAAAAGATTTTAAAAAATCCCCCCCAAAAATATATATATTTTCCAATTTTCCTCCTCTTTTTCTTTCCTCGACATCAGCACCTTCATGGGTTCAAGAAGCTCTCCAGTGATTTCTTATGTTAACTCATACAGTCCAGGCTGTCGCTCCAGTGCAGTGCTGGGTGTGTGCTGTATTATCAGAGGTGCCGTCCTTTGGATGAGACATTAAAGCAAGGTCCTCGTCTGCCTGTTTAGGTGGAGGTTAATACGGTGCTGTTTGTAAAGAGAAGGGAGTTTTTCTCTCCCGATGTCCTGACCGATAAATCCCTGGATAAAATTGGTCATACACTTCATGGATGTTTGTGGGACACTGCCGTGCTGACATATTGGCTGCTGCATTTGCTTTCAAAGTACACAGTCACTACAGCTCACAGTATATGGGACACTGCCTTCCGATATAAAAGACGTTATATAAAATGTAAGAATTATTATTTTTGACATGAGTGCATTCTATCCAGCCTCCGAAGCAGGAAACAAAACACGTAAAATCACAAAAGACGCCGTTAATTTAAATTTTTTTGCTGATATTCACTGTGTGTTTGGCCGTGAACACCAGACTAATACTTTCTGGAATCAGATAAGCAGGATATGTCCCTCCAGGGAGAGAGAGAGAGAGCACATTTCGTTCCAAAAATCTATCTCTGGGATTTCCATGTGTAGGTGGGATGCATGGAATTCTCCTGGTATCTCTTGGCGTCCCAGCCAATATTCCTCTGGATAAAATTAATCATTCACTTTATGGCGGCTTGTGGAACATGATCGTTTGCAAATTGTCTTTTGCTTACAAACGCAGTCACGGCACTTTACAGTAACAATCCTGTGAAGCGTTTTGAGATGTACCGACAATGTAATGAAGACACAGTGGCAATTATTATCATTATTATATCTGTCTAATTACGGACTAATTTCACGCAGAAGTTTACAACCAGCAAAACAAATGAGGAGACTTCTCACCCCAAACTATGCATTTCTATGCATTTCTTTCCAGCCCCAAATGCCCCCCAGCTTGTAGATTCTACTTCAATTACTCTCCCCTCACTCCCTTTAACTCTTTAACCAATAAGCACATAGTAGGCTCTTAAAAGTTAGTCCTGTTTAGTGTTGGGTAAATGGATTTCCTTAACCAGAGTCTATATTCATGGCTTTCACACTATTTTTAAAAAAAGAAGGTGTAGCATGTTTCTTGAGGGTAGCACGCTGTGATCATAGCAACCGGTGGGAGGGGGAATCCTCAAAGTCCATTAGTTCTGTAACATCCACTTCTGTCGAAGGTGATCTGGTGTGGATTTTAATGAGATTTATAATAAATCAGATTTTACAGCAGGCTCATAGATCTTACTTCACGGCTGTTTGCAGGGAAACTGCTGTGTGCACATTGACTACCACGTTTGCCTGCAAAATGCAGTCCCAGTAAAACCCTGCGAAGCGTTTTGTGACGTCCACCTGATGTGGAAGGCGCTTTATCGGATGACTATTCATCGTTAGAATAAAAATCCTTGCATTTGATGGAGGGCCCTTATCACGTCCGAACGGAAGCCGGAGGGGGTGTGGGAAAGGGTGGGGAAAGGGGAAAATAGACAGAATATCACAGATGCAATACTAATAATCCTTGCAGTTGATATAGCGCTTTTCACGCCTTCTAGACGTCCCAAAGCGCTTCACAGAATATACTGTAAAGTGAATTGACTGTATATTTGTGGGCGAACACGGCAGCCAATTGAGCACAGCAATGTCCCACAAACAGTCGTAGATTAAAAATGACCAATTTATTATTTTATTTTTTTGGAGGGACTATTATTAGGCTCTGTGTGGAGTAAGGAAACTTGCCCAAGATTTCGCCCTCTGCCTGGAATTGAACTCAGGTCTCTCGCTTGCAAAGCGAGTGCTCCACAAGATATTTGTTTTATCTTCTAGGTTAGGGTTCATGTGATGAGATTCCCTCTTTAACCAAGCAACAATCCCAGCTCAGCATTCACCAGCTGAAGGAAATCAGTCTAAAAGCCACAGCACAGAGCAGGGTGTGTGGGTTACAGTAAATGCAAAGCACATTCTGTCAATATTCATGAATTAATTATGATTTATGGACCTTCGGGAGACAATCTTTGAAATGCATCCCTGAATATCGAGGAATAAAAGACACGTTCCCAAGTAGATTAAACTCATTTCAAACATACATGAAAAAAAATAATTCAGGGTTGATTGAATTTTCCATCTATTAGCATTGAAGCAGGTATCGCCACATCTCACAGTCAATTGTGAGGGCCCATGTTTCAAGCGTGTTGAGCTGATACGTATTTTATATACAGTTGAGATATAGCAGAAATTTATTATCAATGTGCAATCCTGCAGTATATTGATTAGAGCACTTGCCTCGCAAGCAAAAGGACCCAAGTTCGATTCCCTGGGCAGGGCGAAATGTTAGGTAAGTTCCTTTACTCCTAACGCCTCTGTTTACCGAGCAGTGAGTAGGAACTCGATGGGCGGATCACTTTTCCGGGAGTAATAATCCCTTAAAAAAAATAATCTGGACACTTAATCCATGACTGTTTGTGGGACGCTGCTGTGCGCAATTGTCTGCCTCGTTTCGCCTACAAGATACACAATCAATTCATTTTACAGTATATTCTGTCAAGCGCTTTGAGACATCTCGACAACGTGATACGACGCTATATCAAATGCAAGGATTATTATTGTTATTATGATAAACTGAGGTCTTGATCGATACGATCGACTGTGACAGGTAAAGGGGAATCTGTCAATCAGTGAAGCGTGATACATAAATAGCTTCACCCGAGAGGCTGATTGGGTTATTTACAAGAAGTGAAATCCAGAGAGAGTTACGATGATTCATCCTGTCTCACTAATACCTGGGCTGTAAGAGAATTCATAATATTTCCTGGTATTTTTTTCCCTGCTGGCTGGTTAAAAAAGTGGGGGCAGGGAATTCTTTTCAGATTATAACCGATTCAAGGAATATGGTACCTTCGCCAGATCATGAAGATTTACAAAGATAACAATAATAATCCTTGCATGGGATATCGTGCCTTATCGCATCGTTGAGATGTCTCAAAGAGCTTCGCGGGATGTATTGTGAAGTGGATTGACTGTGTATTTTGCGGGCGAAACGCGGCAGTCAATTGCACACAGCAGCGCCCCACAAACAGTCGTGGATTGAGTGAGCAATTTTTTTTCTTTTTGGAGGGATTATTATACCCGGAAAGCAATCCTTACGACAGGTTAACGACCTGGTTGGTAAGCTTTACATGGAAACAGGTCTTAAATCCTTTTTTTTTTCTGGACGCCAAGGGATTGATGTCTCGGTGACATTTCAACTTGAAAATACAAGTTCTTTCTGCTCTCCCTGCCCCTCCCCCGTAGCAGGCATCCAACACTTCAAACTATTCCACTTACTAGTCTTGTAAGTAATCAGCCCGAACAGGGATATACCATGGAAGCAATTACCGTTTGATGCAGTTATTACATCTTATTGTCATAAAAATAGCAGGGAGGAAAAAGCAGGCCAAGGAAACCTTGAAATATGCAAAGTTGTAATGTGTAATTTTAGAAAGCAATTCAACTTCAAAAAACCAATATTCTAAATGCATTAAATTTCCTGCTCCGTGTATATCCTCACATCACCCCTGCAAGCCAAAGCCACAACATGTTTGAAAGGGCCCAGCTAGACAAAGCAGCACAGAGCTTGCCAGCCAGTGTTCCCAATGACAAGCTATGTGGCTTTAACTGGTTAATAATAATCCTAATAATAACCCGTGTACTTGACGTAGCGCCTTATCACATCGATGAGACATCTCAAAGCGCTTCACAGAATACACTGCAAAGTGAATCGACTGTGTATTTTGTGGGCAAAACGTGGCAGCCGATCGCGCACGGCAGCGTTCCCACAAACAGTCGTGGATTGAGTGACCAAATTTTTTATTTGAAGGGATTATTACCCCCAGAAAATGATCCAACACTCGACTAACTACCGGGTTCCTACTTACCGCGAGGTGAACAGAGGCGTGTGGAGGATGGAAACGTGCCTAGGTTATCTCCCCGCCTGGGAATCGAACCTGGGAATCGTTTGCGAGGCAAGTGCTCTGACCAATATGCTACAGCGCTCCACAGAATAAGCTACACGTTGTGACTTTGGCAATGGAACACTCTCCCCAGCACTGCACTGGAGTGTCAGCCTTGCCCATGAGCTCAAAATCCCAACGTGGGGCTTGAACCCACAAACTTCTGACTCAGAGGTGAGACAGCTACCAATTGCGCGAGGCTGGACGCAATGAATGGGGTGGGGGGGTTGGTGGGGTTTGGGGGGCAGGAGGGTGGGGGGGGGGGTACATGTTGCAGTATTGCTAAAAGCCAACAGTGGAAGAGGCACATAATTGGGTCACCATCTGCCTTAATCAGATTGTTAATGTCTTTTCTTGTGTTTATCCCTGATTCTCCAAATAACACAGGCCGTCTCTAATCCCAAAGGCCGTCCCAAAAAACATGGCACTGAATCTCACAACCACAGTTGCCCTGTGCTGCTGTTACAATGCCAGATTTACGTGACAACATAGCGTAATAGGCAAATAAACTTAAGCCCGGTTGACGCTGGGCATAAATTATTAATGACCTTTAAAATAACAAGGGTCTGTCCGTGGAAAATGGGCTCGGCGACATTCAATTCCCCACACAGGTGTCACGAATGGGCAAATACAAGGCAGAAAATGACACGCGCCATCCCCCCCCAAAAAAACCCAACAGAGATTTGATTCGGCTGCGATTAAATCAAACTCATTGTTAGCGTGTGAAAAAAAAAGATGCCTTCTACACCCGATCCGATCTCCTTGCTCTGCAGTAAATCACGCAACCGATAAGGCTGAATTGATCACCCAAGTGCATGTACATCAGTTCATTGATCAGCGACAAAGGATTGCTGAAGGAGGGGGGTAAAATTACGAGGGCTTTTGATCACGAAGGCAGGGAGGAATTATTTCCAATGGTTGGTGAGTCAGTAACTGGAACGAGCAGCATTTAAGGTTATTGTCAAAAGGGCAAAGGAAGAGGTCAGAAGAATTTATTTACACAGAAGGTTGCTTTGACGTGGAAAATCCTAACAGCAACCGACCACATACCATGTAATAATAATAATAATAATAATCCTCGCATTTGATATAGCGCTTCATCATGTCTTCAAAACGTCTCAAAGCGCTTCACAGGATTTATTGTGAAATGCAGTCGCGGTGTATTTGACGGCAAATGAGGCAGCCAGTTTGCGAAAAGCAATGCCTCGGCAAATTCGCTGCCTCATGAAGAGCACGAACAATTTTATTTGGGGGATTGTTGGTTGGGAGAAAATCCCTTCGCTTTCTTTTTGAATAGAGCCATTGGAATTCTTTAATGTCCACGTGAGTAGGCAGACTTTCTTTCTGGTTGCTTTCTTCCGCAAACTTTCTGGTTGCTTTCTTTCTTTTTCTTTTTCTTTTTCATCTCTTTATTGTCCTCTTTTTTTTTAAAATTCTTTTTGCCTTTTGGTCAGTCCAAATGAGGCAACGCTTTCCATCGGATTTTATCTTTACAAAAGCACTTCATCCAAGAATAGCTGTGACGTCTCGAAACTCTTCGCAGAATATATTGTAAAAGTGGATTGACTGTTACAATTTGTGGGCGAAACCATTAAATTCTTGTATGTAAAACGGATCGATTTTAAGCACAGAATTTGTGCTGCAAATGTATTTGCTTCTGTAGATCTCGGGGAGGGACTGCGCATTAACGGATTGCGTCCTAACTCGGCAATCTTCTCGAAAAATGCCTCTGAGTTTTTTTTGAAACGCAAAGTAGCAGACTTCCTCAGGGTTTATGTGTAAAATCTCTGCCACAGGCTTTCTGTGCTAATTATTGCTGGTGCTTTAGATCCAACAAGAAGCAGACATGACTTTAGCGAGAAGTGCTTCTTCTGTGATCTTTAAAAGTACACCGAGTCCTCGGGACGCCTGAAATTCCACTTGTGCTCCAGATGAATTGCCAGATGTGGGAGATGTTGTTTCAGGACCAGACAATTTCCCACAGGGAGTAGGAACATAGGCACAGGCGTAGGCCATTCAGACCCTCGAGCCTGTTTCACCGTTCCGCCATTCCACTCAGCAGGCTCTGGCCTGCTCCACGTCCCCCGCCTGGCCCAGCCCGGCCTGCCCCACCATCGGCTGTCGGGCCTTCAGCCTTTCTGCCCCCACCCTATGGAACTCCATCCCACATTCCCTTCAACTCCTTCAAGGTGCATCTCAAAAAACCTCCTCTTCGACTGAGCCTTCAGTCACCCTCCTTACCCTCCACCCTCCCCGATTCCCCAGCTCGGGTCCAAATCCCTGACGGTCCAGCGTCTTGGGACGCCCTCCCGATGTGAAAGGCGCTGTACAAATGTAATTTTGTATTGCATTGTATTCTATTATGGATGATCTATAATAATAATAATAATCCTTGCATTTGATATAGTGCTTTTCACGTCTTCGAGACGTCTCAAAGCGCTTCACAGAATAGACTGTAAAGTGAATTGACTGTATATTTTGTGGGCGAAATGCGGCAGCCAATTGCGCACAGCAACGTCGCCACAAACAGTCGTGAATTGAAGTGATCAATTTTACTATTGTTTTTTGTTGAGGGATTATTATCAGGCGTGTGGAGTAAGGAAACTTGCCCAAGGTTTCACCCTGTCCGGGAATTGAACCCAGGTCTCTCGCTTGATCTGTACCTCAACTCCAATTACCCGCCTTTGCAGCTGTATCCCTTGATCCCCTGAACTAACACAAACTATCCATCTGCGTCTTGAAAACGTGAATGAATCCAACTTCCACAGCGGAAGAACTGTCCTCAGCCTTCTGTTCACAATGGTATTGGAGGACAGTGTCTGATTGCCCGCCCTTGGTACACTGTTCATTTGGTGTTAGTTAGGCTGGCTCAAAGGTGAGAAACATCTACAGAGCAATGAATAAAAGATCCACTTGACTTTATCGATGACACTGTAATTGCCCTTGAACTTTGATCCTCAAAGTCCATTCAATCATTCTGATAAGATGGCTTGAGCACAGCCAGCAGAGAATCACTGAATACGATAGATTAAGCCGAAGATATGGACTTGACAGGATTAAGAGATTTCATTGTTATATGTACGCTTTTTCACACAGCCGATTCGACAAAAATCCAATCAGAAACTATAATGAAACTAGGACAACTGGAAAGGTAAACAGAACTCTTCCAATTTCCTTGAAAGACTCATAACTGAATAACACTCCACCCAGCCCGTTGCTTGTGTGATATCCTGGCTATAATTTCACCACAGGCCCGAGGAAAGAAACTCCAGTTTAGTTCACCACTGGGGAAGAAATCAAAAAAGGTGTCTTTGAGGCCAAATCCCAAGAGTTGTTGCCTTTGAGGGAGAATGGGAAGAACAAAATAAGCCAATTAAGTGCAGACAGAACTAACCTTAAAGTGTAATGACGGTGTTTTGAGGTAGCCAATTTTTGAGTCCTACAATCAGCCATGAAACGAATGACCAATTTTACCTGGAAGATTGTTGCCCAGAACACCAGGAAAGAGAAACTCCCTTTTGTTTTCAACATTGCCACAGGATCTTTCAACAAGCAGGTGAGACCTCAGTGTAACATCTCATCCGAAGGGTTGTCTTTTCCTCTCCCTAGACCAGAACAGGTCTATGGAAAGGAACTTTGCAGAAGGTCAACTGTAGAATTCTAGAAGCTAATTGATCTCCCATTATTTGGAAAAATAAGAAAAACAGGGTTAAAATAAGCCTTGAGAACTGGGAACCTGGCTTGTGACCTACTTGCTAAACTAAACACCGTTTTCAACAGCTCCAGACAATCACACAGAGTGCCTATATGCCACTTGAAAGGTCTTAGTTGCTTTATTCGTTCACTATATTCACAATATAATTCCCAATTTATTTAGGCAGAACCTATACTGCAGTACATACTGTGTTGCGTGATACTTCAGATCCTTTGGTCTATTAGACTCTACCCCTCGCCCCAATGCCCAGGGTAAAACTATATTCAATGCAGCCGTTGTGTGTCAGCCTGGCTCATTTGGTAGCAGGTTTGGTTCTGAGTCAGTGTGTTCAAGCCCCACGTCACATCTTTGACTTCATATAGTCCAGGTTGACAGTCTAATGCAGCGCTTGGGGGAGCACTGCATTGCAGGAGCTGCCATCATTCAGTTAAACCATTTACTTGCTGTTTCCCCATACCCCTGTCACTGACTTTTTATAAGGTATTTGTCTAGTTCCCTCTTGAAGGCTAATATGGATTCTGCCTCAACCATAACCTGCGACAAGACACTCCACATCCTAACTACTCTGTACGTGAAAAATTTCTACTAACCTCCCCTTCTGCTCGTTTACTAACTAGCTTAATTTGATCTTGTGTAACACAAAGCAGATAGATGATAATAGTAATCTTTACATTTGATGTAGAACCTTATCCGGTCTAAAGACCTTCCTCTTCGACCGTGCCTTCGGTCAACCTCCCACCCCCCCCTGCCCTCCACTCTTCCTGACCCCCAACTCCCAGCTCGGGTCCCAAAACCCCTGATTGTCCAGCATCCTGGAACATGTTTCCGATATACAGGGCGCTATACAAGTGTAATTTGATGTTGTTATCGCGTCTTCAAGACGCCTTAAAGCATTTCAACTGTAAAGTGAATTGACTGTATACCTTGTGGGCGAAACTCAGCAGCCAATTGCGTACAGCAGTGTCCCACAAACACTCGTGGATTCAGTGACCACATATTCGTTAAAGGATTATTATCCCGGAAAGCAATCCCCCAATCGACTAACAACCGAGTTCCTACTTACCACTACGGAAGTGTGTGGAGTAAGGAAACTCGTCTGAGGTTCCCCCCTGCCTGGGAATCAAACCCAAGTCCTCTCACTTGCGAGGTGAGTTCTCTAAACGATACACTATAGGACTCCACAATGATGCGTCTCTCCGTTCATCTTTGTCCAAGTCCCTAAATCGTAACATATGGAGTGTGTCCTTACAATGCTCCCAGTGTGATCCTTCCACTTCTCAAGCTCTTGTGTCTTTGCCTTGTGAAGTCCATTCTCTCAACGGGATTAGAGAATTACTGTCACTTAGTGTCCAATTTGTTCTCTGAGCTCCCGTCCATTGGGAACTGGATTCCAAGTGCTGGACACTTAACAGACATCAGAGGAGGGAAATCTTGATCCCATCTGTCTGTCCTGGATTAAAATTCAGCTCTCAATGATGAGGAACTGACTCCATAACACATCCATCCTCAGAGGATAGAGTTCAAAATCCTCGTCTTTTCCTTCAAAACCCTCCATGGCCTTGCTCTTTCCTAACTCTGTGACCTGCTAATTCCTTGTAGACCCGTCCGCTCCCTCCACTCAGTGGGCACCGGCCTACTCCAAGTCCCCCACCATCAGTGGTCAGGCTTTCAGCGTCCCTGCCCTTTGGAACTCCATCCCACAGTCCCCTCGCCTCACTCCCTCCCTTGCCTCATTCAAGACCCTAACCTTCCTGCCCTCCACCCTCCTGATCCCAACCCCCAGCTCAGGTCCAAATGAGGCCCTTATACAGCGCCCTTTGTAAGGGGTAGTGTCTCGGAGCACTGGATAATGGTGCAGTCTGATGCAAAGCCGGGGAGAAAAGGGAGGTGACCATAGGCACAGGGGAAAGTCTTCGGGTGTGAACTGAAGATGGGTAAAGAGGGAACAAGAGGTCAAAGGATTGAGGCACAGGGTTTCAGAGGGTTAGGTCCCAGTCAGCGCAAGCGGTGTTAAAAAATTGTATAAAACGTGTTAAAAGTTGCCTTCCTTTAACCCTACCGGCCATTCCCTTTGTTCAGCGAGCACCAGTCTGCTTCATGTCCCTATCTCCACCCACCGATTCCCCACAGCTCACCCCCACCCCTCCACTCCTATCCATTCCGCCATCGGCAAGCGGCTTTCAGCCATTCTGCCCCTGCTCCCTGGAATTCTATCCCCAAATCCTTTGGACACGTTCCCTCTCTCAACTCATTCAAGTCATGTCTCGGCACGTACTTTTGTGATCGGCTTTCAGTCATTCCCCCCCACACACCTCCTCGTCTCCCATCCAGCACCATGAAGCGCTTTGAGGCATCCTCCCTATATCAAAGGTGCTGTATAAATGTATAATCTGTATTGTATTGTACTTAACCACATGGACTACCTTTGCCTTATGCACTGAGCCACGGTACAAACGCTTCCTGAATATTTATCACCTTCCTATTGTTGGCTCCTCTTACACTGTCGAGTTCCAATCACTTGGGTTTTTTTTAAGCTGATTTCGCTTCCCTTTAATATCCGCTGCTGCAAAATTCAACATTGTTATGTTATAATCCTTTCCACATATCCCAAGGCTCAAAATTCCACCCAGCTTCAGTCTGTGAGAACATTTTGTCTTAGCATTTACGAACACATAGATTTGTGGAAAACTCATGAATTCAGACTTGCCTTGTGAGCTGTCTGCCTGCAGTTATTCAGAAGAACTGGCTCCCAATTTAAGGGTCAATCATAAGAATTCTGTTCCAGCTCAATTGATAAGACAACGTGCTGAGGCTAAGGCGAGGTGAAATTTTGGTCTTCTGTTTGTTTTCCTATAGACTATTCCCCCATCACCCCAGTCCTTCCCAGGTTCCACTGGGTCCCTATCATATAACGATTGACTTCAAGATCCTCACATTCATTTACGAATCACTTCATGCCCTGGCACTTCCCTATCTTTCTGACCTGCTTACACCCCACTCCACTACCCTCCACTCTAGCTCTGGCCTCCTGCACATCCCTTGTTCCCCACCGCTCCACCATCGGTTGCCACACCTTCAGCCATTACCCCCTGAAACTATGGAACTCTCCTCCTCAATCCCTACGCCTTGCCACCTCCTTCCCTGTCTTCAAACCACACGCGAAGACCTTTCTCTTCGACCGTGCATACTGTCACTTCTCGGCTTGGCATCAAACTCCGGCATTGTTAAGCACTCCGAGACTACTTTGCGTGAAGGGCCCTATATAAATGCAAGTTGTTGTAACCTTGTTTTATGTGGGTTCCAGGCAATGCGTGGGTTGAGGTTGGCTGTGATGCCTTCCTTCCCTTTGGTCAAACTGGTCACTGAATCTCGCTGCTCATATACTTAGTCACTTGGTCAAGGTCTTAGAGGGTTACCAGAGGCTGAGGAACTGTACCTGAGTGTGGCTTACCAAGTAGTAATAATAATAATCCTTGCATTTAATACAGCACCTTTCACGTCTCAAAGCCACTCACAGGATTTTAATGCGCAGCATAGTTTCAACGTAGCATGGAGCCAATTTGCCCACAAAACAGCCATGAATTTAACGAACAATTAAATTGTTTTGATTAAATTAAAATTTAGTTCGTCAGGACACAGGGAGAAACTTTCTCTTTTAGACTTTTCAAATTGCGTGTGTTGCTCTTTTCAGACACAGACGGGACCTCGGTTTAACGTCTCATCCGAAGTACACACAAAGGTTCCCCCAGTGCTGTGTCGCAGCCTCAGCCTAAACTTGCGAGTGCTAAACACAGATGAAGGAGAGAGAACACAGATTTTGTTCGTAAAATGAAAAGCGCCGTGCTTTTTTTTTTAATAAACTTTATTCTATATTACAAATAGTAAATTTTTTTGTTCTGAACTGCAAAATAGGAATGCATTATATTTACATACACAGGTATACAATTAATTATAACAAAGTTACAGAAGCTTGCCCTAATCAAGTCTTTTTTTTTTGTTTTCCTTCCCGATTTGTTAAGTATATTTCGTGATTAGGATAAAAACCTAAAAGTCTCGTTTTCGTTTTTTTTTGACACTTCTTCGTAACACTGGTTCCTAAGGGTAAGTTATAACAATTTATTTTTTATCCTTTTCATTTAAAATGGAAGGAGAAAGAGAGAGAGAGAGAGACAGAGAGTGAGAGAGAGAGAGAGAGAGAGACGATCACATTACAAACCACTCAGGCTGGGCGCACGTTCAGGCAAAAGGAAAAAAAAAATTGTGGAGTTTGAAGGGGGAAATCGGGAGGAAGTAGAAGATGGTGAGAGAGAGAGAGAGAGAAAGAAACTATGTCCACATTCATGGCATTGCTGAGCATCATCAATTCCCTTCCCCCTTCCCTTTCTTCCTTCCCCCTCTCCGCGCACACTCCCCTCCCACTCTCTCCCCTCTCCCCCAACCCAACTCAACACACCACACCCTCCCCCCACTCAAAGTACATGCGCTTTTATTTGAATTTTTAATCTTATTTAACAAAAAAAAAGCTAAGATGCTCAGATCCATCCACATTCACATCACACTTCTGGCACATTTCAAGGCAAAAAAAAATATAGCTGCTTTCGTCGTTTTTTTTTGATATAATCTGAGCAGGATGAATAGAGGCAGCTTCAGAGTTTCACATTAATACGATATCTATGTTCATTCAACACGTTTTCCTGTGTAAAATCCACGAGGCTCGAGTATTCAATGCCGGCTTCTCAACGACATAAAGTCACCCACCCGGCTTCTCGACGAATCCATCTCTCCTTCGTCTAACACGTGCAAATCACGTCTTCCGTTCCTTTTTATCCCCCCCTCGCTTTCTCTTTTTTTTTTATTTGTTAAAAATCGGCGCTTTTTGTGTGTGTTTTATTTTTATTCCGTTAATTTTGCCTCCCCCCTTCTTTCCCGAACGAAAATCCCACAGTCAATCGTTCTGTGTCCCGGTGTGCAAAATAATAATAAAAAAAACAGAGGGGTTTGATGCTCGTTCCAAAGCCAGCTTAGCTCGTTTTAGGTTGTTTGTGGAACCTCACACGTAGGTAGATGACGGTCAATAAAATGCTATTTAAAGTTTCCGCACTGGCACTTGTTCACTAAACAGCACTGAATTCCTTTGGTCTTCGCTGGCTGGGGGAAAAATCCACGCTTTTCCAACTAAATGTACATTTTTCTTTTTTTTTTTCCCCCCATCTCAAAGTTCCTAAAATGTTCCGACTCGACTCTGGAGAATGTCAAATTGCGTGCACTGATTTTGCAGTGAATCACCAGATCATCATCAGCATATTTCTTTTGATTCCGACTGCAAGGTTGAAGATTCTTTGTACCTTTGTGTTTGCGCACGTGTTGTGGTGCGTGTGTGTGCGTGTGTGTGTGTGTGTGTGTGTGGTGAGCGTGTGCATCTGTGGCTTACATCTCTCCACACCATAGCAGCTCACATCCCAGTTCTGGAAGAAAATCGTACCTATGATTGATAAGACCAGCCCGCCACAAATTTTGCAAGGTCCTCCTCATTGCCTCTCTTAGGATCCTTCACCAAAGACGGCCTGAAACACTTGTGCACAATTCTCACACAGTCACAGTTTGCTTCACTGTCCTCCAGCGGGGAAGAGAGATGAACAGGAAATATATTATTTTCTCAATTACACGCAGATGAAAGACTCTTCTGCAGAAGAGAGTTTGAGAATTCTTCTGCTGTCCAAAACCCCAAGGCCAATTGGTTGCCAGTATTCATGTCTGATACTCTTCCGTCCCAAAGGAAATAAGGGCAGCATTTTACACACGTTCTGTTTACTTATTGTCCATCAGGTGGATGAGAGGAAAGACAGGCAAAATTCCTCTGTTGAAGGTGGTCAGGAAAACTAGCGAGTTTCAGTCTCCTGCTAATATTACGGTGCAAGATAGTTGAATCTTTTTTTTTAGCCATTGGGTGATCGATGTCGTATTAACTGTTCACTGACCTTATGGAGACATACAGCGATGTCCAATCATGTTCGGGGCGAGAGAAAGTGAGAAAGTGGGGAGATCGAGTGAGCGAGCGAGCGAATGAGGCCAGAGATAGAGAAATGAAGAACTAGAGCGGCAGAGAAATGGAGAGAAGAGACGTCCAGGTGTCTCTGCTTGTAACCAATCGTAACTTGCACTTGAAAGGCAATCATCTATAGTCAGGCACAGCTTGGCTTCTTATACCCAGGAAAGTGCCACTCAACTCTCTATGGACATGAAAGCGACCACTTGTTCAAGTTTATAAGATAGTTTCTGCCTTCTGGCTGGATCTTCAAATTCCAGAGCACTGATAACCTGCGGAGCAGAGCAAACAGGGATATCAATATAGATTCCAACCCAACTATTCAGTGTGTCAGCCTGGCTCAGGTATAATAACATTACTTCTAACTTTATTCTATTATAATACACTAATTAATATACCAAATGCAAACGTTTTCGAGACGTCTCAAAGCGCTTCACAGAATATACCATAAAGTGAATTGACCGTGTATTTTGTGGGTGAAAGGCGGCAGCCAGATGAGAAAAAACACAGTTGGGTAGCCTCCGAGTCAGAAGGCTTGTGGGTTCAAGCCCCCCCACCCCCCCACATCGGGACTTGAACTCGCGAAGAATAGGTTGACGCTCCAATGCAGTGCCGGGGAAGCTGGTGGATTGTCGGAGGTACCGTCCTTCGGTGGAGATGTAAAACTGAGGTCCTGTCAGCCTGCTCGTCATTCACCTCGCGGCTGTTTGCGAGACATTGCTGTGCGCAAGTTGGGCTGCTGCGTTCACCTAAAACGTACTAAGTCACTACTCTTGACTGTGAAGCGCTTTGAGATGTCCAGACGTGAAAGGTACAGTGTCAAAGGCACGGGTTATTATTTGATAGGTTTGAGCCAGTTGTGCACACACTCACCTCTTCACTGTATTTGCTGACGTATGAGTAGATTTCACTGAGGGCACTCATCGTGTTGAATTCACTCATGTGCATTCGGGACTGCTCTGCTAGGTAAGCGTTCATGTCCTGGTCACTGATTGCTGGCATTTTCCCGATGTCTGCATAGTATCTGCGTGGAGCAAGGACAAACGAGAAAGTGTTAAAATCAATGCCGTCTATCACGGCAGATTGATGTTATGGTGGGAGGGTGGTAAGGTGGGTGTTACGGAGGAATAAGATCAGATGGGCCGAAGGGCCTTCTTCTTGTGAGTGACAAACTATCATGTTTTCTGCAATTAATTATCTCACACACAAGCAGATACACACGCACATACATGCACACATAAATACACAGTACTCAGGCACGCATGCACACGCATCGCATTCGAACTTAAAACACAACAGAAGAGCAGCATTACTCAAACGTGTCTTGTGGCTCGGGCTTCTGCAAGGCTTAGAGATTTCCACGCAGTGTTTTGGGATATTTTATAGACTGGAGGACGAAACTCTCAGCGTTTCGCATTTTCCTTTTTTAATGCACGTGGTTGTAAAAAAGCCAGTTACCCTAATGTACACTCTGGGCTCCAGCCAAATTGCACCTAAAGCTCTCCAGAATTAGGTAAGCAGAGTGCGTTCCACTGGGGTGGGGGGGGGGGGAGAGAGAGAGAGAGAGTGTGTGCATTGCCATCCGAGAGACACAATGAGATTTGCTTTGCGGGTCTTTAAACCGTATGTCAGCGGAAATACTTTATAATCGACTAAATGACTGTCATTGTGTGAATGCGAGTGCTTCAAAGAGCAATTTCAAGATTTAGCGCAATTTGATTTAAATACAGAGAACTGAATTGCTCATTACGATTTGTTGCTTTTGGGGGGGGGGAGGGAAGCTGGCAAAGTGCCGTTACGGCTATAAAATATGAAGCCATAAACAAGGGGATGCAAAAGAATTCCCACAAGAGCCATGAAGTCTCCTCTCTTATTAATCAATGGGAATTACTGCATATACCAAGAGCAGGCAGCAGCTTTGTGTTCGATGGCATGAAGAATTTCTTCTTGTCCCTTTCACTGTACAGGTTCAATGTTAACTGTTTGTTGTTTTGTTCAGCCGGGAGTCTGACGCTTGCAGGAACCCATCACCGCGCTTAAGGGAGTCCAAACCCAGACTGGGCATATGTTCCACATATGTGTGTCACCTACGCATGGAAATTTCCCTTGTGTCTGGAATGGGATGCACACTCTCTCCCTGGAGGGACACACTATGCCACACTATCCTTACCTATCGTGGAGATGTCTTCGGCCCAAGCCAAGGCTTGGGGGACCCCAGACTGAGGGTTGGGAAACTGCTGGAGTCTATCCAGCTAAAACCACTCAAACCTGTTCTCGTTTGTCCTCTAGCTACACAGTCATTCCGTTTACAGTAAAATCCCGCGAAGCACTTTCTTTGTGACATCCTCCCAACGTCAAATATAAGGATGATTAGGATTTTATTCGTCCACCGCACCAGACTCTCTGTTTTACTTTGAGGCTGTTATGAGCAACACGTTGCGAGACTGACCTTTCCACCCAGCTTTTGTAGTTGGGGATGTCCTTGGCGTAAAGCAGTTTATTGGAGGGTGAGTCCTTCCCCAGGCGGTGCTCGGATGTTGAGCAGGAGTCCATGAACGTCTGAGCCACCACTGACAGGCAGGCGTCCGTGATGCTGCTCTTGTGGATGTCAAAGACAAACTGAGGGTTTTTGATCACATTGACCCAGAACCTCAAGGGTAAGCTGCAGAGAGAGAGAGAGAGAGAGAGATGCCGTGAGCACAGACACACTCTTAAGCACCGTCACTAACTCGCTGACTTCAAGATCCTCACCCACCCCCCAGCTGTAGATCCCACAGTGCTAATTATAATAATAACCCTTACATTTGATACAGTGCCTCATCGCGTCTTCGAGACGTCTCAAAGCGCTTCACAGAATGTACCGCAAAGTGAATTGACTGTGGATTTTGCGGGCGTAAAGTGAAGGCCAATTGCCCACAGCAGCGTCCCCCACACACAAAGAGTGGTGGATCGAGTGACCAAACTACTCGAAAAGAGAAAGGAGTTTCTCCCAGTGACCCGGTCAAAAATTCCTCCCAGTAAATTGGTCACCCACTTCATGGCAGCGCCTTGGGATGTCCTCCCGATTTGTGAAAGGCGCTGTATAAATGCAGTTTGTTGTTGTTGTTATAGCTGAAATTGCTCTGGACTGACAGCCTGGACTGTGAGCTAAATGTCCTCGACGTGGGGCTTGATCCCATAAGCCCTCAAGAGCGAGAGTGCTATTGACTGAGCCAGGTTGCTAGCAAACAGCAACGACGACAACAACTTGCATGTATGTGGCGCCCTTCGCATGGGGTTATGCATCAAAGGCAAATAAAGACTGTCATTCAATAGTCAGTCCGCATACTCCTCGTTTAGAAGTCGGGGACGCTCAGAGAAAGACGCTGAAGTATAATGTTTAACATTCAGTACACCGCTGATCAATATCAATAACCAAAACAAGGATTATATTCTTATCAACAATAAAGGCAGAAACGGCTAGAATTTCACTGTAGGTTAAACGTGATGTGTGAGAGAGAGAGAGAGAGAGAGAGAGAGAGAGAGAAGGGGGGGGGGAGAGAAAGACTTCACTTTGCGTTATAGATTTACTTTCTGTGAATTTCCCACGTTTGACACTTTTATTTCATATTTCCGGTGCCTAGATTTAGATTGTGTTGCTGGAATGGACAGCGGGTTCATTTATAAAATGGCATCAGCCATCGGATGAAATGCACTGAGAGGGTGGGGGTGATCTTTAATTAAAACACCCTCAACGTTACATCTGATTTCAATTGGCTGCTGCGTTTCACCCCCACACTTGACTTCACAGTATATTCAATGAAGCACTTTGAGACGTCTCAACGACGTGATAAGGCGCTCTATCAAATGCAACAATATTTATTATTATTATTATTATTATTTTCATGGCTGTTGTAGGACACTAATTTGTGCAAAATTGGCTGCCATGTTTACGCAGAAAAACTATGTGAAATGCCTTGAGACCTCTCGATGACATGATATGGCGCTATATCAAAGGGTTATACAGTCAATTCACTTTACAGTATATTCTGTGAAGCGCTTTGAGACGTCTAGAAGACATGAAAAGTGCTCTACCAAATGCAAGGATTATTATTGATATTATTCTTGTTATTTTTATTCTTTGTTATTCATTTGGTCGCACTCTCATACTCTTTCCCCCAAACCCTGAGACATTTTTTTTCTTTTGCAAATATTTGTTTCCAATTCCTTTCAAAAAGATTCAAGCCATCATCTTTGGTGGGGGCATAATAAGGCTAATAACGATAATAATAATCATAATAATAATCATAATAAATATCCTTTTGACATGGCGCACACACAAATAAATTCTACGGCTGTCTCCTTAGGAATATTTGTGTTTTTTTAAAAAAAATTACGAGCTGTCAATAACAGTTCACCAACCAGTTGAAATAGCTTCTCCCTGTTTACCTTGCCCAAGCTCCTCATAATTGTGAACATCTCTCTCAGGGTTTCCTTTCAGATCGAGAGAAAACTCTTATTGCTCCGATGATGGCCGGTTTTGCCCCTCCAGCATCTTTGAAAATTGCTTTGATTGTTCAGTGCCCTCACTGTAACTCTCTCCCATCACTTGCGCTCTGGGAATGCTATTCCGTGTGAATAAATGCAAGTTGTCGTTGTTGTTGTGCCAGGCACCTTCCGCACACTCACTGTGGAATTTTCTGCCTGAGAAAAACTGGCCTCTGACCTTATTAAGGTGAAGGATGTGATATAACACTAATAATCATCCTTGCATTTGATGCAGCGCCTTATCATGTCATTGAGACGTCTCAAAACGATTCACAGAATATACTGTAAAGTGTATTGACTGCGTATTTTGTGGGTGAAACATAGCAGTCAAATTGCGCACAGCGGTGTCCTACAAACCGTAGTGGATCGAGTGACCACAATTTTTTTTGGGGGGAAGGGATTCGCCAATCGACTAAAAGCCACCACACCTCAGTGCAAAAGATCGAATTGAAATCCCTCATTAGAAAGATAGGATGATCTCTAAAATCTTAACTCCTCCAACGCATTAAACATTTCGCTGGTGTTCCTCAGAGGGTACGATCAGAATTACTGATGGATTTTCTATTTAAAACACAAACTCCACCGTGTGATAAATGAAGCATTTCCACACAATTAAGGCTATTATGTTGCACAGAAAACAAACATCTGCCTTTTGTTCATGACTTTTAAACGAGCGCTTAATCTTCCTCTAGTTTTAATCAATGGTGACATGAAGGGCTTGGGACAGATCCCGCTGCCTCTCCTGACTGGAATGAGCTATTTGTGATTGAGTGCATTGGAGAGCTCCAGCCCTCTTTTACCAAACGGAAAAACAATTTAGAGATTGGAATGTGTTGGCGTCCAGAGGGACTTGGGTGTCCTTGTACACCAATCACAGAACGTTAGTCTGCAAGTGCAGCAGCAATTAGGAAGGCGAACGGTATGTTAGCATTCATTATGAAAGGATTAGAGTATAAGAGTAGCGAAGTCTTTCTGCAACTGTATAGGGCCCTGGTGAGACCACACCTGGAATACTGTGTCCAGTTTTGGTCTCCTCATTTAAGGAAGGATGTACTTGCCTTGGAGGGGGTGCAGCGTAGATTTACTAGGTTAGTACCAGGGATGAAGGGGATGAGTTACGAGGGTAGGCTGACCAATTTGGGCCATATTCTCTAGAATATAGAAGAATTAGAGGGGATCTTATAGAAACCTATAAGATCATCAAAGGGCAATATAGAGTAGATAGTGGGAGATTGTTTCCTCCGGTTGGAGAAACTAAAGCCAGGGGTCACAACCTTAAAATCAGAGGCCAGCCCTTTCGGACTGAGTTGAGGAAGAACTTCTTCACTCAAAGAGTGGTGAATGTATGGAACTCACTACCCCCAAAGGGCTGTTGACCCTCAGTCCTTGAAAATATTCAAGACTGAGATAGATAGATTTCTTATTGCAAAAGGGATTAAGGGATATTGGGGATAAGGTAGGGTCAGGTTATTAGCTGGAGTTAGATTAGAAGGTCAGCCATGATTGAATGGCGGGACAGGCTCGAAGGGCTGAATGGCCTACTCCTGCTCCTACATGTTATGTTATGTTGTGTTACAATACATGTCCTACGATTTACTCAGAACTTACAGCACAGAAACAGGCCATTCAGCCCAACCAGCCCATGCCAGTGTTCATACTCCACACCAGTCTTCACCCATTCCTTTACTCCCTCCTACACCTTTCTGTTCCCCTCTCCCTCATGTGACGGTCAAACTTCCTCTTGAATACAACTACACTATCTCGCTATCTAATTAAATCCCAATTTCGCTTTCTTCTGCTAAAGCTCACTTGGCAAATAAAAGGGATGGAAAGAAGCACAACTTCGATCACGACAACAAATGACATTTACGCAGCACCATTCACGTCCGGAGGACGTCCCAAAGCACTGGACAGTCAGGGATTTGGACCCGAGCTGGGGGTTGGGATCAGGAGGGTTGGAGGGCAAGGAGGGCAGGAGTGGGAGGGTAGGAAAGTGATACAACTCCTGGAAAATACGTGTGAACAATGGGAGAGGACCAGGTTCAGCGCTGAGTGTGACACAGAACCCCCTCTCCCACCTCACCTCTCCCCAAGGATGAGAGATCTGCCAACGCTGAGCGTCTGAGCTCACACGTGATGAACTGCACCATGTACAGGAAAGCAGAGAGTGGCTGCCTCCTGCAGAGAAGCCGTGCGTGAGGCCAGACAGGATAACGTTGGCGGTCAGGGAAGAAACAACATTTGTGAAACATTGCAATGAAAGCAAGTTGGAAATGAGCAGAGATACGAGATTGAGTACGAGCGTGTGTGTGTGTGTGTGTGTGTGTGTTCTGAGTCCCATTTCAGACCGTTAATGAAATGCATTTTAAAATTGGGTTATCACACGGAGAAACAGAGGCACACAGGATATGTGCATCCTCAATGGGTATCTAACCAGGCGTTACCAAACCGGCAATTTCAATGCATGGGACTCCATGTGGAAGTGGCATTTGTGTGTTAATGGGGTGTGCCTATCTCGCCAGGTGTGTTATTGTATTTCTGTCCTATTTACTGATATATCACAACCGTTCCATTTCCTCCGGTCCATTCCCTTCTGAATGCATTTTCACTCGTGTGGGCACACAAGAGGGGAACGAGCTTATTACCTACTAAGGAAATACAGAGAGGACCGTGTAGTTTGAAGGAGATATATATATATATACAGTCTCCGTGATATAGGAATACTGCAATTTACATCACGAAAGCAAATACCAATCCATTGTAATAATAATGGAAAAATACAGTCAATCCACTCAAACAATATATCCTGTGAAGCGCTTTGAGACGTCTTAACAACCCGATGAGGCGCTATATCAAATGCAAGGATTATTATTATTATTGCATTTGGTTTAGCACCTTTCATGTCGGGAGCACGTCTCAAAGCGCTTCACGGGATGTACTGCTAAGTGTGGTGTAGTGACTGGGCATTTTGTAGGCGAGCGCACACAGCCACGCCCCACGAACACAGCTGCAAAGCGAATGACCCGGTTTTATCTTAGGGGTCAGGCGCTCCGAGACGCCGTCCGGGTTGAAGGCGAGTTGCCGTCCTCGTTGCTGTCTGCACTCACCAGTTGCTCTTCCAGGTGTGTCTGACGTGAGGGTCGTAGATCTGGTGCTTGTCTGCCTGCTCGTCGAGGAAATCAAACATGTACTTGATGGCCAGAGGCAGCGCGCTCCCACGGTGAGCGGTGCTGAAGATGGTCTCGAACAGGTCGTCCACAAACTTCTGCAGGGTTCCCTGCAGATTCGTTAGGAGAGAGAGAGAGGGAGAGAGAGACGGACAGAGAGAGAGAGAAGTGAGTCAGCAATGTGAGACTCACATAGCAAAGTCTTACGGTGTCGGCAAAGCAAGCTGTCCAACAGAGTTCTGCTGTTGTGTGTGGGGTGTGTGTGGGGGGTGTGTGTGGTGTGGGTGTGTGTGTGGGGGGGCGGGGGGGTGTGTGTGTGGGTGTGTGGGTGTGTATGTGTGGGGGGGGTGTGCGTGGGTGTGTGTGTGTGTGGGTGTGTGTGTAGTGGGGGGGGTGCGTGGGTGTGCTCGTGTGTGTGTGGGTGGGCTAAAATACACCATTTCTTTTTGATAAGAAATCCTGTCATAAATCCTACTGACATGTCGGGAGGACGTCTCAATCCGCTTGGCAGTGGGCTGGATGATTCTCCGAGCTGAGGGTGGGAGCTGAGGGGTGGGTGGGTGGGGAGGGGGGGAGGGAATGGCAGGTGAGGAGGGGAAAGACGACTGAAAGCGCAGTCAAAGTGGCGGGCGCCTTTTGAAACGTGCCTCGTAACAAGGGAACGGAGGGTCGGGAGTGAGTCGGAGGGACTCTGAGATGGAGTTCCAGAGAATGGGGGCTGGGATTGGGGGGGGGGGGGAGTTAAAATGTCTGAAAGCCCATCGATGGTGGGACTGGGCAAAGCAGGAGACGTGAAGCAAGCGCAGGACTGAGGTGATGGGGTTAATGCATCAGGTCTCGGTGGTTGCACACTGAGTAGATAAGGATGAATAGAGCGGCAATCCACGATCGCAGAATTTTCTCATTCTGCTCAAATGGTGCAGAAGAATCCTGTTAGCTGACAATCAAAATATTCCTCGGATGTCAGGGACTTGTGACAGCTTATCTTGGCGGCAAAGTGAGTTGGAAGAGGGGAGGAGGGGTGGCGGAGAGAGAGAGAGAGAGAGAGAGGGAGAGAAAGATGGAACTCTGTGTATCTTAGCAGCCGCTGAGGGTAGCATTAATAAACGTCTGACAGGCTTCATCTGTTTGACAGGCCAGAGAAAAGCATTGCCTCTCTCATATATATATATATATATGTATATATGAGCACACACACACAGATAGGCCTTTTTTTTCCGTCGAGAAGAATTTTATGCCATTTAAGAAAACCAGGCAAAACTGGCTTACGAATTCCCGCACGTTAAAGGTGTCACTGGAATCAATTTTCCCGCGAGCGCGAGAAAAAGAAAAAAAAAAATTGCCACTTGTAAGTGACACTGATGGGACCCGGCTTCCATGTTAGCGTGTAAACAACAGTCTCTCTTATTTATTGGGGCTAAAAGGGCAAACAAGGTAAATTATATGCTTGTCACACAACAATCTCTCCAAATGTGTACTCAGTGGGAATCGCTGTGGTTAGCAGATGGGACGGGATGCAGGCGGGGGTGGGGGAAGGGGAGGGATTTTTTAGGGAGCAGAGGTTTTTTTTTTCCCCTGACTCTTTGTCAGTTATAAATGGCACCGTGGAAGATTGAGAGCGAGTAACAAGGTAGTAATTTAATAGAAAGATCAAGGCAGTGTCATAAATCATCAGGGAGCAGCCCCCACACGTGGGGCTGTGCGTGGAAGTGGTTGAGATGCCCTTTCTACGCGCTGCCTCACACAGCCGGCTGGAGTTTTGCGCTGTATTTTTCTAAAGCGGCTTCTTAAATTAAGATATCCATCATAATTCGGTCACTTCAATCCACGCTGTCTGTGGGGACGCTGCTGTGCGCAATTGACTGCCACGTTTCGCCCACAAAATACACAGTCAAGTCACTTCACAGTAAATCCTGCGAAGCGCTTTGAGACGTCTCAACAGCAACAACAACAAGATTACATTTGTATAGCGCCTGTCACGTCGGGAGGACGTCCCAAGGCCCTGAGTGTGATAACAATGTGATAAGGTGCTCTTTCAAAGGAAAGATTATTGTTATTATTAATAATATTTTCATACGGGGTAGAGGGGGGGTGGGGGAAATTGGGGAGGAATCTGCTCACTCATCTGAATTAAGTCACTCTGACTTGAGAGAATCACTCCTCCGAAAATAGACAGAGCTGGAATTGCGTTCGGACTTCCTGACTCTTTCTTTAAGAAATCCCATTGGAAATCGGTGCAACATTGGCATCGCTGTGCGTTCTTTGGAGTTGACCTGTTAATTGCCTCGATTATGAACCCCAAAACTGACAAAAGGTGACCCCTCTCACTCCCCCAAACATTCCTAACACAAGCCTCGCTAAGTCCGTGTTCGATCGGTAGTGCGTTTTCAGTTTTTGCTTCTTGATTGAATACTTTTTGATTTATGACATAAATCAGGAAATACTGAATCAAGAAAATGTACTTTTTGGGCCATCCAAAAAGGTTAACCACTACTGTACAAGAGGCAGATATTCTTTTTACTCAGATCACATAAACCCCGCAAGCCAAAGCCCTCACAGTTATGGTGGTAATAATAATAATTGAATTTGATATAGCAACTTATCACATCGTTGAGACGTCTCAAAGCGCTTCACAGAACACGCTGTAAAGTGAATTGATCGTATATTTTGCGGGCGAAATGCAGCAGCCAATTGCGCGCAGCAGCGTCCCACAAACAGTCGCGGATAGTCTTAGCTGGACAAGACGCAGGAAGCTTGCCACACAGTGCTCTCAATGGTAAGCTCTGTGACTTTAGCGTGGTGATGCGTTTCCGCTGACTAAAACAAAAAACCCTTTGCCTCCACCTTAACGAAAAATGTGCATTGTGAATAATTACCAAGTGAGCTCAAGGTTACCACTTCAGGGCGGGTGAAGCTGAACTGGAATGCCAGTCAAATAAGATCTTTAGGTCACCTAACAGATTAAGAGGTTGAAGTTAATGCCTTGATGTGGGCAATTTACACCAGTGTCGTAATTACGGGCGTAATTGGTGCAATCAGGGAGGTTCCTTAACGACACTACTTTCATTAAACTGGGCTGGTAACGTACCTGAGCCTTGGGCAGGCAAATAGGGTTTAACCTGCAAACTACCCTGGCAATGAACAGGCTGGGGCATGTGGGCACATGGGATAGATGAAGTCTGACATCTGGCTTGTCACGGTGATGTTATGCTTGCATCGGTGTTTATTGAAGCTGCAGCCAAAGGCAGCGCATCTGTGGACCTGACTAACAAAATTCAGCAGTCCCTTCAGAAGCTCTCGCGGTGTAATGATAATAATCCTTGCATTTGATATAGCGTCTTATCACGTCTTCGAGGCGTCTCAAAGCGCTTCACAGTATATGCTGCAAAGTGGATTGACTGTATATTTTGTGGGGTCAAGACACAGGAAGAGGTCATAGAGTCACAGGACACAAGGAGCAATACAGTATAGTCTGAGAGCTTGAAAACGATTCTCTCCTAATCCTATCTCAGAGCTCGTTGACCTGACCCTTTGTTGCTCAAATTCTTCTGCATAATTGTTCTCTGCGGGAGGTATTAAACTGATAAGGGGAACTACAAAAATCTCTAGGTCGGAAGGAGGTCATCCTTCAAAAACAAAAGATTAAGTTTGCAACGATTCCCATTATGTGACCTGAAGCTAATCTAATATTCCTTATGAAATTTGACGGTGAGGTTCGTTCTTCGACTGTTATTGGAAATCTGGTCAGCAAGGTTTGGGGCTGCGTTGTTCTTAAAGGATTACTAACATCTTGCTTTGTCTCCCAAGGTACAATACACAAAGTTAGTAATAAAAACCTTTACATCTGATTAGGAGAAACTTTTTCCACTGGCTGGTGGGTCAGGAACCAGAGGACACAGATTTTAAGATAATTGGCAAAAGAACCAGAGGGGAGACGAGAAGAATTTTTTTTTAACGATTTCAAGTTGTTACGATGTGGGATGCACTGCCCAAAAGGATGATGGAAGGAAGCAATAATAACTTTCATAAGGGAATTGGATGCATACTTGAAAAGGAAAAAAACATTGCAAGGCTGTGGGGAAAGAGCGGGGGTGTGGGATTAATTGGATAGCTCTTTCAAAGAGCCAGCACAGGCACGATGGGCCGAATGGCCTCCTTCTGTGCTGTAAGATTCTATGATTTTTTTATCGCCCTATCACCTACAAATCCATCTACAAATACAGTCAGCACACTTTACAGTACATCCTAGGGTAATAATCCCTCAAAAACATAATTTGGTCACTCAATCCACGACCGTTAGCAATTGGCTGGCGCATTTCGCTCACAAAATATACAGTCAATTCACTTGACAGTATACTCTGTGAAGCGCTTTGAGACGTTTTGAAGACGTGATAGGGCGCTATGTGAAATGCAAAGATTATTATTATTATTATTATGTTAGGAGGAATCTCGAAATGCTTCACAGAGCTGACTGGGAGCTTGAGGCTTGGGGTGGGGACAAGAAGCAGCTCAGTCTTTACTAAACGGAGGAGACAGCTAGGCTGTATGATCGCAGCAATGAGGAGCTGTGTCGAATGCAAGGATTATTTTTATTCTTACAACAAGGAAACATCTCAAAGCACTTCACAGGTAATTGCTTGTCAAGTGTTAATTTGTTTTTAAGAACTGTGGAGAATTGGCTTCCAAACGAATACTCTTCCACAATATTCAACGCAACCAGATGTCAGCCTGGCTCAGTGGTAGCGCTCTCGCCTCTGGGTCTGAAGGTCGTGGGTTCAAGCCCCACGTCGGGACTTTGAACCTCACGCTCTGGGCTGACCCTCCATCGCAGTGTTGGAGGAGCTCTGCGCTGTCAGAGGTGCCGTCCTTCGGACGAGACATTAAACCGAGGTCTCTCGTCTGCCCATTCAGGCGGACGTTAAAGATCCCGCGGCGCTATTTGAAAAGAGAAGGGGGTATCTCCCGGTGTCCTGACCGACAATCCCCCAGATAAAATGAAGTTATTCACTTCATGGCTGTTTGTGGGACATTGCTGTGTGCAAATTGGCTGCCACCTTCACCTATAAATATCTAGTCACTGCACTTCATAGTAAAATCCCATCAAGTGCTTTGAGACATAATAATAGTAATAATAATAATCCTTGCGTTTGATATTGCGCCTTATCATGTCTCCGAGACGTCTCAAAGCGCTTCGCAGGATACACCGTAAAGTGAATTGAGGGCGTATTTGGTGGGCGAAACGTGCTAAGGCCTTATACGAAATGCAATCAATGGATTATGATAAATGGTCTGAACAGAGGCAAAAAGCAAAACTCTTTTAAGTATTGAAGGTTGGGTCGCGGTCGATTCCTCCAGAGCTCTCACCGCGGGTGGGTTCAAAGCACTTTGTGACAGGCGAGAGATAAGAAGGAGCAATGGGTCTAACCCAAGCCCCTCCGTGAAGCCAAATAGCAGCACGACTTTTACTACTTAAAGGAGATGTAACGATGTGAATCAGGCCTCAGCTATCCAGCCACCACACACCGCTGAGCATAGGCTCCGAGCGCATTGTTTACGGGGGGGTTGGGGAGGGATAAGGATCTTGTCTCTCTCTCTCTCTCTCTCTTCAGAAAAGGTGGATGGTGGAGATATTTCCAGCCTCCGCACGCCGGTTACTGAGAGGCGGCTAAGGGGAAAGGATTAGCCGTATTATTAAGTCGCTATTTTTCTCCTGTGCCGGAATTTTTTTTTGATGGATGATGATGTTAATGGGAGACTGTGTTGGCTGAACTGTCAGCCGTGTCGGAACAGCTGAGACGCTGCTGAACTGAGTCTCCCTGGACCCTTGCCGAGGTCGCTGTTAACCGTTCGAGCGCCAACGCAGCTTACCAACTTACCGAGAGAGACACCAGAGACAGAGAGTGGGGTATTCTGGTTGCACATTTCTGCACAGCACCTTTGCCCATTCACCTCTCTCCCTATCTCCGGTTCCCATTCTATTTCTGTGAATTTATTATTATTATTATTACTATTATTATAATCCTTGCACTTGATATAGCGCCTTTGATGACGGGAGGACATCTCAAAGTGCTTCACAAGATTTTACTGTGACGCGTAGCCGTGAAGTGAATGGTACAATTTTTATCTGGGGGGAATCGCTGGCCAGAACAAGGGTAGAAATCCCCTTTCCTTTTCGAACAGCGCCCATGGAATCGTTAATGTCCACCTCATCAGACAGACGGGCCCAGGGTTTCATGCCTCCTCTGAAGGACGGCGCAGGCAATACAATACAGAATGGGTACGCAGGCAAAAACCCACGACATTCTGACTCAGAGGCGAGACGCCTACCGTCTGAGCCAGGCTGACATCTCGCATTACCTGCCTTTTGCAGAAACCTGTCTTGTTAACACCCATTACCTTTGTCGCCAGCAGCCTGGTCAGGTAGATTTCGGACACCATCTTGCTCCCGCGATCACCCTCCTTCTGGTCTCCGTGCTCGTGGTTCTTGACCAAGTGCCACACCTTGACCCCGGTCTCCAGGTCAGGGGTGATCATGGGAGTGCGGGAGCGTAGGCTGTCAGGGCTGCCTGTGTACTTGATCATCGTCTCTGCAGGTAAGCAGGGAATTAACAGGTTACTCACAGCTGGTATATACCTACAGGTAAAACCACCTGGAAATGTATTATTGGGGGCAGAGCAGTCAATCGGCTTGTGATAATAACAGCAATAGGTGCACAGGTGTGTCTCTGTATCAGAGACACAGTGAGATGATCGGTCAGACAGACACACAGCAAGACATTGAGACAGATAGACAGACACACAGCGAGACAGAAAGACAGACACACAGCAAGACAGCGAGCCAGCCAGCCAGACAGACAGACAGACAGACAGAGAAGAAAAGTCCTGCATGGCAGGAACAGGGAACAGGAAAGGGGGCCAGCATCTCACCGTATTTACTGGCGGAGGTTCGGGACACGCTGGAATTGTTGACCGCATTGTAAGCTGTTGTCTGTTTGGGCACCAAAGCCAGCACGGAGCCGTCCGTCACCTGAGGAGAATTGATTTCAGAAGCTCAGGGGGGTGGGGGGGTGGGAAAAAAAACCATTAAGCGACTCGCGCGACAAGACTTCTTAATTACACAGAAAATAATGGATGCTCGGGAGCGATTAAAGGCACCGATCTGATCCAGGGGATTCCGATGGTTTAGGTCAGGCGCTCGGTGATGGGTACGCAGGCAAAATTGTAGCGTTCGAACCTGACCTGATTGAGCGGCGGGCGAGGGCTGATTCAAGGGCATGAGGGTGTGAGTTTCAGATTGTAACGAGGAGAGTGAAAGAAATGGGGAGATGGAGAGATAAGGGAAAGGGTTTTCCTTGGATGTTAGCAGAGTATGGAACGGCTTAGCAGGGGGGAACTGTTGGGGTGAACGCGATGGGGTGGGGGGGAGACGGGTGGGGGTGGAGGGCACCGAGGTTGCTGCATTTCGCCCAGAAACATACAGTCAATTCACTCGGCAGCGTGTTCTGTGAAGCGCTTTGAGACGTCTAGAAGTCGTGAAAAGCGCTGCATCAAATGCAAGAGGTTATTTATTAATATAGAGGGGACTGGAGACATTTTAAAAGGGAATCAGAGACGTGCACAGGGGAGGAAGGGATTTAGAAGGTGCTGGGGTAGTGCGAGGAATCGGGATTAGGATTACATCGAATGAATTGCATAGAACGTTACTCCATGGAAGCAGGCCAGGCAACCCAACTCGTCTGTGCTGGATGTCCTCCTGACGTGAAAGGCGCTATACAAATCTAATTTTGTTGTTGCGGGTGTTATTACCCCGCGTGAGTCTCCACCTCCCCTAATGCCCTCTCCCACACCCCTCTACTTCCCTTCAGTACAAGTTATATTTACACTGCACCTTCCACATTGGAGAGTGGGGGGGGGGGTGTGGTACGTCTCTAAGCGAAAGACGACAGAAAGCCCGGTCAAAAAGGTACATCTTGAGACGGACCTTGAATGAGGTGAGGGAGGGAGGGGTAGGAGGGAGGGAGGGAGGGACGGTGGGAGGGAGGGAGCGGACATGCAGAAGCGGAAAGGAACTTGAAACACAAGTTATTATTATCATTATCATTATTATTATTATTATTGAAGTGGATGTGGCATGGTGGGGGAGAACCAAATAAATGATTTTCTTATCGATACAAAATGGATATGAAAGTGTGATAGAGAAATGGTGTATCACCGCAGATTGTGATAGCTGCCGGAGATACCATCACACAAGTTATCTGTTTACCTATTGTTAGTATGCGCTGTATTGCGGCGCAGATGAGACATGCAAAGGGCAGCTGTAACATCCAAATATTCTGAAGAGCTATCGCTCAATACTGCCGTTGCCTCCAAAGTCATGAAATCAATTCCCCTGAATTTATTTATTTGTTTTGCCAACACAAGGTTTGGGTTTGGGAATGTTTTACTTCTGAGTCTTTTTCTTTCTATTTTAGGTGGCAGAAAATGCAAGACTATTTGCATTTATACAACGCCTTTCACATCAGGTCTTGGTCTCTCTCTCTCTCTCTCTCTCTCTCTCTCTCCTCTCTCTTTCTTCCTCTCTTGTTCTCACTTTTATCTCTTAACCCCTTTTCTTTCTATCTCTCGATCCCTTCAGCCTCTTCATTCTTCCATTCCCTCTCTTTATCCCATTCTCTCTCATTTCCTTCTCTCTCCTCATTTTTCCTTCTCTTATTTATTTCTGTCTTTTTTTCCTTTTTTCTCTCTATTTTAGTCCTCTTTCTTTCTTTCTTTCTTTCTTTCTTTCTTTCTTTCTTTCTTTCTTTCTTTCTTTCTTTCTTTCTTTCTTTCTTTCTTTCTTTCTTTCTTTCTTTCTTTCTTTCTTTCTTTCTTTCTTTCTTTCTTTCTTTCTTTCTTTCTTTCTTTCTGTCTCTCTCTCTCTCTGTGCACCAAAATGTTAATCAAACTATTCCTTGCCCTTCCTTTTGTTTCCAGCTTCCTCTGCCCACCCAGCCGAGAAACAGGGAGAAATATACTTGGAAATATATACAAACCCACCGTTAAATCCACAACAATAAAGCCTAAACCTCACACACATACCACACCAGATTGCCCCCTACACTTGGCAGAGCGCTAACAACCTCTGATATCCAGACAGGATTTGTCAAGGATAACTTGCCCTCTCAAACGAAAGAATTAACTCCTGTCTTCATTATCTCATCTGCGATCCAATCAATTTCTAATCTGTTTTCCCTTCCCACCTCTGCGCTGGCAGACATCCCCGTGACATTCAATTTAGCACCAACGCAGCCCAGAGTCAAGTCCCTAATTCGCCGGGTGAATGGCTTATCTTCCGAATTATTTGCACGTTAATGAATAGCAGATATTTTTATCAACAGGAAGGAATCTGCAATTCCTAACGGCAGCAGAGAGGAAAGCAATTTCTTCAAGGGTGCAACTTCCGTGTGTTGCTTTGTGCGGGGCAGGGGGGGGAAGCGTTTGGTTAGAGAAAGAAAGAGGCTGATTGACAGCTGACCCGAAGAGAGGCGTCTTATCTGTCTGACCTGATAGTGTGCCAGTGTATTCAGCCTCTTCCAGTCGTTCTCTATCTTGGTCGTGACATCTTCGTCCTGAAGAATAACCCTCGCTACCGTGCCCTGTCGCCACTCTATCGGGAGGAGATTAGCGGCCGGTCGACAATCGAGCAGGTGCAAAGAGAAATAATCGGGATGAAAAGAGATAGATAGATAGATAGAGAGAGAGAGAGAGAGAGACAGAGAGAAGCGATTAAATCATGAGGCTCTTTCCTCTCGCACCGTGGATCGATACACATTCATCATCTTATAATCTCATTATCACGCGCTTTGGTGGATTGGGGGAAAGCAAATCTCAAGCTCCGCAACGATGGAGAACCAAAGCCTCTCCTGGCTGGGAAGCCGACTGCACGAAGGTTGGCGATAATAGTGATAAGAATCGCAGACCCCGCGCTTGACACAGCGGCTTTCTTTCAGGTCGAGAGCACGTCACAAAGCGCGTGCGGCAGGATTCGGGTTCTCGGAATCAGAAGCTTGTGGGTTACAAGGCCTCACATCAGCACTTTGAACTCATAAGAGTCCAGCACCTGGGAGCAATGCATTGTCAGAGGTGCGGTCCTTTGGATGAGACATTCAACCAAGTTCCCGTCTGCACGTTCACTCGGACACTAAACATCCCACGGTACAATTCAACTAAGGGAAGGGAGTTTGGCTGCCCCATTTGCCTACAAAATACACAGTCACTCCACTTTACGGTAAAATCCTCCTGACACGAAAGGTTGTACATCAAACGTAAGGATTATTATTACCAGTATTATTCACTGTGAAGTGTGGTGACTGTGGAGAGGCCGGTGAGCAGAGTATTGTTAGTCGATTGGTAGATCGCTTTTCGGAACTAATAATCCCTACAAACAAAACAACACAAAAAAATGTTTTTGGGGTGGGTGGGGTGGGGGTCACTCGATCTATTGCGGAACACTACTGTGTGCAATCGGCTGCCGCGTTTCGCCCACAAAACACACAGTCGAACCACTTTTTGATATATTTGTGAAGCGCTTTGAGACATCTCAACGACGTGGTGAGGCGCTACATCAAGTTCAAGTATTATTATTATTATTATTATCCTTGTAGAAATCTTGAAGGGATTCGCGGGTGAGGATTTGGGCTGGATTTTGGGTTGGATAAGTACGAGGAGTGAGATTCCTTACCCAAGTCCATGTCTCCTGCCTTTGGTCTGTGGGAGCAGGGCAAGTTTTTGAAGATGGCATCCAAGATCTTCTCTTTGACCTGGGTGATGGTGTCACAGTTCAGAGTCTTCACCAAGATCTCGGGGCTGTTCTCGTGATCTGGGTTCACACAGTTCAGAACCTGACAGGAAAGCAAAGAGCTTTGATACGTCCTCCGAGTTTGTGATACAAAAATTTCTCTTCCCCAAACGCCCTTCTCTCTCGACCTTCTCCGCCTTCTCCGCCTCCCCCACCTCCACTCACCTTCCCCCCCCCCCCAGAATTTACCAATTTACAGGCAGAGAATTTAACCATGAATTTCATAAATCAATTGCAATTAACTCAACAAACCCGGGTTAATCCTCTAACTGGACCCCACTGTCTTGACTTTAAAAGTGTTGAGTCTACCCATCTCGCTGCTCATTCACTTCAGTTCCACTGTACTGCACACTTTACGCCTGATATTGAATCTAACCACTTGCTTCCGCCGGTGTTAAATATAATTTGATAATGACAATAATCCTGGCGTTTGATTCAGCACCTTTTCGCGTCGGGAGGACGTCTCGAAGCGCTTCACAGGATTTAAACAAAAAAGCACATTTGTGGGCTGTTTTCATTGGGGGCAAAAATGTTCCACCTGTTCCCACAAGATTACTTTCCTCCGTCCTCGCCCCTCTCCTACCTCGCTTGTGATAACCGCTAATAAAAATATCCATTGTTTGAGCTGAATAAATCCTGGAGGCTGTGTTTTACTTTCATTACCAGCCCTGAAGGAGGAAGTGAAACTGAACAGGTCAGATACCCTTATCACTGGTGGGCAATGGAGCGGGAAATTCGGGCATAGTGTCAGTGTTATTTGTATGGTGATTTTCAGTCTGAAATGCTAGACAGCGCCTCAATTGTCTTTCTTATTAGTGCATGGAGAAAATATTCAGCCCTTTAAAAGACACCGCATCTGAAAGGCTTTTACATCTCATCTTCCGTCTCCACAACCCCAGCTGAGCCGGTTCCAGGTGAAGCCTTTGTCAGCCTCTCCCACATCTGGTCCTGGCTCAGTTGGTAGGGCTCTCGCCCCATTAGACCCGTAATGATCCACTCCTCCCCATTCCTGTGCCTCCTTTGCAGAATGAAAGAGCTAATTCGAAGGAAAGTAATCTTTTTTAACCCCTTTATTTTAAACAAAACAAGCTCTCCCCTACTCTCCAACCTTCCCTTTCAGCAAACTGCACGTGGGTCAATAATAGTGTCAGGAACTCGGGTTTGACTCCCTATCTGTCTCTGTGACGGGCATGTGATGTTGTCAACGCAACACCATGAAAGCACGTGACATGTCTGTGGCGTGACATCCGGCCCAGCTCTGCGATCGCTCACACACTAACCAAATTCTCCCCTCCGCACCATGTTGCCCCCCCACCCTGGCTTCCCAGCTTACCAGGGTCTTGTAGTCTATCTGCTGCCTGATGAGCTTGTCCTCGCTCAGTGAGTAACGGGCCTCCCCTGTGATTGAGTCGATCGGCCCTTTCTCCATCTGCTGCTTGATGGCGCAGAAAAGCATGAACAAGGGCTCGCCCGCACATTCCTGGCAAAGACGGGAAGATTAGGTAGTCGTCACACCTTGGCTTGGACTCCCCAACAAGCGGAGATAATAATAATAATAATCCTTACGTTTGATACAGCGCCTTTATTATAATACCACCATTAATAATAATCCTTGCGTTTGATATTGTCCCTCATCACGCTGTTGAGACGTTTCGAAGCTCTTCACACAATATATCGTAAAGTGGATTGTCTGTGTATTCTGTGGGCGAAACGCGGCAGCCAATTGCGTCCCGCGACGTCCCACAAACAGTCGTGGAGTGAACGACAACATTTTTTTTAGCAGGGAAGGGATTATTACCCGGCAAAGAGATCCACCAATTGTCTATCAGCTGGGTTCCTACTTACTGCTAGGTAAACAGAGGCGTGTAGAGTAAAGAAACTTGCCTAAGGTTTCGCCTCACCCAGGAATCGAACCTGGGTCCTCTCGCTTGCGAGGCGAGTGCTCTAACCACTGAGCTACAGGACTCCACTAGAAAGTAGACAGCTATTAGAGGGAGCGAGCCGAGCCCTCTCTTACCTTGAGGAACTTGTACAGGAGGAAGGTGAACCAGTTGGTTAGCATCTTCTCCGCCACCGATTCAGTCCTGACAGAGGAGAATGGGGAGGGAGGGAAGGAGGGAGGGAAGAGTAAAAGAGAACATAAATAATAATTCTTGCACTTAAAACAAACAACAACAACTTGCATTTATATAGTACCATGCACACTGTGCAGCGTCTCGGAGCGCTTAAAATAGCACCTTTCACTTCAGGAGGTTGCCTCAAAATGCTTCACAGGGTGTTACTGTGAACTGCAGTGGCTACGTGCTATGACCTCGGGTTAATGTCTCATCCGAAGGTTCGGCAACTCCAGCAATGGCAATACTTTGTAGACACATTGCAACGACAACAACAACTTGCATTTGCGTAGCACCCTTCATTCCAGACGGGGTCAAGAGATAGATTGGGGGGGGGAATCGGAGGCCAGCAAAAACAGACACAAACAATTGAGTCATGGGAACAAATTTGCAGACGTTTCTTAATCCATTCCTGCGCCGATTATCACCAGGAAATCGATTAAGGTATAATGCAAATTTTTACCTTAAGGTCCCTCAAATAAAGAGCGGCGCATGTTTAGGAATTCGGAAATTTTACCTCTTCCTTCCCCGCACCCCCCAACACTCCCCCCAAAAAATGTTTTAAAGAATAAAACTTGCTTTTGGAGTGCCAAAGCTGGCAACTAGATCAAACAGTGGTTTGAAAGCATTTTCCCCTCCTGCTTAATATATTCTTACCACTACATATACCCTATACTTCTGATGATATCAAGCACTTTACAATATAATTCTCATCTTCTTGAAGATTGACCTTTGCAATTATATCCTGTCAAAATTCTTAGCAGCCAGAGCGAGTCAGTCTGCGTTGCTTTTGACTTCCAATTAAAATATGGAGAACGGCATTTTAATACACTGACAATGAAAATCTCTTGACTTACAGTACTAATTAAATATTGTTAGTGTGAGCGGTGTTAACTGTTCATTATTTCCAACCTCAGGACACATCTAAAGGGGGCACGGAAAGCGCTTTGGAAGGGAATGGCTTTTTTTTTCCAATAGACTTCTTTCTAAATGCCTTGTTTATTTTTAATGCATCTTTCTAAATGTACGTGGGTGTCAACCTTGCTCTGTCGGTAGGACTCTCGCCTCTTCAGGAGGTTATGGGTTCAAGCCCTCACGTCGGAACATTGAGCTCACAGTCCATTGAGCTGACACACCAATACAGTACTGGGGGAACGCTGCAATGTTGGAGACGCTGTACTTCGGATGAGATGTTAAACCAAGATCCCATCTGCCTGTTCAAGTGGACATTAAGGATCCCATGGTACTATTCGTGTCCTGGCCAACAATCCCCCAAATAAAATCACTCTGTGGCTGTTTGCAAGTCCTTGATGTGCACAAATTGGATGCTCCATTTGCATCCAAAGTACACAGTCACTACACTTACACTGATTCCTGTGAAGCCCTTTGAGAAATTTAAAGATGACAGGTGCTTTATCAAACACAAGGATTATTACTAGGAGGAGGAAATGGAACACTTTGAGTTGCTCTGAGACTATTTTCTGCCACATTTATTATAGGGTCTATAACAATAACAAGCGCTTCTCAGGTGATTGCTGTCAATAATAATTATAATAATCCTTGCATTTGATACAGCGCCTTATCATGTCGTTCAGACGTCGCAAAGCACTTCACAGAATATATTGTAAAGTGTATTTTATGGGCTGAATGCGGTAGCCAATAGGGAACAGCAGCGTACCACAAATAGCGGTGGATTGAGTGACGACATTATCATTTTGAAGGAATTGTTACCCCCTAATAATCAAGTGTAGTGACTGTATTTTTCGGCAAATGCAGCAGCCAATTTGATCATTTCAAGATCTCACAAGAAGCGAACGACTCAGTTAGCTGAAGGATTGTTAGCCAGGAGATACTGGGAAAGAAACTCCTTTCTTATTTGAAATCGTGCTGTGGGGATCTTCAGCAGGCAGAGAGAACCTTGGTTTAACGTTTCATCCGAGGTTACGGCACATCTGAAAATGTAGCACGGTTTGACCAAGAGGAGCGAGCAGTACTGACATGGGTCGATAACCTTCCAACCAGAGGTGAGAAAACTATTGACATTCGGGTTGAACTCATGACGTTCTGACAGAGAGGGAAGAGCACCAATAACATGGGGCTTGAACCCATAACCTTCTGACCAGAGGTGAGAGCAAGACCGAACCTAAAGGCTAAACACAAGAGGACATTCAGGCCTGACTCCCAATGCAAAATGAACGAGATCAAAAAGGCAAGGCATCAAAAGACGAACCCCTTAACAGCTGCACGTCAACCCCATTCACGCTCTCAATCAGCAAAATGCACTGAGACTTGAGACAGCCTGCAGGTTCCTGACTGCACACCACATAAACCATAAAGCAGTGTGAGTGTGTGTGAGTGAATCACCTGCCAAACTGCAAGGCAATTGCACTGGAGATACGTTGCCGTATAAATGATAAACCGTGTCCACTGCAGTTGTTAAATTGAATGAACGGTGGCTCCCTCCAGCACAGTGGGCCCTGCCAGCAGAAACCAGCTCCTTATGTGTGTGGTTCTGGTTTAGTTTGTTCCACCCTCTGCACATTGCTGACCATCCAAACCTCATCCCTCTCCTACACCAGGCAACTTGAGCCCATCACCTCCGTCCTCACCATGTTTCGCAGGCTCCCAAGTTATGGTTTGACAAGCTGTCCACGTGCTCTCTCTCTCTCTCTCTCTCTATATATATATATTTTCTTTGTGTTTGATATAGGGCCTTATCACATCATTGAGACGTCTCAAAGCGCTTCACAGAACATACAGCAAAGTGGATTATTATTATTATCATTATTATCGATATTATATTTCGTGGGCGAAAAGCGGCAGCCCAATTGCGCCCAGCGGCGTCCCACAAGCGGCCGTGGATTGAGCGACCGAATTATTACTCTAAAAAAAATAATTCTGGGAGGGGGATTATTCCCCAGAGAGCGATTCCGCTCTGGGAATATGTTACACTGGGAGTACGTGAACGAGGCATCATTGCATCTCGCACTGACGGAGCTGGCTCTCGAGGAGTTAAACCCGAGCCCCCGGCCGACACTACTGAAGGGCGGGCGGGCGAACCCATCAGGGACTTGCGGCCACAGCATGAAGTTGATGTTCAGCGGTAACATCAGACATTCTGGCCCATTGCCACCCAGCAGGGGAGCTTCAACTGAATGGAACATCCACGCCTAACCTCAAACACAACCTCCTGCTTCTCACTGATTGATCACTTAAATGACACGCTCTGCATCCCCGAAGGACTAACGTGCTTCAAACCTCCCCCACCACTCCCTCCACTCACACACGCGCACACACACACACAACCATCTTCCGCCCTTATCTGTGCCAGGCAGTCACGCCGTAACATATTTTTGATTACTCCGAATGAAAGGGCCATTAAGAAACTTTCTCGTGCTGTCATCTGGGAGACGGCGCTCTCCGTTACCGGCTCTGGCGCCGACACTCAACGCAAACGCTCGGCCTTCGAAAGTCGAGAAGCGAACGGCCATTTTGCTGTGTCGATGGCGTGAGGGGGAAAACGCCCCTCTCGGTGTTCAGGGTTCAGGGTTAGGAAACATTTAGTGAGAACCTCCCCCACACCCCCCACACGTAACGTGTAAAATTAGGACTCCTCTCCCCGCAAAAAATCCAGCACCGTGTCTCCAGCGTGAGGCATCGGTGCGGGCGGACAACGCGAGCTCACCTGCGCAGGAGAAGCTTGGGGTGGTTCTTGCTCTCCAGGTTCTTGTCGATGAGGTCCGACAGCAGCTGCTTCAAGACGTCGGTGGCGTACTCCAGCTTGGTCTGCAGCACGGTCATGATCAACGAGGCCACGTTCCCCCTGTCCCTCATGGAGAAGCTGCGCTGGGACTCCAGCGTCCGAATGAAGGTCAGCAGGAAGACCTTGTTGTTGATCAGTTGGCCGAAGAGCGCCAGCCCCTTCTCCGCTCTCTCCTGCCTGTATCCGGGGACCTGCGGTGCAACGAGACCAAACCATTTGTGTTGTTTTGGGCGCGGGTCCCGTGTTGACCAATCTCACGGCCCAGAGAGACCCAGCCTTTCGCTTCTACAGCTCCTCGCTCCGCACAGCTTCGCACCACCCACATTTGCGCAGCTCCTTCACATACTTTCCGGGCGTCTTGTGACCGTCCCGACTTGCGTGGGGGCTCGAACCTCCCCCACCAAACCTTTTGACTCAGGGTGCGAGAGGGCTACCACTGCGTCAGGCTGACATTCCCGGGTCAAGGGGCGCAAGGAGCCCATTTCGAAAGCGCTCGTTACGACGTACGTTTCACGAAAGGAACGCGTTCGAATTAGGAAAAGAAAACAACGCAGGCACCAAGTGCTGTGAAGGTACACAAAGTAACGGCGGTGATTCCCAATTCTATTCACAACGCGGCAAAGCCGAACATGCCCCTTTAAGTCACGGGGGAGAAAGCTGGGGAGTGGATAATGTATGCCGTCACTATTTAGTACCATTTTTATCGACTTGCTGCCTTGGCGTAGTGGGAATTCAGCGAGAGGAAAGTTGAGATATACTAACGAAAGCCACATAATACCTTCTTATGAGCTTCCTTCAAATGCCCAGGGCAACCGCACGGTTGGATTCCCTTTCGAGAGGCCCCATGTCACGCATGCCTGTGTGCGCACCCCGACTGTTAAGCTTTTCATAAAAACTGAACCAGCTCGCAAATAGTTTCAAGGAGCGCTGGCCAGCGGCAGCGACAGCGACGAGCTGAGGAAAGCCCCGAGGCGAAACAAATGGGATCGCTCGGACTTTATTTCCAATCACGTTCGACCGCAGTTAACTAGGAAAGCAATTCGAACCGACGATGCCTTCTGTCCTGCTTCTCTCCTGCGAGTGCAAAAGTGTCCCACAAACAGTCGTGGATTGACTGACCACTTCTGTTTGGTTTTTTTAAAGGGATTATTACCGCTGCAAAGTGACTTTGCAACTGGGTTCCTACTTACTGCTAGGTAAACAGAGGCGTGTGGGAGTAACAACACTTGCCTAAGATTTCGCCCCGCCTTGGAATCGAACCCGGGTCCTCTGGCTAGCAAGGCAAACACGCTAACCACTTCGCTACGGGATTCCATAATTTACAATATTTGTGAATACCGTGTGTTTGCAGGCACCATTAATTTGATGGTTATTTGCAACGAGTCACATTAACGTGTTAAAACTGAGGCTTCACACACACACACACACACACACACCTCCCATTACTGCCCCAACGTAGCGCAGTGATCCATGGTTGAGGGCAACACATACAGGGAAGACAAGGGTCCCATTGTCTCATTGCCAATGAACCCTATGATACCGTTCAGGGAAGCGGGTGTCGACAGATGGCGTGTAATTAACACACGTACTTAACACATGCAATTAACACATGTAAATTAATTACAGATATTTATTCCGAGGATGGAAATTTGTAGAGTCCAATAAAAGAAGCGTCATCCTGCCCCGCAGCACGTGAAACTGCAGGACACGAAATGGAAATGCTGCTAACGTTCAAATAAGGACTAAAGATTCTCCACTCGTTCCCACTGATGACACTCGCTTAGGCCACGTTACTAATAATAATAATTCTTGTATTTGATGTAGCGCCTTATCACATCGTCGAGATGTCTCAAAGCGCATCACAGGATACTCTGTAAAGTGAATCAACTGTATATTTTGTGGGCGAAACGCGACTGCCATTGCGCACAGCGGCGTCCCACATGCAATCAATCCGCTGATATAATTTCCTTGAGTGGTTCATGGGCAATTGCAATTGATATCTCTACCTGATTTCTGTGCTCACGCAATCCCACCCCACCAACCCCCCATCACCCACCTTCTCTGAATGTGCAAAGCTTTTTGAACCTCACTTGATCTGGTGAAAGATCATGGACCTGAAGCATTAACCCACTTTACTCTCTTCTTAGATGCTGTCTGACCTGCTGAGTGTCCCCAGCAACTTCTGTTTTTTATTTCAAAATACAGTCACTCCACTTTATAGGATATCCCGTGAAGCTCTTTGAGACATCTCAACGACCCGATAAGGCGCTATATCGAATGCAAGCGGTGTTATTACTGTCATCCTTTCCTCTTCAAGCAACATGTCCCTTCCAATGCACCACTTGTTTCCTTTGCTGCCCATCCTGACTTGTTCTTCTCGGTGTTATTCTCCCAGCGTCGCTCTGACAATATAATTTGGTTCCAACGTTCGCTTGCCAAGCGCGTCATCTTGGAGCCGGTTCAGCCTCCGCTCCGCATGATAAAAGTTCTCTTTGAAGCACTTTGAGGTTTTGGACATCATATTAGCGCTACATCAGAACACAAGGATTGCTCTACGTGTCATTATTTTGGCGTCGTTCACCAGGGAAAGGTCAGCTTCACACTGCTGTCGGCACTTGGGAGTGGGGAGACTCGAAAACCAAGAGGAAAGCTGCGTTATGCCACAGTGAGAACCCTTCTAATAAGAGGATTAGGCATTAGTCTGTCTCAGTGGATGCCCTGGATAATTCCACATATTAATCCAGAGGAGACAATTGGCACTGGGAATCAGTGGAAGCCCTCAGTGCAGTGCCAGGCCTGACCAAACAAGGCTATCATTCCCGCACACAGACTTGGAGAAGAAGCAAATATTTGGATTTGCAGCTATTCTGTGTTCTGCGACGGAGGATCAGTGAGCAGTACAAGGGGACGAGTGGGAGCATTGCGACACCAATGTTTACAGTACATGTTGTGCATATACACAAACTGTACAGTTAATTCACTTGACAGTGTATTCTGTGAAACGCTTTGAGATGCCTCAGTGATGTGATAAGCCGCCATATCAAATGCAAGGATTATTATTGTTATCTATACCATATATGAAGCAACCCTTTACAGGTATCCTCTCTATGGGTAATTACCTAGTCATTATTTTTGGGGCAGCAATCTACGAGAACTGGAACCCACCCTGCAAAGACATAGCACCTGAGGAGGCCTGAAATTCCACCTACTCTTAGCATCTAGGGCTGAAAAAAATGACGACGACAACAAGAAACTACATGTTGTGTATCTCCTTTCCTCTTGGGAAGACGTCCCGTCCCTCCACACTGACGGTCACCTCCCCATCCTCATTCTCCCTCTGCCTCATGTGAAACGGTCTGAGACACTATCATATACGAAGGGCGCTGTGTAAATGCAACTTGTTCGTGTCATGTTACAATGCCTCAAGGCGTTAAATATCCTTCTGTTGTTTTGTTAAACATCAGGGATGGGATTGCAGTGCCAGCTGCCACCAGCCGAAAATAAAACCCAAACCCCGAAGAAGCGTCCGCACAAACAAATTAACAGCAAATTAACAGCAAATTTAATACGTTACTTAAAAGAGGGAAGTTGCATTAAAATCTCGTTGCAACAAAATCTCAAATTAAAATCCTGCTGTTTTTCAAGCTCGCTCCTGGTCCCATCTGCCATTGCCTTCAAACTAAAATCAATTCAAATGTGCCTTCAGACACGCTCAGAACCAGGACTGAACAGTCAGACAGGCAGACAGTCATATCAAAACATAGTCAGACACAAAGAGAGTCCCACGGAGAGACAGTGACTGCTTTCTGCCTGGCCTGCATGATTAGAAGGTTACGTTGAAAGTTCCTGGTCAACAATCCTCCTCAAATTAGTCGTTCACCTCGTGGCCATTTATGGCACTCTGCCGCACACAAACTAATAATCCTTGCATTGGATATAGCGCTTTTCACGTCGGGAGGACGTCCCAAAGCGCTTCACAGAACACACTGTAAAGTGAATTGACTGTATATTTGTGGGCGAACGCGGCAGCCAATTGCGCACAGCAATGCCCCACAAACAGTCGTAGATTGAAAATGATCAATTTATTATTGTTTTTGGTTTTGGAGGGATTATTATTAGGCTCTGTGTGGAGTAAGGAAACTTGCCCAAGGTTTCGCCCTCTGCCTGGAATTGAACTCAGGTCTCTCACTTGCAAAGCGAGTGCTCTAACCACTGAGCTACAGGACTCCAAATACTTCCTAAGTCCGTTGAGATGTTCTGACACGACTGATATCAAACGCGAGGAGTATTATAAGTGCAGAATAGCCTCTGCTCGTAAACCACTCGAGCTCGTCTTACACTTACAGTCTCTTTACAATAAGAATGATTAATATTACATTTGATGCAGCATCTTATCTCGTCAAAAGCTCCCACGGTCCTCCACTGTAATTACTGTTAAGTGTAGTCGTTTGGAGGCGAATGTGGCAGCCAATTCAGCCAGTCGAGCAGAAGCAATGGGTCGTTGGTGTGGGGAGTAACTGGGTTGGTGAGGTATTGTATCGATGAAATAATAATTGGATGCATCAACAACAACAACTTACATTTATATACATGCCCTTCACGGAGTAAGGACAGGTTAATAATCCTTGCATTCGATATAGCGCTTGACAGGTCTGATAACATCTCAAAGTGCTGTACCGAATATGCTGTAAAGTAAATTGACCGCGAGCGCGATCTCGACCCCTTGCCCATTCCCCGCCACTGGCCACAGCCCTCGCTCACCTCCAGCTCCCTGAGCACGGGATGGTCTTCGATCCCGGGAAAGAGGACCCGCATGGTGTACGTCCTGTACTCTAAGAAGGGGATTCCCGTGGCGTCCAAATCGCTGGTCAACTCATTAATGTCCGTCTGAAGCTCCGCGAAGGCTGTGAAGAGAAGCGTGGCACGGTTATAATGGGCCCAGCAGGAGCCTCTGTGACCCTATTCATTACAAAGCCGTCATCGTAATGAAGTAATCAGTTCCATAACACAACACTCGGACGCACTGATAGGATAATGATCTCTTGTCTTCTGTAAAAGCAAACAGTAATAATTGTTTTATCTCCTCCCTTAGGATCTTTCAGCAGGAAGTCCGCACGTTCATTCAGCACAGATGAACGCAAGGTACAGGACTACTCATCAGAGACAATGAACTAGACACACACGCGTGCACTCCTCTGGAGGGGAGGTGATTTGCCAAAGGTGGGAAGAGCTGAGAGAGAGTTAGAGGACCCATCATCGATCACAATGTCAAAACAATCTGGAGTAGCAATAAACAAGGTAAACAGGATTCTGGGCTATATTGCTCAGATGAATAATAATAATAATAATCCTTGTATTTGATATAGCTCCTTATCATGTCGTTCAGACGGCTCAACGTGCTTCACGGAGTATATTGTAAAGCGAATTGACTGGCTGCCGAGGTTTGCCCACAAAATACAGTCAATCCACTCTTGAGACGTCTCAACGACGTGATAAGTCGCTGAATTAAATGCAAGCATGTATTATCACCATGATATATTGTATATACCCTGGACAGTATTTGAGCGTCACTGACCACAAAGCAGACTCGTGCTCGGTGTTGATACTCACAACCCAGTGAAGGCAGGAATTAAACACAATAGAGTACAACAACGACAACATCTTGCGCTTATATAGCGCCCTTCACACGGCGGGGGGGGGGAGTAGTGTCCTGGAACGCGTCAATAAGAGGCGTCAATAAAACCAGCCGTCAGATACCTCCTATAAGCCTACACCGTGAGCCAGGCAATGTCGTGCATGTACACTTATTGAACATCAGCCACACCAGCCTCTTTCGTCAGATACGATAATGTTGTTACGCGTTGACAGGCCATTAGAGAAAGCAATGAAGCGTCCTGATCTACCTTCTTTGCATTCCAAGGCTACCCGGGACTCCAGGTTATCCATCTGCATCTGCAGTCTCTTCAGTGTTAAATCGCTTTCCCGAGACTTCCTCTTGTAGGCGATCAGCACCACGATGATGAAGATGATGAGGAGACCACCAGCGGCTCCGATGCTGATGATAGCCGGGAAGCTCAGCGGGCTGTCGGGAAAGATGTGCACGATGCCAGGGGAATACTCCATGCCGCCCACACGTGCCTGGGTAGACGGGAAAGGGAGTAAGGGTGAGAGATCAGTGTCTGTAAGGACAGGGTGGCAATAACCCATCTCCGTGGAAATGACTCGGGTTAGACTTGCACAGGTCGCAGGTGTGAGCTGACATCACGCACAGGCTGACAGCCAGACTGAGAGGGAGAAACTGCAGGCGCACAGACGAGACAGACTGACCGGTCGGTGGGTACGCAGACAGACACAGACAGCGGCTGGCAGACAGAATGGCCGACACAGAGGTAGAATAGCCAACGGACGGTCAGAATGGGCGACAGACACACACAGGCAGGAGGATGGGCCAACAGACAGACTGGACACTAGAAAAACAGATTCGCTAACAGGCAGCCAGACAGACCGCCCTACGAGACAGTCACAAACTCACATACAAACACAGAAAACCTGACCACCTGACAGACTGATTGGACAGTCAGACAGTAAGGCAGGAAGACAGAGGATCAAACAGACTGAGAGACAGTCAAACAGAAAGACAGTCAGTCAGACAGACAGACAGGCAAACAGGAAGGCAGACAGAGACATACACACACTGCAGATACAGTGACAGACAAGCAGACAAGAGATAACAAAGCCACCAGATACTTGATTGCAGATTTGCAGCCTAAGGCTAAATAACATGAATTATTTACAGAAAGATTAAAAGCAACATTTAGCAATAAGTTAATATTCCAAGTACATTCTGACGGCGATGTCTATTCCACGGTGAGAACATCGGAACGGTGGAATATATTACAGTCTCTGCTTTCCTTTGTTTTATTCTTCAAAGCTTCAATAAAATGAAGCCGGTCTGAAAGACAGTCGAGCGCCAATTCCCAGGAAAGAAGAAAGAAAAAAAAACGGGAGGTATATTTTCTACATTAAGTGCTCTCCAGAGGATAAAAATCCCTCAAGATCTCAGCCTTAAGAGGCTGAAATTCTAAATTTAAGATTATGCAGAACTTTTTTTTTAAAAAAAATCATTCGCAATTTGGGAAAAGGATTTCTGCAGCTCTTGAAAAGGGTCGCAAATTAAGAGTGAAACTTGAAACACTGTCCAAAATTCTGACTGATCTTGGATATTAAAGGGGTTCCCCAAGCCTTGGCTCGTGCCAACCCGCGCTTAATACTCTCCGGAATTAGGTAACCAGGATACGTCGCTCCAGGGAGAGAGAAAGAGAGAGAGAGAGAGAGAGCGCATTCCATTCCAACAATCTATCTCTGGGATTTCCATGTGTGGATGGGATGCAGGAAAATCTCAGCTCGGTTGGGATACTCTTAACACAACGGTGATGGGTTTCCATATGTGTCAGACACCATCTGACCAAAAAAACTTATCTTAAAAGGCATCTGTCTTAAGGCTGAGACTAGTGGGAACTTTCAAGCCTCCAACAAAGCTGCCATGACCCTACGCTGGGAAAGAGAAGGGAGTTTCTCCTGGTGTCCTGGCCAACAATCCTCCAGATTAAATCAACCATTCACCGGTGGTGGCTGTTTCTGTTAGCTGGCTGTGCGCAAAATTGGAATGGAATACATACTTTCTCCCTGGAGGGACACATGCTGCTCGCCTAATTCCAGAGAGTATTAGGCGCAACTTGGTAAGAGCCAAGACTCAATGGGATTAACAGGTTGTTAAAACTGGTGTCAGTAATAAACACTGCAATGGAAGTGATGCCACACATTGTAACAGAACATTTACATCTTGCTGCCCAGGGCACCGATGGAGACAATATGGGGACACTGACCAGCCTACCAGGTTCCCCCACCCCGAATCCCCACCACTCACCAGCACTTTGTGCCGCCCGGTCAGATTTGGAGACTCGCAGAGTAGCTGAGTGTCGGACACTGTCACTGTACAGGGCTTCTCTCCGATCAGCACCGTGTAATTCAGCTTCACGTTACCGGCTGTGGCGGGAGGGATGAGGTTCCGGCCCTAAGATTTGATAGAGAAACAAAGCAAAAATAAGGCATAAAGCAGATAATCCTCTAATGTCGTGCCTTTGAGACTTGATGGTTCTGCAACCTATTGACGCAACTCCCCCTCCACACCCTTGCCCATCGCACCAGTGCTCCAGCCCACCCCCCTGCCCCTGCTTGACGCTGTGATGGTGGGATGGGAAGCTGGGTGTTCTCACTGGAAGGATGAGATCCAATGGGCCAAAGAAAGGGACTGCTTCATCCAAATGCATCTTGCGCTGCTGTGATCTGCTACCAACAAAGATCATAACAGCAGCAACAACAACTTGCATTTATATCGGGCCCCTCGCGCAGGGTAGAGTTCCAGAGCGCTTGTAGATTCCTGCTTCCTGGTTGAGACACCAGGTCAGAAATTAATGGGTCGTAGAGCTACAGCGACCTAAAGGCCTCTCACCTTCAACATAATGGGAGAGCCAGGCTTCAGTTCCAGGACCCCTGAGATGCTGAGAGGCTCAAAGACCGGGTTGGGGTAGTAGATGAACTTGGTGTTGTTGTAGATCAGCAACGCCTGAACGTTGTCCAAAATGAACCCAAACTCGTCGGGATGCTCCACGTTGTCTGTCTGTAGGTTCTGACTGATAGCCAGAGCAGGGGCCTGGCAGGTCATGGAGGTCAGGTTGTGCACTGTGCATGTCTGGTTAAAAAAGCACACACACACACACACACAACGGTAAAGAAATGTTATTCTTTGTCTGTCGCACTGCATTGCATTGCGGATCGCATTTTCCAGCAATACAGAGGAACTCCAGCAGTGACCACATTGAGTCATCCAGTTTATATTGGAGCAGAGTCCTGTAGTGTACTGGTTAGAGCACTCGCCTGGCAAGCGAGAGGACCCGGGTTCAATTCCCAGGCGGGGAGAAACCTTAGGCAAGACTCCACACACCTCTGTTTAACTAGCGGTAAGTAGGAACCCGGTTGTCAGTCGATTGGTGGATCACTTTACAGGGATAATAATCCCTTAAAAAAATAATAATAATTTGATTCACTCAAACCGTGACTGTTTGTGGGACACTGCTGGTTGCAATTGGCTGCTGTGTTTCATCCACAAAATATGCAGTCATTTCACTTTACAGTATATTCTGTGAAGCGCTTTGAGACGTCTCAATGACATGATAAGGCGCTGTATCAAATGCAAGGATTATTATTACATTTAATAGTATATGTGATATAGGCCTTTCTCTCTTGTGTGCGCATTATGGTTACCCTTAAACACATTGATGTCATTTGGCTTCAACCACAGCTACTGGCAGTGAGTTCCACATTCTCACTACCCTCTGTGTGTGAAGAAGTTCTTCCTAAACTCTCCACTGGATCTACCACTGATTAACTTAAATGTAACTTACATTTAAGTTATTCTCGCTTACTCTTCAATTCCTGAACGCTGTCTTCCATAAAACATCAGGATGTGCGAAAGCTATGTACGGAAGGATTTATTTTTTGCTTGTTATTTAGAACTGCACCTGCGTTTGATCTTCTTTCTGTGGGTCATTAAAACAGCGATGTCTTTCAGTGCGTATAGTGGAAACGTGAGGGGAGTGTAAAGATTCACTACCAATCTCTGATCCCTAATCCCATATCCCGCACCTTCCCACAGAATGAACCTTTACTGAGATTTGATCTGGATGTGACATTCTGCACTGCTTGACTTGTGAAAGCTACCAACTGCATACAGCATGGTAAAAAGTCGAGAGGCACACCTATAAATAATGCAGAATAGAAAATGAATAAAACAGGCAGAGATAACCGTAATCTCCAGGTAACCTTGTTGAATTTTATGGAGCTGTTTTTATTCTCCCCCAGTTTCCATTCTGTCTCTCTGGGGATTAGCGACTTGCGATGAATAATGGCTCCACAGGTACTGACAACAGCCCAGTGTCGCACACAAGTTGCCGCCAGAGAGAAAATACTCTTCACTTGTTATTTGGGTGGTGGCAGCCTGGCTCAGCTCAGGTGGTAGCTCGCTCGCCTCCGAGTCAGAAGCTTGTTGGTTCAAGCCCCGCAAAAATACACGGTCAGTTCACTTTACAATATATCCTGTGAAGCACTTGAAGACGTCTCAACAAAGCCATAAGGTGCTGTATAAAATGCAAGGATTATTATTATTATTGCATAGTCTAGATTGACCCTCCAATGCTGAGGGTGCAATGCAGGTTGAAGAGGGAGAGACAATAAACCAAGGTCAAACTTCGAATATATTGTCCAGCACACTTCCCCTGCACCCGGGTGGAGTTGAAATCAGACCTCAATCTCCTATTTGAACACGTTCTTCCCCAGGATTCAAAACTGAGGGACCAACTCCCTTCCTCATCCTCCAACAATACTATCAATATTAATGCTCTATCAATACCCATGCAGCCACCTTCCCCTTCTGTACGTTAATGAGTATTTTGCGTATTGTATAAATGTATTTTTGTCGTCGTCGTTATAACGTTGAATCTGTTATAAAATAAAATTGTTCGCGCAGTTCGTGGCTGCTTGTGGGATGCTGCCATGCTCACAAAATACACCCTACAGCATATCCTGTGAAGCGCTATGAGATCTCTCAACGATGTGATAAAGCGCTATATCAAATGCAAATTCAAAGATTATATTCCAACTTCAAAACCTAAGATTGGTATCATCTCTCTCGCCTTCCCTGCTGCACGTTCCCATCTTGGTGTTGACCTCTGCCTCTTGAAGCTTCGGTGTAGTTTTCTCATTGAAAAAAGAAGTCAATTGGGTCATTGGTGCTTTGCCTCTACATAGAGTTCAGTAGAAGTGATCAGCGTCTAATGAATGGTCTCCACCGAACATTGATAATGATTGAACAACAGTGAAATGCAACACAAAACAAATGAACAAGGAATTGCATGGAGATAGTGTAATGGCTGTGATATTACCTCCTATAACATCGCAACTTCATGTCTAATGGTGCAAATTACACTCAAGACAAAGATTCGCCTGCACAGCCACGATTAGAAAGGGATTATCTGAATGGGTTAGTGTGTAACACATCACGGTATATAAAATATTCAGAGAATATGAAAACATAATCATGTCAAGACACCTTATAGTGGATTAGTAATGTATTCTGACCGATCCATAACCGTCTGGGACAGACTCTGCACAGATACTAGATGTCAGGACTGATATTAAACTGCATCCATCAGTACAAACATGAAGCTAATGAAATCCATTTAGCGCAATAAGCAAGCCACGCGCTGCAAGCTTTCTGATGTTAAGGAGATCTGATCGCTTTCTGTAGCCGAACACGGCAAGTCCTCACGGTTCCTGCTTTAAGACTATTAGGAACGTAAGGAAGGTCTGTGTGGGCGCGGGGGAAGCATAGGGGGGAATGGGATTAAAGCGAACAGTTCCATTGGGAGCTGAATCCGTCACAAGCACGGTGGGCCGAATGGCCTCCTCCAGAGCTGCAAACGTTCTATGGAACTTTCCACTCTGGTGTCCCCCGAGTCTTGGCTCTTGCCAACCTGGGCCTAATACTTTCCGGAATTAGGTGAGCAGGAATGCGTCCCTCCAGGGAAAGAGAGAGAGCGCATTCCTTTCCAACAATCTATCTCTGGAATTTCCACCTGCAGGTGAGATGGGTGGAATTGTCAGCTTGTTTTGGAGACTCCTAAGCAACGGTGATGGGTTTCAGACCAAAGGAAAAATTTATAAGTGAGCACGGAATGAGAAGCAGTTGTTTAGCCTCCATTCCCATTCCCCCCTCTCCCCCCCCCATCCCACTCACTCCCCCCGCTGTTTGGGAAAGCAAGTCCATCATCAGTCTTCTCTTGCGGGAAAACACTGTTTCCTGACCCTCGAGATCAGTCAAGTGACATTCCAGAACATCTTCTCAACCTTTCGTCTCCACCATTCGAGACATTTCCATTCCCGTTGCTTGACCCAAGATTTTTTTTTGTGCAACGGAAGGGAATAAATGGCCAGTGCTGGTCAGAGCAAAGATGAACTATAAAGAGATATCAAAAGGAAGAGAAGTTGTAGAAATGAAAAGTCTTTGAGAACGTTTGCTGATCAGACAGGAATGTTTTGGGACGTTGGGTGGGTTGGTGAGATGAACCAATGGTCTATACCTGCACACATTTACCTGGATCTGTGCTGCACGGAAACAGGCCATTCAGCCCAACTACAGTTAACTCCTGATAACACGTTGTTCCAAGGGGAAAGGGATCAATGATGAGTTATCCTTAGGGGCGGGTGAGGCATATGTATAAATTCATGAATAAATGCGTCTGGGATAGTGACAGCGTGATGACTTAAGTGGTAGTGATCCATTCCGCTGTTTACACTCCATCCTCTCCTTATTCCCTCCCAAACCCTTCTATTCCCTTCTCCCTCATATGTGTATCTAGCGTCCTCTTAAATGCATCTACACTCTCTGCTTCAACCACTGCTTCAGGCAAAAACTGTTACTGAGAGTCTCAACTCTCTGCTGCACCTCCAAGTACCTGTTCAACATAACTACTCGGGACAGCCAGCTGCTCACACGGCTAACGGTTAATGCAAGCAAATAATACTACTAATAATAATCCTTGCATTTGACGTAACGCTTTATCACGTCTTTGAGATGTCTCAAAGCGCTTCACAGAATACACTGTAAAGTGAATTGACTGTGTATTTTGTGGGCGAAACGCGGCAGCCGATTGCGCACAGCAGCGTCCCCACAAACAATCATGGATTGAGTGACCAATTTATTATTATTATTATTTTAAAGGATTAGCGGAAAGCGTCAATGAACATAAAAAGGTGGTTTGCGGGTTGGGGCGCGGGTGGAGGGGATGGGAAAGTAAAAACCGGGGAAGCATAAAATAATCTATCCATTTGATGTAGTGCCTTTCACATCGGGAGAATATCTCAAAGTTCTTCCACATAAAGTGTGTTGACTGTGTATTTTGCAGGAAGGCAAAGCGCAGTAATTACTGAACACAGTGTACTGTACGTACGTTAATGGTTTCCACTCCGCTGTGCTTGGCTCGGATTTTGGGGTGCTGGATGATGTCCAGGTTGGTCCCCCACACCGTCACGGGCGTGCTGCCACTGGGAAAAGAGAAGAAAAGCGTTTTGCAAATCTCGCTCCAACACAAAATACATTGTCCGAGAAAAGTCAGCAGGTTGTTTTGTCTGACTGTCTAGCTGTCTGGCTGCCCAGATTCAGCTCGCGATCAGGTCCTTTCCTGCAAGAACACTCCAAGGTCCAAAGAGAGACGGGGAAATGGAATGGACAGGCAGCCTGAGGAAGGGGGGCTGTCACTGACTCCGAGTCCCTCTCATTCACCCCCTGAAACCTGGCCTCAAAAGCCTAGTGCAAGGTGATGTCCCTGTATCCTCTCGAGCCGGCCGCCAGGGGGAGACCGGGAAGAGTAGAGAGGAGGAGAAGAACTATGCCACGATGGTGCATTCTCCGATTTAAAACCACTTTGGTGCTGGAAATTGACGTTTCGATTTCAACCCTATAAAGTGGGTTTCCTCCTTTCATTCTGATATTGACCATCTGTCTCTGGGATGGTAGTTTCGAGCTGGGTGGAAAATAACAAGAAGAATAACAACAAACTTGCACTTATATAGCGCCCCTCACGCAGGGTTAGCTTCCCAGAGCAATTCCTTCCCCAATTGGGAGCTTCAAAGGTTGGCTCAACAGATAAGGGTTCAAAGAGGTAAGTTTTAAGTTGGGCTTTGGGGACAGACAGAGGAAGGTGGAGCAAGACGGAGGGAGAGAGACAGGGATTTCCTGAGGATGAGGGCTACTGACTTAAGACGCGGGCACTGATGGCAGAGCAAAATAACACAACACCATCAGTCTGGCGGTGGATTGGGTTGTTGCTGTGCCAGTGCCTGCGCAGATAATAATAATAAACATAATAATAATAATAATAATAATCCTTGTGTTTGATACCAAGACGTGGATTGAGTGACCAGATTGGTACGATTACCTGACGATGCTCCACTCTGGCTCGACCCTGAGGATGGTCGGATCCTCCACGTATTCGAACCGCAGCTGTTTCCTGATGCGGGCGTTGTCCACCCCCACGGACACACTGACGTTCCCCGGGCCCTGCGGTGAGGTGGTGGAGCTGCAAACGATCTCCCCTCCAAATCTCCTGTCACAGGGGGGCACAAAGAGTTCCACTTCAACGTTTTTTTTGGGGGGGGGTGGGGGTACTGGGGAGGGGGGGGGTCAGCCGGGTGGGTGTCCGACACCTGCGGAAACCCATCACCGTTGCTTAAGAATATCCGAACCAAGCCAGAGGTCAGGTTTTCTGGCTCTTTGCCCCCACTCTGTGTAATGCCGTCTCAGAGTCCCTGTAATTTTCCCCTCCCTCACCTCTTCGAAGGTCCATCTCAAGACCTTGCTCTTTGACCGCACCCCCACCCCTCCCCCACCACCCCCTTCGGCTGCCACTCGCTGCTCGGGTGCCCATCAAGCCCATGAGATGTCCTCCCGACGTGAAAGGTAATGCGTAAATGTAAATTGTATTGTACTGTGAGCGTTACCCTAGTAATTCCAAAGGCAATTGCCTCAACTAATATGAATTATAGATCACAAATAGATCAAATAGGGAAGTTAGAAGAAATTTCTTTACACAGAGAGCAGTGGGAATGTGGAACAAGGAGTTGTTGAGGAAAATCACGTAGATGTATTTAAGGGGAAGTTGGAGAGGTACGTGAGGGAGAAAGGAATAGAAGATTATGCTTGAAGGTTTAGTTGAGGAAGGGCAGGAGGAGACTCATATGGAGCATAAACACCGGCATAGACCAGTTGGGCCGAATGGCCTGTTTCTGTGCTGTATATTCTAACGTATTCTAATGTATTTGATATAGCGCCGTATCATGTCGTTGAGACGTCTCAAAACGCTTGATAGGATACACTGCAAAGTGAATCGACTTTGTATTTTGTGGGGAGAGATACGTCAAGTATCTGACACCCCTTTGCATGGGATTGAAGAGCAATTCACCACACGGTTGGACCTTTTTAAGGCGCACTGACCTGTCAAACACACACGGCTGGTCTCCGAACATGACTGACACGCTGCTTCCTGCATCCAGGTTGCTGCCCCTTATCGTGACCATTGTTCCCCCGGACACTGGGCCCTTTGTCGGCATCAGGTCAGTGAGAGTGGGGAGCTGCAAGGATTGAAATCATCGTTAGTTAGAGACACAGACATAAAGACAGACGTGACAACACACGGGGGTCTAATAAAGCTCATACAAGAAATCGCGCGTAGGCACATGGAATTATATGCTTGTACGTGTTAAAAGACCTGCGGTTATAAAATGAAAAGGAGGGGGAGGATTACATTTATAATATAATAAATTATAATAAAAATGCAACATAATATAGTTTCATATATTATATATTATTCATATATTACCGTTTCATACCTTTCATGTAACATACTAAAGATAATCATATTTTAAGGCTTTCAGGCCTGAAATTCTATTAGCCCTAACTTGCAAGACCATTTGATCGCAAAATTTAGGACGTTCCAGTCTTAATTCAGGACTCGCGCGGTCCTTTAAACAAACCTTTAAAAATATAGTTAAAGAGAAAAAGCTTTTCCAATTATGGACTGAATTTCAGAAATGTTCCACAATTCTGCTCAGCCTTAAATTTGAAAGACAACAACAACGAACAGCAAATTACATTTGTACAGCGCCTGTCACGTCAGGAGGACATCTCAAGGTGCTGGAAAGTCAGGGATTTGGACTTGATCTGGGGGGTTGGGATCACAAGGGGTGGAGGGCGGGTAGTGGAGGGGTAGGAGGGTGCCTGAAGGCGCTGTCAAAGAGGAGAGGCTTGAGACGGGCTTTGAAGGAGGCGAGGGCGGGAGCGAGGCGAAGGGACTGAGGGGACTGAGTTCCAAAAGAGTGTCACAAGGCTAAGAAGAGGTGAAATTCCCAGTCAAGACACTCAGTTGACCCTCTGCTTACATCAGCGGGAAGCTTTAATCCCTGGATTGGGCCTCGTGGTCCTAGCGAAGTAGAGCTGGACGCTTAATCGGACTGGGAACTCACCACAAATCTGTAGCGCTGCGTCGATCTGGCCATGAACTCGCGCTTGCACTCATCTACGCAGACCTCCACAAAGCCATTGAACTGGTTGTGTCTGGCCACCCCCATCTCGCACACGATCCTGTGGGAAAGCAAGAGAAAGGGTCAAACGGCCTGCTCTCCGGGATAAATAGCGATGATAATAACAATCGTTGCATCTGGTATAATAGTAATAATAATAATAATAATATCAGCCGTCTCATATCAGACGTCTCAAAGGCGCTTCACAGGATTTTGCTACAAAGTGTAGTGGCTGTGTATTTTGTAGGCCGTCCCCCTGATTCGGATTGCTCTCCTCTCCAAGTTTAGTCCCACATTCCAATGGCCTCACCACTGTTTATGGGATGTTAGCTGTTACGTTTGCCTATACAGTAGAAAACGTCACCTCGTTGGGCATCAATTTTGCATTGTGAAACACTCAGAGATGTTTGCTTTAAAAGCGTAACATAAATGCAAGTTATTATTATGAGCAATGCCGCAAATCAGAATTTTTTTCTTTGGTGGTGGGGTGTCTGACCCAATGCGGAAACCAATCGCTAGGCTTAAAGAGTGTTCAAGTCAGACTGAACGTTGCACATCATACATGCCCCACCTACGCTTGGAATTTCTCAGGTATCGGAATAGAATGCGCGCTCTCTCCCCCGGGGGGGGAACGCACCGTGCTTACCTAATACCGGAGAGGATTAGTGCAGGTTGGCGAGAGACAAAACTTGGGGACTCCAGAGCGTGTGTTGGGGGTAACTGCTGGAGTTTAACCGGCCAAGACCGCATAGCTTGCCATTGGAAGCACTGCCTGGCAAGCTTCCCCCTACTTGCTTCTCCCTACTTCCCCCCAGTTCCCAGTGACTGGTCTGCCCTTTCAAGTCTTGCCAACGAGCGAGCCAGGTTGGCTGGTCTGTCATCAGCAGAGTTATCGCTATGAACAATACTGCAAATTAGACCCATTATCTGGGTGCCGGTCCCAGTGTTTTGCCCTTTGCATCCACGTCCCTCAGACTATCCAGCGATTCCCAACTGCGGGAGTGGACAATACCATTTGTTAATCCTAAATGCAAGGAGGTGTGCAGGCTGCTTACTGTTCCGCTGGGATGTAACCCTCAGACAGAGCAGTACAGTCCACGCCCGCCACACGCACAAAGTCTTCAATCTCCCAGAAGTTCAGGCCGAGGTTCTCCCCATAGATGGTCAGCTTTGTCCCACCTTCCCTGGGCCCTTTAATCGGCCGTATCTGCAATGAATAAATAACAACAAGCAAGTGGATTAGCGGGAGTTCAGGAGGCGGTACAGGAGGAACATCTTCACGCAGAGGGTTGTGAGAAAGTGCACTTCACTGCCGGAAGCTGTGGTTAAAGCAAACAGCATCAACATATTTAAGAGGAACCCAGATAATAATAATATAATATGATCTAATAATCCTTGCATTTGATATAGCGCCTTATCAAGTCGTTGAGAAGTCTCCAAGTGCTTCACAGAATATATTGTAAAGTAAACTGACTGTGTAATTTGTGGGTGAAACGCACAGTAGTGTCATGGATTAAACCATCACAATTTTTGTTTGTTCGTTTGTTGTTTGAAGGGGTTATTACCTCTGAAAGCCAATCGACTAACATCCAGGTTTCGACTTACTGCAAGCTAAACAGAAGCATTTGGAGCAAGGAAACTTGCTTAAGGTTTCACCCTGGCTGGGAATCGAACCCGGTTCCTCTTGCTTGCGAGGCGATGAGGTAGAAGGGAATAGAGGGGTATAGGAGAGAGGATTAGGAGGGGTGGGCTTGGGTGCAGGATAAATACTGACATGGACAAGTTGGGCCAAATGGCTTATATATATGTGTGTGTGTTTGTGTGTGCATTCGTGTGTTTGTATACGTGCAAGTGCATACACTGCGTGTGGGTCTATGTGCATGTCTATGTGTGCGTATAGATGTCCGCGTGTATATGAACACGTACACCCGTGTGATTCTATGTTTGTTTGTGCATCTATGTAGTACACAGGGAGGAAAACAGTCACTTCACCCACTGCAGTGCTGGGGAGAAAGCTGAATGATCAGAGGTGCCATCGTCCTTTGGATGCGACGTTGTACTTTGGTGAGGTCTGCCTGTTCAGGTGGGTGTTACACATCCCATCCCCATGTGACAGGTGCTATGTCAAATGCAAGGATTACTGTTATCAAAATTCCAATTCTTAAGCATAAATCGGTGTCAGGCGTTCCAACAATCCCCGAAATTCGACATGTTCATAGACTTAATCATCCTCGCATTTGACATCGCGACTTAACATGTCGTCGAGACATCTCAAAGCGCTTCACAGGATTTTGCTGTCGTAACTACATTTTAGTGGCGTAATAACGTTTTACCGTAATAACTGCATCGTAATAACCACAAGTTGCAAGGGGGGGGGAGAGGGAGATGTTTTCTGCTTGCGCATTTCACAACAACAACAACTTGCATTTATAGAGCGCCCCACACGAGGGGTTAGCGTCCTGGAGCGCCCTTAATTTAATCCAATTTAATGCTGCGGAAAAACAGTGAGGAGTCATTTCTGTCACCAGATCACGATCACACTGCTCCCCCTTGGGCCAGAGCTACACCGACGCTCCACCATCACCTTTTGTGCCTTCGGCTAATCTACTCCTTTCACCAGACAGCAGGACTCTCATTATCACACACAGCTCTCCTCGCCTGTTTAATCATCAATAAAAGCTGCTCTCCGGACTTCTGATGTAGAAGAAAGACCTCATTTGTTGATGATGTTTTTATGTCTCGTTTCCCCCCCACCCCTGCCACCCCCTCCCCCCGCCCCCACCCATCCGTTCCCCCCACCCGTTCCCCCACCGGCCGCAAACGGTGCGACATCTTCATCTGTGTGAGTTTCAGAGGTACATCGGGGTTTAACCCTTACACCGCTGGCACATTTAGATTCTCAATGGCTCCAGCGTCTCGAAAGGGGGTTGCTCATGGACGATGCAGGTTCAGAGTTGCAAAGGGCAACTTCAGGACAGACACCAATAACCCAGGGGGTATTTAATGACTGGAGCACGGATACCAGTGGCAGCAAAGAGTGTCGTTTGTTTCAAGAACAATTTAGATAGATTTCTGCTGGAAAATATTATCCCGGGATACGGTATATAGTTTGGGAAACGACATGTCAAGCGCCATGAGGTGTGTGGAGTAAGGAAAGTTGCCTAATGTTTCGCTCCCTCCCGGGAACCGAACCCAGGTCCTCTCGCTTGCGAGGTGAGCGGTCTAACCACTGAGCTACAGGACTCCACTTATTACTGAGCCAAACACTGCAGTGTGACTGACCCTCTGCAGTGTGACTGACCCTCTGCAGTGTGACTGACCCTCTGCAGTGTGACTGCGGTGTGACTTAAGACACTGCGGCAGAATTTGCTCCCGAAACCCATTGCCTCAAACCCTGGCCACTCGCCCCCGAGATCGCGGGAGAGAAACAAACACAAAGCATTCGTTAGCTCGTGGCGGTCGCGCTCGCCTTTCGAGAGAGAAAATGAAGGAGAATTCAAAGGGCTGCGGAGAGAGGAGGGGAGGCGGGGGAGCGAGGCACCCAGGCACGGACGCTGGTGTGGGGTCGAGGAGTTCAACGGCAGACACTGCGTGGGCTTGTTGAACGCACACCATTCAGCGGGGGTGGTGGTGGTGGTGGGCGGGGGGTGGGGGCGTCTCCGCATTAGTCAGGGTTCCGTAGGGGGTCTGCGGGCTGACAAAGAGCACACAGCCCAGCACTCTGAGCACTCACTGTTCAGCATCTTAAACAATGCGCCGCAGGCGAATTTCACTGCACAGATGTTAATTGCGAGATGGTCAGAGCAGCCACGTGTACAAAGGACCTCTCAATTTGTACCACAGCTGGGGTGGGGGGGTAGGCGTTTAAAGGGGAAGATCACGGGGATGCAGGTGGTGGTGGTGGGAGGGGGGAGAAGGGGTGGGGCGGTTCGAGGAAGAGGAGAGAAGCGATTTTTAATATAAGACTCTCTCCCCGCGATATCACTGGTAATAAGTCATGGAACCGCGTGAGATGTGCTTCAGGGTTACGAAAAGAAAATTCTGTAAATCTACTTCACGGTTATTTTAAAGGAACTCAGATTCTTTCTCCCCCCCCCCCAACCCCACCCCACCCGCCCCCATCCCTCCCTCCCTCCCCCATCCCATCATCCAGGCTTGTAATCCCTCCCTGCCCCAATTTAAACTCAGTGTACTGTTCGGAGGATGGCTCCGGCTCAAATTGGCTGCTGTGTTTGCCTGAATAATAATAATAATAATAGTGTTAGTTGCTTTCAGGAGGTGATAATCCCTCCCCCCAAAAAAACGATTTGATCGCTCAATCCACGACTGTTTGTGGGGACGCTGCGGTGCGCAATTGGCTGTCGCGTTTCGCCCGCAAAATATACAGTCAATTCACTTCACAGTATATTCTGCGAAGCGCTTTGAGACGTCTCGAAGACGTGATAAGGCTCTATATCAAATGCAGGGATTATTGCAATAATAATAAAATAATATTTAAAAGATCCTTGCATTTCACATGCAGCGCCTTTCACGTCGAGAGGACGCCTCTAAGGGCTTCACAGGATTTTCGCCCACGAGACAACCGGTCAATTCACTTCACAGTCTATCCCGTGAAGCGCTTTGAGACGTCTCGAAGACGTGACAAGGCGCTATATCGAATGCAAAGGATTATTATTTTACTGTAAATTGCAAATGCAGTGACTCGCGGGCGAAAACATTCACTTCGTCATCTCTGACCCACTTTGTTTCACGACAGACTGCAAGGTTTGTACCTATTTGCGAGTTATTGCTACTGTTGTTATAAGCCTTATGTGAAATGGGGAGCTGGGGGTGGAGATGTACAGCTGGTCAATCATCGCCTGATTGAGGAAGATAAATTAACCCTTTCGGCCGTGACCCTCCCCTCACAGACTGTTCAGCGTTCTGCCTTCACATTTCGCGTTTGGTTAACCACGTGTAGCTCTGGCCGTCACACTACAGCGAGGAGGTTATAACATAGGAGAGAGTGCAGGGTAGGTTCACTAAGATGTCACCAGGGATGAGAAGATACAGCTATCAAGAACGACTGGACAGGTTGGGTCTGTCCTCTCTCTGGAGATGCTTCGGTTGAGAGGGGACCTGATGGAGGCGTTTAAGTTGTGAAAGGATTCGATAAGGCGGACGTTAACAAGCTGTTTCGATAATAATAAGACTTGCATTTTGATATAGCGCCTTATCATGTCGTTGAGATGTCTCTAAGCGCATTACAGGATATACTGTAAAGTGGATCGACCATGTATTTTGTGCTGATGGGCCAGGCTGGGCACTGCTGTTGACAGTACAGCCCAGCATGGCTCATCGGCAGGACCTGGAAGGGCAGACCAGTCACCAGGGGTAGGGAATTATCCCACTCAACTCTTGTTAACCCTGCAAAGCTAATGCCCTCACGGGTAGGGTGGTCCTAGTTGGACAACCAGTGGGAAAGTTTGCCAGACAGCGATATCAATGGCAATCTATGCAGTTTTAGCTGGTTAGAACTCAAGCAGTTACCCCAATGTATACTCTCGGGTCCCCAAACCCTTGGCTCTTGCCAAACTGCGCCTAATACTTTCCGGAATTAGGGAAGCAGAATGCGTCCCTCGAGGGAGAGAGAGTGCGCAGTCCATTCCAACAATCTATCGCTGGGATTTTCATGTGTAGGTGGGATGCATGGAATTCTCAGTTTGGTTTGGATACTCTTAAGCAACGGTGATGGGTTTCCGCACCCACCCTGGATAAATGCGACATAAATTTCAATTGTTATTCTCGCATGTCAGATGAGCATTAAGGAGGTAATCTCCCTGATGACTTTATAGGGTTGACAATCCACCCAGAAGATTGCTGTCTCGGTCGTCCCATAATAATATAATCCTCGCATTTGATAATAATGTAATCCTCGCATTTAATGTGGCGTCTCAAAGCTCTTCACAGGAATTACTGTGGAGCGTAGCAACTGTGTAGTTTGTAAGGGGCAAACGTGGCAGCCAATTTACCCGCAGCGACGTCCCACAAGCAGCCAGGGAGAGAATGCATGAATCGTAACCTGTTGGAACAAGGACACCGAGAGAAAGTAACCCCCTTCCTCTTTCAAATGAATAGTAGCACGGGATCAAGCAGATGGAGCCTCCGTTTGACGTCTCATCCGAAGGACGGCACCTCCGACAACACAGCCTAGCGTCTAGACTGTGAGTTCAGAGTCCCCGACGTGGGACTCCCAACCGAGACCTTTTGACTCGGTTTTGACGAGAGTGCTACCGACTGAGCCAGGCTGCCAACCAGATTGTATCTCCGCAGGCAAACTGAGATGCCGAGACAACCGCAGTGCCCTCCGCCTAATACACTGGAGCGGCAGGAGATTTCATGGGTACTCGGTGGGACTTTTTGATCGTGTTCACAGTCACCTCCACCCCCGTCAAGTGCCCTGGGACCCTACCCTACGTGAACGGCGCTATACAAATGCAAGTTGTTGTGGTTGTGGTGGTGGTGGTGGTGTTGGGGACAACGGCCTAAGCTGGGCTGGAAGCGGCTACCAACTCTAGCTTTAAACGACATTCCTCCCCTCATCTCACGCCGCGGCAGTTACCTCGGTTATGCGAGGGTAGGGGCACTTGCGGTTTATTCTGGAATGTTCCAGCCACTGTTCCTCGGGGGCGGGGCAGTGCTGCCTGAGCGCACAGCGGTCCTCGCCTCGGCACCAGCCGCACTCAAAGTCAGGGTCGGCCTTCAGGCACAGGCCACAGCTCTCCCGCATCACTCCGCACTTGTACAGGTGAACTGAGAGGAGAGAGAGCGAGAGAGAGAGAGAGAGAGAGAGAGACAATAAACAGAGCGAGACAGGCCACAGCGCGAAGCTCAACTCAACAGAGACGCCGAGCACGCTCGCAAGACGACAACAACAACAAGCCCCTTATCACGTCGCTGAGACGTCTCAACTCGCTGCTCGAGAATATGCCGCAAACTGGATCGACTGCGCGTGTTGTGGGCAAAATCCCGGCGGCCGATTGCGCACAAGTAGTGGCCCACGAACACTCGTGGATTGAGTGACCAAGTTATTATTCTTTTTTTTGTTTAGTTTTTTTTTTGACGGGATCATTACCCTCGGAAAGCGACCCACCAACAGACTAACAACCGGGTTCCTACTTCCCGCTAGGTAAACAAGAGGCGTGAGGAGTGAGGAAACTCGCCCAAGGTTTCGCCCGGCCCGGGAATCGAACCCGGGTCCTCTCGCTCGCGAGGCGAGCAGCTCTGACCACTACACTACAGGACTCCAAACGGCCTGTTTCTGTGCTGTATCACTCTATGTAATTTCAGCACTAAATTGGCAGCTTCCTGAGAGACGTCCAATGGCTGGGAACCAGCAATGCGTGTTGACCGAAGCAGAAACATTGGCTCCGTGGAATAAAATAGCCTTTAACTGAGCGCAACGAGACAGGGAGGCGCACAAAATGATCTGCACCACTAGTGCGCAAACACAACTCATGGCATAATGGGATAGAAATCCCACCTGGGTCCAGGATTTACTTTATATGCTTTCATTTTCGAAGTGGGTTTTATTATTGATAGTAATAATCATAATCCTTACAGTTGATATGAACCGTTTCAAGTCGGGAGGACGTCTCAAAACGCTTCACAGGGTTTTACTGTAAAATGTAGTGACTGTGTATTTTGTAGGCGAATGCGGCAGCTAATTTGCCCACAAACAGCCATGAAGTGAGTCACCAATTTTATACGAGGGGGGATTGTTGGCCAGGACACAGGGAGGAACTCCTTCCTCTTTTGGATTAGCGTCGCGAGATCTTTAACGTCCACCTGAACAGGCATAGACGGGACCTCGGTTTATCATCCATCCGAAGGATTACAGGAAAACAGTTTCAAAGTTAAGACTGAATTCAACAATTTGCCAAATTCCTGGCGTGTAAATGGAGTGGATTTGGACCCGGCTGGAATTTCATCCGCAGATTGGCTCCTCACCTTTGTTATGTGCCGGGTTGTCGATGCTGAAATCCCCATTCCAGACCACCGAGAGGTCCACCGGGAGATTATTGACCTCCGTTTCCTCGTAGGAATACTGGAACCAGACACACGGTCGCACAATTACGGGCAACGCAGAGCTGATCAGCAAACGGGACAACATCTCTCAAATACAATTCACTGCTGGGGGGGTGGTGCAGAAACACCTTAGCACAGGGCTTGTCTCGTGCTACTGTAAACACAGTCTGAGGCTTCTGATCGTTACAGTTAGTTTTCTACGCTCACTCCGACAGGAGCCAGAGGTCACATCTTTCACCTCTAAGACTCCGTGAGTCTTACTCGGGTAATGCAAGTGTAATATGTTTGGAAGAACCAGGCAACTTTGTATCTACGGTTCCCAAAGCTTTGCGTTGGTAGACGAATCCATACAGAATTAATTTGCTGTCGACTGAATTCACTGTATATTTTGTCATCCAAACACGGCAGCCAATTGCGCACAGCAGTGTCCCGCAAACACTCATGGACTGAGTGACCAAACTGTTATTATTATTTGTTAAAGGATTATTAACACCAGAAAGCGATCCGCCAATCGACAAGCAACCTACTTACTGCCAGGTAAACAGAGGTGCGTGGGGTAAGGAAACTTGGCTAAGGTTGTGCCCTGCCTGGGAATCGAACCCGGGTCCTCTGGCTTGCGAAGCGAACGCTCTAACCAATACGCTACAGGACTCCAATTTAAAGGTGAAGTTACCTTTCAGAAATATCTGTCTGCAATGCGATACCTTTCTATAGCACAACGTTGCAACTGTGGCTTGTCTGAATGGGCCCCATTGTACGGTAAAGCTCGCCACAGTCTGGCATTGTTTACCTGCCCTGCACATGAGCAGCATCTGTTAGCGCAGGAATTAGCAGAAACAAAGCCGTGTTGAAGCTCGAAAAGTGAGCCCTTTGTCACGTCGTTACAAAACAAGAGCAGTCGGAAGGATACCCAGGCCTTTGATTTTCGATACCGGCTTTGAGGAACGTTCAGGCAGAAGCAAAGCTTCACAGTCACACTGGTACACACACACACACAGGGCAATGGTATACACACAAACACAGGGCAATGGTATATATACATACACACACAGGGCAATGATATATATATATACACACACACACACAGGGCAATGGTATATATATATATATACACACACACAGGGCAATGGTATATATATATATATATACACACGCGCGCACACACACAGCAATGCTCTACACACACACACAGCAATGCTATACACACACACACAGCAATGGTACACATAAACATAACAACGGTATACACACATACACCGAGCAACGGTATACACTTTCGCACCCACGCACAGACACACAGCACCGCAGCGCTGTGAGTACGTGTACAACGTGTGTGACTTACTGAGATGTTCTGACATTGGACGCTGGAGCTGTTGAACCTCAGTGCCGGGACCCTCTGCTCCACCCCCTGGATGTTCAGGATACACTCGTACCCTCGCTGACCAGACTGAGGCTGTGGCAGGTTCTTCGCTTTCAGCGTGATCGGCTTCACCACCCCGACCGGCACCAGGAGCTTCACGGCAGGAAGGAGCTGCGGACAGTCCTGGAGAGCAAGGACCAGAGGAAACTCAGCAACAACAACTTGTATTTACACAGAGCCCCCTCACTCACGCAGCGTAGCGTCCCAGAGCTCCTCTCACGTCTCCCGTTCCCCCACCCCACCCCCCCCAAAAAAGGACCAAAATTGCACCTTGTCTTCACTGTTACTGTGGTATGACTGGCAGTGAATATACAATTCAACGCTCAGATATTTCCCATTATAAGTGTAAATGTAAAATGCGTGTATTTTGTGGGCGTTAAGCGGGAGCCAATCGCTCACAGCGACAGATCTTAAGACTGAAGATCAGGCAGAAACGTGGGAAATTCTGAAATCTGATCCGAATTCTGAAGCTTTGGACTGTATTCCTCCGCTTTACAGAACATCCTGTGAAGAGCTTCGAGACGTCCCAATGACGTGATAAGGCGCTGCGTCAAAGGCGAGGACTTTTGTATATTTTACTTTGTGAAACAACGGTGTTCCAGACGAGCGGCAGCTTTAAGGATTTCGTGCGATCTTCCAAGTTGAGGCTGAACCAAACCATCTGACAAAACTCCGAAAAACGCCGAGTTACGCTGAGTAATTTCTTCGCCACGCGTTTCTTATCTGCAATAAATTCACCGAGAGCAGATAAACCACCAGGCCTCGCGGTTACTGTGAGCCGAGCTCTAATGTCACGGCGCGGCTGACTCGAGTTCATTAAAACCCTGACTAAATCCAGTCTATTTGCTAAAGACGGACTCGTTTGCATATGAAAAGGCTTAAAACAGAAAGAAAAAGTCATTATAGATAGGACTGAAGGGTCCTGTATGGAGAATTGACAACTGTACACAATGTTGGGTTTTATCAGCTTAGCGTGACTGTCATGTTAAGTAATTGAAATTTAATGAGACTTTATCCCCACCATTGGCCTTCGTTGATGTCTCGTGTGAAGCATGAAAAATTAAATCCACAGAGTGTGTTTTTTTTTAATCGCTCCCCTTATAAAATACGTCAACATTGTCGGCAAAGGTCAAGCAAAGCTATTTACACACTGGCATCGTTGGAGGTATCTTCCCCCAATCCCATCGGAAACAGCTACGAGACTTTAACCTTGTCGCCCGCTCCACTGTCCTTTCATTTGGTTTCCGTTACAGGTTGTGAACGTTGTGTGTGAAGTGGGGGGGCTGGGGGCTGATTCGAGGGCAAAGCTAACTGCAAAATGAATTTGCGGCATTTCAACTGTTTTTATAACAATAATAATAATAATAATCCCTGCATTTGACATAGCGCCTTATTACGGTGTTGAGATGTCCCAAAGGGCTTCACAGAATACAACATAAAGTGTAGTGACTGTGCATTTTGTGGGCGAAATGAGGTGGACAATTATGTCCCACAAACAGTTGTGGAATGAGTGACCCAATCTTTTTTTTTGAGGGATTATTACCTTCCCTGAAAGCCATCCACCAATCGACTAACAACCGGGTTCCAACTTACTGCCAGGTAAACAGAGGCGTGTGGAGTAAGGAAACTTACCTAAGATTTCGTCCTTAGCTCGGGAAACAAACCCGGGTCCTCTCATTAGTGAGGCGAGTGCTCTCACCAATACCCTACAGGACTCCACACTTGTCCTGTGAAGTGTAGTATCTCGTAGGGGAAACCGGCAACCAATTTGCACACAGATGTCCCACAAAGAACCGTGAAGTGAACGATCAGTTTTATCTGGTCTGTTGGTTAGGACACCAGGAGAAACTTCCTTAGAGCATCAGAACATTAGAGCAATGCTCTGAAAAGTGTAGGGTTTGGGTTTGAGGCACAGGAGAGCTAATGAAGTTGAAGAACGTGGCATTGACTGAACTTATTTAATTAATCTACAATAAACCATTGTTATCTGGAGGCAATTGCTGCTCCAGTTACAATTTCTCATTAGTTTATTTGCATCATTAATCTGACATATTAATATTACGCTCGGGCAAGGAATGTCATCCCTTTCGTGCCCCCAGTACAGTAAAGCACGCGTTCAGTGTTTACGGGCAGTGACCTGCCGATAAACGAGAGAGATTAAACAATAAAAAGAATCCCTGGGTCTTTCAAGTCTCAAAACGCTTCACAGGATTTTGCTGTAAACCCTGGTGACTGTGAAGATTGTTTTTCAACCCCAGGTTCCTGCTTACCGCTCGGCAAAGAGAGGCATACGACGGACACGGCAGCCAATTAATGCACGGCAACAACTTTTACGTGAGGTGGTGCCTCGGAGCGCTTGACACCAGGCCAGGCAAAGAGCGGAGGTGACCGCAGGCTGAACACGAGATATCCCGCAAACAGCCAGGAAGTGAATGACCCCGTTTCATCTGCGGGAATGTTGGTCGGGACACTGGGAGAGAGAAACTCTCTTCTCTTATTAAACAGCACCAAGTGATCATTGACATCCATCCACCTGAACAGGCAGATGGGACCTTGGCTTTGTGTCTCGGCTGAAGGACAACACTTGCAACAACACAGTGCATCCCCAGCGCACTACTGGAGTGTCAGCCCCAGATCCTAACATGGTGCTTTAATCCACAACCTTCTGACCCGGAGATGAGAGTGCTCTGGGCTGGGGCTGAGCCAGGCTGACAACGATAGCGACCTGCACAGGCACGCAGCGAGGGTCTGACTGTCTTATCGGACAACTCTGGCCGGCCTTTAAAAAGACACTGTCCTCATCATTAAAATCTTTTACGTCTGTTCTCCTGCAAAGACATCGAGCGACACAGAGCTGGGCCTTCAACCAGGTTCACGGCACTGCGTCTCGTGCTTGCGAGCGGCCGAAAGGAGAGGTTCGTCGAACGCATTTTCACGATGGCGTTCAGTGACGGGATAGAAGTGACTCAAGACTTGCCTCTCTGACCTCTCTTTCGGTCAGCTGTGCTCCTCACCACACATCTCTCCCCGCCCCCGCCACGCCCCCTCCCCCACCGGCTCAGCAGCACAAAGTGCTTTTGAGACGTCCTCCCGACATGAAAGGCGATGTATAAACGACTATTGTGTTGCAATTGTAAGAAGGCCAAAACTGTAATTCCAGCTCGAAATGAATACGACTGTAATTGTCTGTAATCTCACCAGCAAAAGAGAGATGACATCTGGATATTTCAGTTAAACCACCGCACCTTTTACAGCTGTATCCTAGCCATACAAGTGCCGTTTACTGTATATTACAAAAACATCGACTTATCCTTACCCTTAAGGTACGGGTGAGTTAACATGTCAGACTGGACATGCCTGTACGCTTTTCCTTTGATGTGGCTCCTTTGATTGTTTAATTACTTTTATTAGAAGGCTGGAAGCTGGCAGGCGGATTATTTTTCACTGAATGCGAGATCTGTTTTGCTCGGTTTCTGAATCCGAGAAGACTGTTCGTTAACCCGAGACACCACACGCTGTCGGTGCGAGGCTGCGATTGATCGCTGTTCCCGTCACGCGGTTAGAAATTCCGTCCGTGTCGATGCAACACCAACAACAATTTACATTTGTGCAGCGCCTCTCACATTGGGTGGGCGTCTAAAAAGTGCTTCACACAGCTGACCGGGAGCCCAAGCTGGGCTGGTCTGGGGGTGGGGTGGGGCTGGGGGCGAAGAGAGTGTGGGGGGAAGGGGGGGAAAGATGACCAAAAGTTTCCCACTGTTTGTCCAGCTAGGACCACCCTACCCGTGAGGGCTTTGGCTTGCTGGGTTAACAGGAGCTGAGTGGGAGGATTCCCTACCCCCAGTGACCGGTCTGTCCTTCCAAGTCTTGTCGATGAGCCAGGCCGGGCTGTGCTGTCGTCAGCAGTGAGTGCCCTGGAATAATGTGAACTTGCCTGACTCAGGAATTAGGCAAGTTTCCTTCCTCCACACACCTCTCTTTACCTCGCAGTAAGCAGGAACCCGGTTGTTAGTCGATTGGCGGATCGCTTTCTGCAGGTAATAATCTCACCTAACACCAGCCCAAAAAATGTGGTCACTCCATCCACGACTCGTTTGTGGGGACTCCGCTGTGCGCAATTGGCTGCCGCGTTTCACCCACAAAACGTACAGTCAATTCGCTTTACAGTATATTCTGTGAAGCGATGACGTGATGAGGTGCCGTATCAAATGCAAAGAAGGATTATTATTGTTGTTTTATTATTAAATGTCAGGCCTGTTGGGAGGGAATTGCCACTCAGCTCTCACTTGCTGACTTTCACCAGTTCTCAAGTCAGAGCACTAGATGGAGCACTGCATCTTTGGAAAAGTAGGAATGTTATTCTCGCCGTGACCTGTTTCACCTGTTGGCTGATTTTAATGAAAAATAATCTTAGGTAATCAACATGTGTGACAGCCTGGCGCAGTCGGTAGCCCTCTCTCTCTCTCTCTCTCTCTCACCTCTGAGTCAGAAGGATGTGGGTTCAAGCCCCCACGTCAGGACTTGGAATCGCACAGTCTAAGCTGATGCTCCAGTGCAGCGCTGGGGTGGTGGGGTGGGGGGGCTTCGGATGAGACATTAAACCCAAGTCCTGTCTGCCTGTTAAGGTGCATGCTGAAGAATCCCATGGCGCTAATCATAAAGAGAAGGGAGTTTGTCTTCATGTTCTGCCTAGCAATCCCCCCAAATAAAATGTGTCGGTCGTCTCACAGGCTGTTTGTGCTGCAACATTCGTTCCAAAATACTCAGTGGGTAAAACCCTATCACATGCTTTGAGACGTCCTCCCAAACCGAGAGGCTGCTCTATCAAATGCAGAGAACATTATTACTGGCCCTGGTTTCTCAGATACTGAAGATATAATTGGACGAATACTGCGGAATAAAAGACACTTTTTCACAGCAAAATAAATAACGCAGAAAGAATAAATTGCTCATTTGTGTGATTGGCCAAGGCTCAAAATTGCTGGTCAACTATAACAACCACAATAACTTGCATTTAAATAGCCCCTTCACATGGGGCAGAGACTGGGAGGGCTTAATAACTTGCCAATACCTAACTAAAGCGGCTCTAAGGTATTCAACACGCTTACAACGGAAAGTGGTCCGACCAGGCAAACGTGAAAGAAAGATCTTCATTTGATCAGAGAGGAGGCTGAAGGTTACGATAAAGATTTCATGTGAATCGTTGATCTACATCACTCCACTGCCTGCTGAAAAGACGCTCACATACACACACTCACACACACTCAAAATAAAACTGTGTTTGGATTTTACATGTTTTATCGAGCTCTGGGCAAGCTCCCAAAACAGCAGGAATAAGATCCGAGACTATTAAATGCACAGACTGCAGGAAGATCTCTGAATTAACAATAACCTCATTACTGCCTCACATTCAAACCCATGACCCATGTGTGTTAATTAGGTTTGTCAATCACCCGACTTGCTGTGGAGCCTCCTGCGAAACAGTCAGTGTACAGCGTCGGCCCATTTAACACTCGATTTCAGCTCCTGGTGTCCTACGCTGGGTGGCAAGCACCCAGTGGGCCTTCGTGTTACTCTGAGTCAGAAACCATGCAAAATACACAGCCCGGAAGGAAGCCCTTTGGCACATCGATCGTGTCTCTGCCCGCTCTCTGAATGAGCTATCAGTTTCATCCCATCTCAGACACCGGGAGAGAGAAACTTTTCTCCACAGAGTCTTTCACGTTTCTCCTTCTAAGATATTTATCTGATTCACCCTTAAAAGCTACCACGGACTCTCACCTTCCACGTCTGGCTTTCCACGTCCAAATAACTCTGTGTAACATGATTTCCTCCTACTCTCTCCCTTTCCTCAACAGGCAGCTCAGTCGCTAGCACACTCGCCTCTCACTGAAAAAGCTGTGGCTTCAAGCCCCACGTCGGGAAGTGAGCTCAAGTCTCGGTTGATGATCCTGGGGGTTGACACGTCTTTCAGATGAGATGTCACTCACCCCTGAAGTCCCATCTACCTGTTCAGGTGAACATTAAAGATCCCGTGGCACCATTTGAAAAGAAGGGAGTTTCTCCCAATGCCTCGGCCAACAATTCCCCAAGTAAAATTGGTCACGCACTTTGTGGGACATTGCTGTACACAAACTGAAAATCACGCAGTCACTTCACGTGTGTTCAAAGTCCCGACGTGAGGCTTGCACCCACCACCTTCTGACTCAGACGCGAGAGTGCTACCAACTGAGCCAAGCTGACACCTGAATTCCCACAGTTTCGCCAGCTAATAAATAGCAAGACGTTCTCTCCCCTTCTCTTCCTCCTCCCACCCCACCCCCTCCGCCCCTCCGACCACCAACACATCTTCAAAATCAATAGACTAGCTGACAGCAAATCAGTTATGACATTGTGTAAGCAATATCTATACATCACACGCCTGTCACCCACAGGAAAAAAAGCAAACATGGATTTATTGTACATAAAAATAAGGTCATTTCCTCCATGAATTCCAAATGCTTATTCTTGTGATCTTTGAAGTTGAACTCCACCTTAAGTCGCTTAAGTCTCGGACTCACCTAAGACAGGAAACACAGGCTTCCTGTGAAGGACTGTGTATTAACACCAGGGCTTAAGGTCCCAGACACAATGTCCGGAATTGCTAGTCTTTCAATCATGCTGCCTGCCAGCTTTTCATTTAAGCTGATGGCAAAACAGGAGAAAAGTGAGATATCAGACAGTGGGGGCGGGGGGGGGGGGGGCTAACCAGAGGCCAGAGAATAAATAAATGCACGGAAGGGAGCTTCTCCCGATGATCCATTTCATAGGCTGTTTATTAAACTCCGCTATATCCGCCCTCAGTATATATACACACTCAGTATATTCCCCCCCCCACCCCCCGCCAAGCCTCAGTACTTGCTAACCTGAGGCTGATACTTTCAGACCCTCTGTGGAGAGAGACAGAGACGCTGTAGCAAACAAAAGAGACGTTTGCTCGAATAATAATAATAATGATGATGATAATAATCCTTGCATTTGATATATCGCCTTACCACATCATCGAGACATCTCAAAGCGCTTCACAGGACATATTATAAAGAGGATTGACTGTGTATTTTGTGGGAGAAAAGCAGCAGCCAATTTTGCACACAGCAGTGCACCACAAACAGCCACAGAGTGAATGACCAGTTTTATTTGGGGGAATTTGTTGACCAGGACACCGGGAGAGAGAAATTCCCTTTGCTTATCGATTAGCGCTCGCTGTGGGATCTTTATGATGTCCAGATGAGCAGGCAGACAGGACCACAACTTAACATCTCATCCTAAAGGACAGACTAGATGGAGCACTTAAGACGGTGCAGAAGATTCTTAATCGGTCTTAATTTGGAAACTTGTTTGTCTGCAGAAAATCGATCTCCGAATTAGGAATGCTGACAATTGCAAGACGGTGGTCTGACGAACATGTGTGATTTGGGGGCAGTTCAGTGATTTCACTCCTCCGAGCTCAGTAATTAAAACCAGTCTCCCGCTGGCAAAGTTTCAGACGTGGGTCAGCTGAGTCAGGTATGTTAGAAAAAAATACTCCATAGAAACCTTGCAAACCTAAAGAAGGCTTTACAGCCAGTCAATAGACCGTAAACATTGTAAAACTGAGCTCTCCCATGTAATACGTCAATCTCCCGATTCAGTCTTAATATCGGTTGTTTAATCATCCCGATGTTTAGGAAGAGTACTTTTTTTCTCCTCCCGCCTCGACTGTTCAAATACCCTCCGCGCCAGCCTACCCAGCTCCACTATTCGCAAAATCCAGCTTATCCAAAACTCCGCTGCCCCCATAACTCACCCGTACTAATCTCTGTAGCCCACATCGCACCAGTTCTAGCCAGGCTCCGCTGGCTCCCTATCACCGAACGGATCGATTTCAAGATCCTCACACTCGTCTTCAAATCCCTTCACCTCCCTACCTCTCTTTGACCTGCCGTACTGATGGTCAAGGGAGTCGCTTTGTATTTTGTTATGACTTTTGCTCGCTTACTTTCCCGTGAACGATTTTTTTCCTTAAAGTTGCAGAACTCGGCTGCTTCAGCCACATAGAGGGTCGGGAAGTCTCCTTACCTCGGAGATGTTGACTCGGCCCTCCTGGAAGGAGCACGTCCGTGGATCATGCGTGCACATGTGCCGATATTTGCACCAGTGACATTGATAGGGGCTGTTTACACATGACAGGCACCTGTTCGGACAGACATACGGAAGGAAACACGATTAGGTTGTATTCTGAGCACCTTACAAAAATCCATCAAAACATGCCAGACTTGAAATATGAAGTGGGGAGGAAGGGAGGGAGGGAGGGAGAGAGGGAGAGACAGCGACGGAGGGAGGGGAATGAGCTTTTGCCCAGAGGCAAAGGGTTGCGGATCTGAGGTTTGCCTCCATATACGCAGTCACTACACCTTACGGAAGACTGTGTGAAGCGTGTCGAGGCATTCTCAACATTGTAGGCACTGTATCAAATGCAAAGGCTATTAGGATCATTAGGAATAAGGGCAAATATTTCAGTTGGATTGACTGTATATTTTGTGGGCGATACATAGCAGCCAATTGCGCAACAGCAGTGACCCAAATAATAAATTTTTTTTTAAGGTATTTATCACCCCCGGAAAGCGATCTGCCAAATGGCTAACAACCGAGTTCCTACTTATTGCTGGGTAAACAGAGGCGTGTAGAGCAAGGATACTCACCTAAGGTTTCGTCTCGCCGGGAATCGAACTCGCTTGCGAGGCGAGTGCTCTAACCAAAATGCTCCACAACCAATACGCTACAGGACTCTAGGAATAGGAGGGTTGGCGGGGCGGGGGTGGGGGCTTTTGTGAAGCATAAAGCCTTGCATGGACCAGTTAGACCGAATGGCCTGTTTTAGTCTTGTATCACTTTATATAAGAGAAAATATTAGCTCCTTGGAGGTTAGAACTTCCACCTGACACACTGATTAAAAAAAACATTCACCTCAATCCGTCCTTCAAACGAAAAGACTGCGAATCTACAGTGATAATTTAAGCGCTCTAATCCCATTCTATTTATTTAATGTTTTATTTAAAGTTTTGCTGACCACATTAATATAAAGTAAAAAACGCCGCAGTGCAGACAGAATAATAAAGGGATTAATAATGTATTGCGGTTCTCCCCTTGACGGTGAAGGGCTATAACAATGCAGCATTCATTCCTGCACAATAAATATTTTAATTTAAAAAAATGTGACCTGCTTAGTTTAGCGCTGACAACATTGTCCAGTCCGAACCTGAGAACATACAGACCAGGAAGTTCCTCTCTTAGATTCCCTGGTGTACGCTCAGGTAACTGATAATAAACGATCGTGCACAATAACAATAATCCTCGCATTTGATAGCGCGCCTTATCGCGTCGTTTGGACGTCTCAAAGCGCTTCACAGGATAGACAGTAAAGTGAATTGACTGTATATTTTGTGGGCGAAACGTGAGAACCAATTGCGCACAGCAGGGTTCCCCCCACGCACAGTCGTGGATTGAGTGACACCTTTTTTTTCGAAGGGATTATTACCCCGGAAAGGCGATCCGCCAATCGACTAACAACCGGGTATGAGATATACCTGCTCTGCGTAAGGAGTTCACTCAATTGGCCTAACAGCTGTCTTTTCATTTCACGCTTTCTTATGTTTCCCGAAGCTCCGATAATTAAAGTTAAGGGACGGGCAGGGAAGATGAGGATTGAAGATGGAGTGGCAATTGGAATAGCATTTGCTGCAGATTAAAACTTTCTCAAGGATTACGTGAGGGTATAATTAAGAGAATTGCTTTCCAGTTTGGAAGCAACGTTATAGGACCATTGAGACCACAATAAATGTAAGAATCAAACTTTATGTCAGGAACACAAGGGCTGGTTCAGATTCGTCTCATCATTCTCGATCACTCTAAAATATCCGGACAGAATATTAATGAGAGCGAGCACGTACTGATTCTAGTCTGGCTCGGTCGGTAGCACTCTCGCCTCCGAGTTGGAAGGTTAAAGCCACATCGAGACGTTGAACTCACTGTCTAGACTGACACGCTATGTAGTGCTGGGGTGTAATGAATCGCTGGTATACTAACCGTATACTGGGTGAAATATGGCAGCCAATTGCGCATCGGGGCGTCCCACAAACAGCTGTGGAGTGACCAAATTATTTTTTCTAAAAATAACATCTGAAGGGAATGTTACCCCCGGAAAGCCATTAGACTAACAACCGGGTTCCTACTTACTGCTTGATAAACAGAAGCGTGTGGAAACTTGCTTAAGGTTTCGCCCCGCTGGGGAATCGAACCAGGGTCCTCTCGTTTGTGAGGCGAGCGCTCTAACCACTGAGCTACAGAACTCCACAAATTTGGACAAGTTTGGGAAGTGCTGAGGGACAAAGCCGCCTCGTGCCACCCAGAGTAAAGGCTGTATGCAAGATAACTCACGAATGGTGGACGCTGCAGTTATAGAAGACGAAGCTGGTGCTGGCGAACGTGATGCCCGTTTCCTTCGACTTCAGGTAGAGCTGGACCACTTGGTGATCACCTGCGGGAAAGACGACAGCCCTTAGCAAAGTCACAGCATCATTAACAACGAGCGAGGCTTGTCTGCCACTTCAGTCACCGTCGTTCCATTGGTAGAGTTTCCACTGTGTGAACAAGCCAAAACCACACATGTGTTTGAGGGGATCTGTACCTGATGATGGATGGTGCGGAAGTAGCAAGCAGCCCTCATTTGGGCTAACGATGAGCTTCAACAGTCTTGCGAGACTTAAAGGGAAATCAGCAGGAGCACGATCTGTTCAAGGTCCCCTCCCCCACCCCCCATTTTCCTTTCTCTAATTGTTCCAGTCAAACTCGTTCAATCACGAAACAATTTTCAAAGAACGCAGCAGTCCTGGAGAATTGTGACCTTCATTCATCGTCTATTTCGTTGCCGTGATTGTTTTTTTTTGTTACTTTACTGGTGAAATAAAATTTGTTCCGTTATCAAAATCCTGACTGCAACACCAATTGTTGCGGCAATTGTTGCTACCAGTTATTACCAATTATTACCATAGTGTCACTGCGGTGATAGAGGAGGCGATTTAACAAGGGTGAGTCAATGTGTGGCTTTTACTCAGCATCTCTGCTCTCATTTAATGAACGGCCAGGAATCAGAGAGATCAGTCTCCCTGCTCTTCCCAGACAGCTCTAGAAGCCGAAATGTCCCTTTATTTAACCTCAAGATCATTGCCCTACAAACTCCGGATCTCAGAGAATTTCTGGCAAACTTTTCAAATTCTGCCTGAATTTCAAAGTCGATCATAATACTATTCATGCCGCCGATAATAACACTCGCAATTGATATAGCGCCTTATCACGTCGTCGCGACGTCTCAAAGCGCTTGACGGAATGTACTGTAAAGTGAATTGAGCGTATTATTTTGCGGGCGAAACGCAGCAGCCAATTGCGCACAGAAACCAAATTATATAAGTCCTATGAATGCGAGGTGCTGTTGTTTGTGTATTGCCTCTCGTCTGTTGACACACTTCGCCCACCGGTGACCTCTGACTGTGAAGAGGGCACCTCTTCCAACTTCCAGGAATAATGACGAGGTAAGAAGAGAACAAACACAGACGAGGGAAACACACACGCACACGCGCGCGCGCGCACCGCCCGCAGCAAGCACCGTCTGCAGTCTCATACCATCTTACAGAGGCTCCCAACAACCAAGTGTGTACAAACGGCAGCACAGTGGCTGCTTTCCAGGAAGAACAGGCTGTTCTTAGCTCCTGGGATGGTGCCCTGGATTAACTGTTGTACTCAGCAACACCATCCCACTCATACAGCACAGGCTGCTAGTACTAGGAACACAGCCACAAACCCCCCTCCCTCTCTCTCCTCCGTCGCTACATTTATCAAAATGTCAGCGCAAAGAGGAGAGCAGAGGGCTGGGGTGAATACGCTGAATAAGAGCCAACGTAGCAAGTCGAGCATGCGACATGAGCCTTGATGTTACTCAACTCTGGCTCATCTTGAAGAAAACGATTGCTCTTTGTCGGTTTGGTTCCTCGGTTGGGTTCCAGAGTGATTGGCGCAGACCATGGGATGGGATTTTAAGCGCTCCGAGACCCTCCCCCACGTGAAGGGCACTATATAAAGAACGAGTTGTTGGCGCTGGCTGGTGTTGTTGGTGGGTGCCGTAAATGGGGCATGCGTTGTTTCGCTCAGAAATTACACGGTGCTTCCACTTTACAGCGTATCCTGTGAAGCGCTTTGAGACGTCTCAACGACGTGGTAAGGCTCTATTTCAAATGCAAGGGTTATTATTATTATATTTTTGACCGTACTTTGGGGCACCTTTCCCCCTCTCGTCTTCCCCAGTAAAGCCTACCAGCCAGCTGTCCGATATGCTCTGAGATGTGCCCTCAATGTGAAAGGCTCCATAAAAAATGTGAATCGTCGTATGATTCTTTGACTTCCAGGAAAAACACTGAAACTATTATCCCAATGAGGTCCATTTCAAGAGTCCAATCATGTTTCTGAAGCAAAAATACCAATCCCAAATGAATTAGAATTTCATTTCTAATAGCACCGCAGTTCCAAAGCAGCTTCGGCTGATTTCATGGGCAGTAAAACCTGTTAAAAATCCTCATTAATATTTTTTTCCATTTCACACCAGGGTGAACAATGGATTATCATCCATGGAAATATCTTGTCCACTCTCATCTTCTGACCGTGTCTCTTGGTGTTTGCCATCTGTTTGGCTACTGCTCAAAAACCACAACTACCAGGGGTTAAGTGCTAAGGGAGGGGAAAACTGTAACGCTCTATGTGTTAATTATCACCAGTGATAATCATAATAATTATTGCATTTGATATAGCGCCTTATCACGTCTTCATGAAGTCTTAAAGCACTTCCCAGAATATACTGTAAAGTGAATTGACTGTATATTTTGTGGGTGAAACTTGGGAGCCAATTGCGCACAGCAGCGTCCCCACAAACAGTCGTGGATTGAGTGACCAAATTATTATTATTTTTATTGAAGGGATATTTTATTTTATTACCCCCGGAAAAGCGATCCACCAATCGACTAACAACCGGGTTCTTACTTACTGCTAAGCAAACAAAGGTGTGTGGAGTAAGGAAACTTGCCTAATGTTTAAACATATAAATTCATAACTATAAACATTCAGTAAAACAAAACCAATCTGTGATTATTATGCCTTTCACATAGTAACTTTGCAAAGATCGAATCCAGTAAATGGAGTATAACAAAGCACTTTGCAAAGCACTTTGCAGAGATAGAACGGGAGTCTGAGCAAGATGGGGTAGAAGGGATCAAAAAGGCTGTTAGAATGGAGGATTTTTAGTAGGATTTTTACAGTGGAGTGGGACAGAAGTCTAGATTTACTTTTTTTCTCAGAAGTTCGGGTTTTATAGTTTTTTACGGTGCCTGATTTCTGCCAAAATCCTTTTAAAAAAAACGGCTTCAAAAGTGTAGGCTGAATTTAATAATTTGCCAAACTCACCCCTCTGGCACTAATATGTTTGGAAGATTGTTGCCTGGGTCGCCAGGAGAACTTCTTTTCTCTTCTCTACAGCAGCAACAACAACAACTTGCACTTACATAGCACCCTCCACACAGGGTAGCGCCTCAGAGCGCTTCTCTAACGAGGTCGGAGGACTTGAAATCGCAACCTTCTCAGTAAGAAGCAAGAGGCTAAAGCCAACTGTTCGCACCCCCAAGTCCACCCTGCAGTATAACTTGAACCTCAGTTACAAAGCACTGTTTATAGTGGTTACACTGGACACATAACGAGACTGCTCAACCGTACTCCGTTGTAACACTAAGACCCTTTTAAGCCAAATAATCGGCAGATTCATATTCAAGTAGGGTATCAATATGCAGGCAGGTGTCTGATCCGTACGTCTGAAAAATTCAGATGCTCCCTGTGGCTTTGTGGCCTGGTAAATTGCTCCGGAGTTACCTGTTATACTCCATTTACTGGATTCGATCGTCGAGAATGGTCTAAGAGCAGTGATGACTGTAAATGCACAGCTGCAATTGGGAAAACGATTGGGAGCCAATTATCCGGGAGCCTGGGAATGAGCCTTCGCTTCAGGCCTCTGTGCCACCTGTATCCAAGGGACTGATAGATACACAGCCCTGTGTTAACATAATAGAGCATCGTCTTTACACTATCTCAGATGCTGATCTCAGTATCTTTCCCAAGACAATGATTGACAGCTCCATTAACATTACACTTAATATTAAAGAGATGAAAGCCCTTAAGTGCACTTAGCCAAAAAGGACATGACAATTACTCTTATTTTATCACAGACGATTCTGGGTTATTAACTCGGGATTACGTTTTATTTTGGGGGAAATTTTTCTTTTATTGTTGTGTATTTTGATGAGTGCATGAGATGGGGAGCTGCAGTTAACTACAGTATCTCATCCTCTTGTTTAACAGAGTGCCCTGTGGCTCAAAGTGGTAGGATCGCGGCTCACTGAGAGTGTTTACAGATTAGGAAGGCCCCTGGTCTAATCCGCAGACTGGGCTGAGATAACTTGTGGAGTCCTGTAGTGTGTGGTTGGAACACTTGCCTCATAAGCGAGAGGACTCAGGTTCGATTCCCGGGGCAGGGCAAAATCTTGCGCAAGTTTCCTTACTCCACACGCCTCTGTTTACCTAGCAGTAAGTAGGAACCCGGTTGTTAGTCGATTGGCAGATCACTTTCTGGGGGTAATAATCCCTTCAAAAAATCCATATAAAATAAAATAATAATTTGGTCGCTCAATCCACCACTGTTTGTGGGACACTGCTCTGCGCAATTGGCTGCCGTGTCTCTCACAAAATTTACAGTCAATTCACTTCATTCTGTGAAGCGCTTTAAGACTCAACAGCGTGATAAGGCGCTGTATCAAATGCGAGGATTATCATGATAACTTCACCCATGGCGACACCCAAGCACAAGTTACTGGAAGTACCTTCTTCCGTATGAGACATTTAAACCGGGTTCCCGTCTGCCTGTTCAAGTGGACGTTAAAAGATTCGAAAAGAATAGTGCCCTGGCCAACAATCCTCCAGATAAAATTGGTCACTCACTTCAACGGCTGTTCGCGGGACACGGCTTTGCGCAAAATACGATCGCCACGGGTTACGGCAAATCCTGCGAAGCGCTTTGAGATGGCCTCCCGACGTGAAAGGCGCTGCATCAAACGAAAGGATTGCAATTCTTATCAAAGAATGTCGGATGCCGCCGCGCACGAGCAAGCGAGAGCTCGCAAGTTACGGTCCCCGGCTGAGTGTTAGTGAGCAGCGCTGAACCAGACAAAAAGACTAGACCAGTTCCTCCATCCACGTCTCGATCCCAGGCATCGGTCCCTCCGCTACAGCGGGCAAACAGCCCATTCCGAGCTTCCAGCATAATGTAACAGAAGCGGCTATGGAGGCGCACAGAAGCGACACAGTGACAGATGCGAGTCGCGTGGTGTATCTAAAGCGTAGTGTAGCGAGAAGCAAGCTGCTTTCGGTTATTAATAAGTCAAATCATTTGTGTAAGGTTTTTTTGTATGATGCGGGGAGGAGGGGAGGGGGCGGGGGTGTGGGGGAGAGAGAGAGAGAGAGAGAAAAAAAGAAAAAAGAAAGCTCCTGTTCCCAAAAGCTCCAGGGCTACCCGGGCAATCAAAGAGCAGAACAATCTTTCATACGTGAAAAAGACAAAGAAGATTTACAACAATAATAATAAAAAAATGGCAACAAAAGCGGGTCTATTTCCCTACGGAGCTGGGCTTCAGAATTACATTTTCCCTCACTTCTTCCATTTTCACAGCTGTTTGTGGAACATTGCCCTGTGCAAATTGGCTGCCGTGTTTGCCTACACAAATACTCTTGGGTGTGGGGGTGGTGGGGGGGGGTGTGGGGTGGTGGGGAGTGGGGGGGCGGAAGGTGGGGAGGGGAGGGGGAGAGTTAAGCCGGTTCCAAGGTGAGGCGCTTGGCAACTGAATGCTGGAATCAAGTCAATCATCTGTGGTGGTCTCAGTAGTCCGGTTCCTGAGCCAGGAGTGTCCGCAGTGCTCGAGGACACTGCCAATGCGAGCGTGGGCAGTCCAGTTCATTGGTAGGACTTGGACAGGGCAGAGACTGACCGCTGGGAGCAGCGATTCTTCCAATTTAACTCCTGTTAAAAACTTGCGAGCCAAAAACCCTGATGGGCAGATGCATCCTACCTGGACAAGCAGCGGGAAGCTCGTCAGACACTGCTCTCGAAGGCACTGCTCCGTGGTTTTCGCTGGTTCAACGCCAGCAGTTACCCCGACACACGATACGGGGTTGCCAAGCATTGACTCCTACTGACTTGCGTCTAATTAAGTAAGCAAGGGGGCGAGCCTCCAAGGAAAGAGCGACTGTAAGCACGGTCAAACAGGAAGGTCTTCAGCCCTGCCCGAAGACGGGGAAGGAGAGGGCAAAGCGGAGGGATTGAGGGAGAGGGTGGAGTTTCGGGGCGTAGTGGATGGCAACCCGACCACTGATGACGGTGCAAGGGAGGGCACGAGGGATAAGCAGGAGACCGGAGCCTGTTCAAGCGGAGGCAACAGGCAGTGGGTTGGGGTGTAAGGCAGTTTAGCTCCAAAACAGACACCTCCTTTCTCCTATAACTGTTGCTGAAGTAAAACAAGCTGAAACGAGATTTTTTTTGGGGGAGGGGGGGGGGGGGGAAATAAAACTAATTGTGGAAACCACAATTATGCGGAGAGAGCAAAGGAAAAACTGTTGCGTGACCCTACGATGAGGTAACCGCCAAAAAGCGGGCAACATCGACTCTGCTGTCGTACAGCAGAGGAAATGGGAAAAAAGATTGATTCATATAAAATATAAGAGGACATTTAATTTACACTGAGGATCTGGAACTGATTCCCAGGCAAAGCAGTTGATGCTGTATTGATTAACTCCTTGAAAAAAAATCTCGAGTTTATAAGGATTGGAACAGACTGAGATGATCAAACACTCCGCAGGACATATTGGGGGTAGAGAGAGGTTGGGGGGGGGGAGTGGGGGAGAATGTTTATACTATGGAGGAAACTAGGTCAGTGTTAAATAGAAGCATAATATTTTACAGCAAAGTAAAATGTTAGGTATTCCGTCCAGTGTTCTTGTGCTGACATTTGGTCCCATTGCAATCAGCTTTTCACATAACCATTCTCCTTCCCTATATTTCTCCAAATGTAGAATGCAACAATACAATACAAATTTACATTTATATAGCTCCGTTCATGTCAGCAGGTTGTCCCAAGATGCTTAACCATTCCTGGCCCTCAAAATACAGTCAATACACTTACGGTAGTATCCTGTGAAGCGCTTTGAGACATGTCAACGCCCTGATAAGGCGCTATATCAAATGCAAGGATAATTACTATTTTTATTATTTTTATTATTACTACAATATGCCTCCACTGCTCCCTGCAGCCTACGGTTAAACACTCACCACTCACTCTCTGTTCAAAGTAATTATAATATAATAATAATAAAAATAATTCAATCTAAACTGCCTGCTTCAGTCATCCCAGCTCAAGTCAATGCACTTTACGCTCTAATAGCGCTGCGTACCTTTTAATGAAAGGTTTAATTTAAAAATCCCACGACTACATCAATCTCCACTTATAACAAATAATCGGAGAGAAAATACCCTTAATGAATATTTCACAATGGTGAGGTTTGTATCATCTTGTAATTTATGTCGTACTTATTCTCGTCTCGGGCAGATGCTTAAAGGATGCATTTGAATAACCTGACCCGCGCAAAATAAACAAGTAAATAAAGAAATAAACTGATTCAGCCCATTCCGTCTGTGGGTTTGAGTCATAAATATGAATTGTTCAGTGTTTAAGTGTAATTCCTGTAATCGCACAGCTATTCTGAACAGTCAAACTCCACTAACACATATGAATTAATGAAACGATCTGTAAATATTGCAGAGGCGATTACCAAGCGATCGAATCATTAATTGTGGCCTCCTCAAGTAGCAGTGAGCCAGGAACCACACCCGCCCGTGATTCCTCGCAGGATGCATGCAAATCCTAAGCAATTAAAATCAGGGTCGGGGAGAAAATGGCTGCTTAGCGACGGAAATAATTGGACAAATTATCATTGGAACTGTCAACCAGGGCTATTTGTTGTGAGTGAGTGAGTGAGTGAGTGAGTGAGTGAGTGAGTGAGTGAGTGAGTGAGTGAGTGAGTGAGTGAGTGAGTGAGGCAATGGATCATCCCTAGTAAAGAGAGCTGGCTCAGGGCTCCCTTGTTGGGCTCAGTTGGTAAACAGTAATAATAATAATAATCCTTGCATTTGATACAGCACCTTATCACATCTTCGAGACATCTCAAAGCGCTTCACAGGTTATACTGTAAAGTGAATTGACTGTATAGTTTGTGGGGGAAACACGGCAGCCAATTGCGCACAGCAGCGTCCCCGCAAACTTGGTTAACATTTCGCCCGGGAATCGAACCTGGGTCTTCTCATCTGCGAGGCGAGTGCTGTAACCAATACGCTACAGGACTCCGTAAAGAGGTGGAACAAGAAGGATAGGAATGATGCCAATAAGAGTTTGGCCCCAATAATCCTTACCTCCTCCACTTGAGCTAACCTGAACCTGCGCTTTGCCGATGGTGGGGTGGGGTGGGCCGGGCAGGGGGACACAAAGGGAGACAACTAAAATCCTGTGAGATGGCCTCCCTACACGAAAGGCAATATATACCAAATGTATGGATCACGTTAATGCTGCGCGAAAATGATGCCCTTTATTAAAATAGACAATGTCAAGGTGCCTTTTCAACGAGAGCGCTTTGGGCAGAAGGAGTTACTCTATTCCTGTTTCCGTCGATCCCTCAAAATGTGATTATAATACAGAAAGATTCTTCCGTGTTTCATTTTGCGATAATTCCATCCTAATTGATGATTGTGTCACTTCCTGCCCCTCGCTGCTCTGGCATTATGCATTATTTCCCCGTCTCATTGATTAAGCAATTAGCTTCCTCGCTCCCCATCGATTATGCCATTTGTTAGTTGCGTGGTGCAGATATGAAAGGTAGGCTGGGATCGCCAGACCGGAAGAGAGAACTCGCCTTTTTATAGAGCCTTTTAATCATGTTGAAAAAGTCCCAAATTGTTTCTTTCACAAGTAATTATTCTGAAGCGCAAATCATTGTTCGTCGCAGACAAACCTGGGTGCCAATTTGCACCAGTGACGTCCCGCAACAGGAACAGGAGGAGATCATTCAGTCCATCGAGCCTGTTCCAATAGTTTAGAAGCTTTTTTTGTCCCAATGGTCAGCACTATTTCAATACCCCTTAATACTCAACTGCACGTGGAGCCCGATAACACAGCGGTTAGAGCCCTCGCCTCACAAGGGAGAGGATTCTGATTCAATTCCTGGGTGGGGCAAAACCTAAAGCAAGTTTCTTTACTCCACACACACACCTCTGTTTACCCAGCAGTAGGTAGGAACTTGATCGTTAGTCGATTTGTTTGGGATCGCATTCCGGAGGAAATAAACCCTCCAAAAAAAATGGGACGGCATCTCTGACAATCTGACACTTCCTACTCTCTCCAGGTGTGGGGTGGGAGGGGGGCGGTCAGCCTAGTCTGTGAGCTCCAATGCGGGGCCTGAATCGATTAGCGGGTGGGGGAAGGGTGGCAAAGGGTTAACAGCGACTCCCTCGCGGCATAACCCAAGCCCTGTGAGTTGGTCTGTGGCTCGCACGGAGCTCAGTCTGCCTCCCGTTCGCCCAAAAAAGAGAGATAAATCAATCGTCGCAAATCACGGCTGACAATTAATCTATCTAGATTTTTACTTAATAAATTTCCTGTGAGCTCTCTCCATTGTTAACCATCTGCTCCTGATTGTTTTGACAGCCTTGTTAAATACTTCACTTTAATGGTCTGCTGAACAACACCTAGAACCTGTCCACCTGCTGTTCTCCCTTTGCTAGGATATTATTTATTACAATAGAGCGTACCTGCACTGTAGGCGCTGTGTGGAGCACCGGCAGTGGGAGTCGTATATACAATTACAGCGCTTTGTGGGGTTTTTAAATCTGTCATTGCTGAAGCTCTCAACCATTCGACAGCACTTTGGGACGTCCTCCCCGACGTGAAAGGCGCTCTATAAATGTCATTTTGTTGTTGTTGTTGTTGTTTTGGTCGGGGAGGAGGGGTGAGGGGTGGGGAGATGCTGTATATAATTTCCCTCTAGCCAGACCTCATATATTATTATAATTATTATATAGTAATTGTCCCCGCATTTGATACGGCTGCCTTTCCCATCACAGGATTTTACTGTTTTGCCTGCAAAATATACAGTCCATTCACTTGACGGTATATCCTGGGAAGCGCTTTGAGACGTCTCGAAGACGTGATAAGGAGCTATATCAAATGCAAGGATTTTTTTTTATATTACAGGATTTTACTGTATACTGGAGTGACTGTGTATTTGTGGGTGAATGTATTCTGCATGGCACCATTATTAACAATAATAGTAATAATAATCCTTGCATTTGATATAGCGCCCTATCACGTCTTCGAGACGCCTCAAAACGCTTCACAGAATATACTGTAAAGTGGATCCATTGTGTATTTTGTGGGCGAAACGTTCTGGATGTGATACACGTTGGACCCCAACTTCGAAGGGTCACTTGCTCTCGCTGCCACTCAGTGCTCACAGACACACGGTGACACAGTGAGTTGGCTTCTACGCCAACGGGAAGAAGAGAAAATCTGTTCATTCCTAAAGCGCTGGGCTAAGGTTACTCACACTCAGTGCTTAAAAAATCTGGACAACAATAATAATAATCCTCACATTTCACACAACACGTATAGCGTCAAAGCGTTTTACAGTCAAGAGTATTTTGTAGGCAAAGACGGCAGCCAATTAGTGCATATTGATCTCTCACAAAAAGCCACAAAGTTAATCAAAGCGATCAGTTTTATCTGTTGTCCAGGACACTGGGTGAAACTGCCCTCCCTTTATTGAATTGAGCCGTGGGATTTTTAACACCCCACTGAACACACGGCTGGCATCTCAGTTTAACATCCAAAGGGCAGCACCTCTGACAATGCAGCCCTCGTCCAGACCTTGAGAGAAGTAATGCTGATTCCTAAATTTTAGACCGTGGGTTAATTTTGTTTCCAAAGAGGGTTGAAATCCAAGCTCTCACTGGCCAAAGGATTAGCGATTACAAATTGGACGGGCTAACTCTAACCCTGACCGTAACCCAAAGCAGAGGAGTAAGACAAGCAGATGTATAATAATCATTGCATTTGACATAGCGCCTTGTCACGTCTTTGCGACGTCTCAAAGCGCTTCACAGAATACACTGTAAAGTGAATTGACTGTATATTTGTATATATCTGGATCCTCTCGCTCGTGAGGTGAGTGCTCTAACCACTGAGTCATCATTCACAGAGACTATATCTAGGCCTTGCCTGGGATTCACTGTTAGAATAATCCTCGCAACAACAACAATAAATTGCATGTGTAGAGAAACCTTTCACGTCAGAAGGACGTCCCAAAGCGTCTAACAGACAAGGATGTGCACCCCAGCTGGGGGGGGGTGTGGGATCAGGAGGTGTGGAGCATCGGGAGGGTAGGGGTAGGACAGTGACTGAAGTCGCTGGAGGAAGTTCTTCACAGGATATATTGTAAAGTGGTGCGACTGCGTCTATTTTGTAGGCAATTTTTCCATCAAAATGAAAGTGGAACGGGAATGAAAAGGAACGCTACAAATTGAATTTTCCATTCAATTCAATTGCGGTCTTACCCAAACCTCAACGCACGATGATTAAACACCATCAATTATGGTTTGAATAAACAGCAAAATTGCGTTTTTTTTAAACCAATACGTAATTGGTTTGTACAGCCAACTTGTTCCATTGACTGCAGCCCATTATAATTCCAGTAGTTCTGGATTTGTTATGTTTATTTGCTGACTCCTATTTAAATTTATCTTTGCAAAGAAAATAGCTATAAACCTCTGAATCTCCCTGTATTTTAAACGTAAACCGTGCCCTTCCCTATCCAGCAGTCAACACAGCGTCAACTAGTCCTATTAGTTGTTCTAACTAACTCAGTCAATTGATTACAAGTTAAAATACTGTTGGGTTAAAAAAGCATGTTGTCTCCCGTTAACGGGATGGATCAGCACACGGCAATAAGAATAATAATACTGTAGTAATAATCCTTGCATGAGGCGTCTCAAAGCGCTTCACACAGAATATAAGAATTTAGAATTTTCCACAATTCTGTGTGACATTAAATAATAATTCATGAATAAGAAGAATTATTCATTCATGATAATAATAATCTGGTCACCCAATCCACGACTGTTTGTGGGACACTGCTGTGTACAATTGGCTGCAGCGTTTCGCCCGCAAAATATACAGTATATCCTGAGAAGCGCTTTGAGCCGTGATAAGACTCTATATCAAATGCAAGGATTATTATTATATAGTGTAAAGGGAATTGACTGTATGTTGAAATCACATGAGTTTTATCTGATCCGGTTTAACAGTGCCAATGGCAACCAAGTGGGTTTCGGAGCACACAGAAACACTGCACAGCTATAATGCCATGTGTTTTACAGAATAATGCGCAGCTCAGAACAAGAATTGCTATCGTACTCATCCAACAACAACAATAGCAAAATTACATTTATAGAGCACTTTTCACGTCGGGAGGACGTCCCTCGCGAAAAAGCTGTAAAAGGGGGAGTGGGCTGGAGTTAAATAAATAATAATAATTATAATAATAATAAGTCTTGCATTTGATAAAGAGATCAAATAAGATGAAATAAACAGCTTCTACCTCCAAACCACTCTTGTGATCTTGTGAAATCAGTAATTCGATTGGCGGATCGCTTTCCGGGGGTAATAATAAATCCCTCCAAAAAAATAATAATTGGTCACACTCAATCCACGACTGTTTGTAGGACACTGCGGTGTGCAATTGGCTGCCGCGGTTCGCCCACAAAAACATGCAGTCAATCCACTCTACAATGTCTTCTGTGAAGCACTTTGAGATGTCTCAACAGGGTGACAAGGAGCTTCATCAAATGCAAGGATTATTACTGTTATTATTGTTAAAATAGGGCGCTGAGGGTGGAGATGGAAACTGATAACACTGTGCCAATTGATTGATTGTTGATTGAATGGGACAGGTGGATGATAAGATAATGGTAACAGACAATTTAACTGCAAAGGTATCCTGATAGCTGTGCCTTATTGATCAGTTCGGTATCAGACACATGAGTCTACACTTGAACTGTCAAACACAGTTTCAGCAACTATTGATTTTTCTATTTGGCGTAATGCAGGTTACTCTACTCAAGAGCAGTTCTTGTTGAAGAGTGAGACACTCGCAGGTAGCAGTTGTATCTCCCCCCCTCCCCCAACCCATTTATTTAATAGGTCCAATTTGTTTAGGTATAAATGCTGCAGTGATTTTCCAACAAACCTTTCAGCATCTAATGGGTCTTCAGTGAAAGCGAAGCATCTTACACGGGAAACAAGCTCCGAACAGCAGAAATGGACTTCAGCAAGAAAGTGCTCACAGAATATCATGTTGTATCACAGAATATGTTTCTCTACAACATTCTCAATGATATCAATGACAAACTACGTGGTTTTAGCTGCTTAGACTCCAGCAGTTACCCCAACGCACACTCTGGGATCTCCCCAAGCCTTGGCTCTTGCCAACCTGTGCCTCATACTTTCCAGAATTAGGCAAGCAGGATGCATCCATAGAGAGAGAGAGAGAGAGTGAGAGAGAAAGAGAGAGAGCGCGCGTTTCATTCCAACAATCTATCCCTGTGATTTCCATGTGTTCGTGGCACGCATGCAATTCTCAGCTCGGTTCGGATACTCTTAAGCACGGTGATGGGTTTCCATCACCATGTGTCAGACACCCGACTGACACACCCCACCCCCCCCACCCCCCGAAACTCAAAAAAATCACCATTTGGATTCCGCCCATTGAACTCCGATATCCAAGGATTTGTGCATTTCCTTACAAACAATTTCAGATAGGAGCAGATCACAGGTCCACCCTTCCATCCAATTTCCTACTAGATTCCTTCAGCATATCTATCTCTAGTGAAGCAATTCATAATAATAATAATAATAATAATCCTTGCATTTGATATAGCGCTTTTCACGTCGGGAGGACATCCCAAAGCGCTTCACAGAACACACTGTAAAGTGAATTGACTTTTTGTGGGCGAACGCGGCAGCCAATTGCGCACAGCAATGTCCCACAAACAGTCGTAGATTGAAAATGACCAATTTATTATTGTTTTTGGAGGGATTATTATTAGGCTCTGTGTGGAGTAAGGAAACTTGCCCAAGGTTTCGCCTGGAATTAAACTCGGGTCTCTCGCTTGCAAAGCGAGTGCTCTAACCACTGAGCTACAGGACTCCACAAAGGTAGTGCTTTAAAACCACTCTGGTTGCACCACGCACCAATTTCTCAGACTGTGGGTGGGCTAAGGGTTCATTCTATTCATACAGACCAGCAATACAAGTTATACATTCCTGATCTTCTAGATTGCTAATGTCTGGAGGCCAGAATAAACCCAGATGGTACTTTCAAACAACTGCATGTGAATGCAACCCAAAGTGGAAACAGGGTGAATTCCACAGCATTGTAGCCCAGAGTTAATTTTAGCTGTGGCACTTCTGCAATATAAATACTCCATTGAAATGGTCATACTAGGGCTCATCAAATTGATTTAAACTAAACCCTGAGTAGAGATAGATGGTGTTTGGGGAGATCGTTAGAGAGATAGTACAGAGTATTGGGGTTAATGAGTCAAAGAGTCACAGTGTGGGGGAGGTGGGGGGTGTGAAGAACATAGGGCACGAAATCCCACTCTTTCCAACACACTCGCCGATGGGCTCCACCCACCACTTGATCTCCTGGGGAAACATCTACAGAAGATAATCCCTGAGATCGCTCACAGGAGCCATCAAGTGAAACCCTCAAATATCTACCCATTCACATCTACAACAATGTCAACAAATCACCATTGTACAGTGCCTTTCTTTCACGTCGGGAGGACGTCCCAAGGTGCTGGACAGTCAAAGCTAAGACTACGAGGGATTTCAGACCTCAGATAATCAGCCATTTCCATTTTCACAGTCGAGGAAAGAAAACAATTTCACATCGAGCGCTGTTCATTACCTTTGTCGATGAGAATTCGAGGCACTTCCTTCTCCGCAGGTGAATTGCACTTGATCACGTTCCCAAGCACCTGCCCATTCATCTCGGCAAAGTCTTCGAAGGTGCAGTTCACTCCCGCCGAGAGCTCAGGGACATTGTGAGCTTCGAGCTCCAGCTGAGGGAGCAAGCGAGAGAAAAATAAACACAAGTCGCCTTTTGTTTCTCTTTCAAACGAGCTACGTCCCATTCGACACTGACAGGTGTACCTCAGCACCGTTGCGTTTAAAATCTGCAAAGCGATGCGTGGAGCAACAACTTAACATTGATACGGCGTCTTTCACAGCTCGCCACTGAGCCGGAAAAGGAGGAGAGGTGACCCGAAGGCATAATAGAAGCGGAAAGCCTTGAGGTGTGAGTTGAAGACGGGCAAAGAGGGGGTGAGACATAGGGATTGAGACAAGGAGCTCCAGAGATTGGGTCACAGTGGCTGAAAGCACAGACGCCAGTGGTGGAGCGGAAGGGACAAAGGATGTGTAGAAAACTCGATCCAGCTGAGCAAAGGCTGTGGGTAGAGGAATGAGGTGCGAGCAGATCGGAGAGATTGTGGGGTGCCAGGGCGATGAAGAGATTGGAAAGTAAACTTTCAAGTTGGGAGGAGGTCACAAAGTGCTTCAAAGGATTTACTGTGAAGTGGCGTGCCTGTGTGGCCTTCAGCCTTCAGCCACTCTGCCTCCAACCTCTGGAATCCCATCCCCCAATCACTCCGCCTCGCCCCCTCCTCAGCCTCCTTCAAGTCCCGCCTCAAGTCCCTTCTCTTCGACCATGCCATCGGCCGCCCCCCCCCTTCCCCTCCCTTCTCCCTTCCACCCCCCCTGACCCCACCTCGGGTCTGAAATGCTGTGCACTGACCAGCGCCTTGGGACGTCCTCCCGACGTGAAAGGCCCTATAGAAATGTAAGCTTGTTGTTGTTTTTGTTGTTGTGTATTGAGGTGAGCTTCTGGAAGGATTTTTATTATATTATTATTACTATTATTATCATAAAATCCAACAAAGGAAAGTATTTGGGCCGATGAACACGCCGTGGAGTGGTTCCGTTCTGTGGACAATTCTAGTGAAGTATCTGGTTAAGACAATAAAATTATAATAATAATCCTTTCATTTGTACAGCGCCTTATCGCGTCGTTGAGAACTGACTGAATATTTTGTGGGCGAAATTCTGCTGCCAATTGCACAGAGCAGTGTCCCACAGACACAGTCGTGGATTGAGCAAACACATGTTTTCTTCGGTCCTCTGAAGAAAACAAAGAGATGAGAAAAATGATAAACATCACAATCGGGGGGGGGGAAAGAGGAAGAATTTGAATATCAAGTCTTGCTCAAGTTCCTGGCAGAGTTGTAACCTCAGCTACTTCCGACCTCCGCAGAATTAACACTTTCTTGTTTTTCATTGCTTTCTGAAAAGAAAATTAGCATTTGACGTAGCCAATGGTTGTGTCTCCGGCCCAGACGCTGTCCAGCATAACAACAACTTGCATTTATAATGTGTAATTATTTATCATTCAGTTATTGTATATATTATTATTATTATCATTTCTTTATAATTTAGCTATTATTATATATTTAGATATTATTATAATTTACTTATAATTTATAACCGCCCTCCACCCTCCCCGACCCTGACCACCAGCTCGTGACGCCTTGGGAACGTGAAAAGCGCTATTAAAAAGTAATTTTGTTGTTGTTATAGAGTGTCTTCTAAGCTCTCAATAGCGCCAATTTACCCCCAGACCAGTGCCCCTTTGATTTCTGATCCCTATCAATTTGTGACCTCCACAGCCTTGAAGAACTGAAGCCCCATTTCGGGACCTTGAACTCAGGTGGTCTAGAATAACGCTCCAGCACGGTACAGGCAGAATTGTCAGTGGTGCCCGCATCTCTCTCCCGGTGTCCTGACCAACAATCCCATCACACCCGTGAGCAGAATCGTTCACTCGCTTCAAGACTGTTTGCGGGACATTGCTGTGCGCAAATTGGCTGATCGCTCCCTGATTGGCCTAATCCCGGAAAGTATTAGGTACTTTTGGCAGAACCCAAAGCTTGATTAACGAGTGCGTGGGGAGATTTTTGGCGTTTAACCAGCTAAGACACTGTCTGGTCCAGGTTAGACCACCTCACCTCACTGGAGTTGTGGCTGGCGGGGTTACTAAGGAGCTGAGTGTCGGAAAATAATCCCTGTTCTGCCCTGTCGAGTCCTGCCGATCAGTCGTGCCCTGAAATACTGCGGACTCCGCCTGGCACAGGAACCGGATTACCGAGACCGGCACAGAGATTTTGTTACGATAGTCCGTGCAATAATAACGCAGGAGGAGTGAGCTGTGTGTTTGCGCCCCTGGTTGTAAATGCAAACGGCTACAAACGGAGGGGGGCCCGATGCCAAGCCTTCGAGCCGGCCAGGCTGACATTAATTTATTGTTTATAAATACAGAAGCTGTCATTTTTCGACAGCAAGTGGGATTCGGCAAGGTGTGAATTCGGAACCTCGGGTTCAAAATAAAGCACTGACCCCTTTCTTCCATCTCTCACTGAAATTGTGGGCGGGTAGGATATCAGGTCCCGAGGGTTACCGGGCACAAAAATGGAGCTAGCCCTCTCTGCTCTTCCCAAGACAAGGATGTAATAATAATAATAATAATAATCCTTGCATTTGTTATAGCGCTTTTCACGTCGGGAGGACGTCCCAAAGCGCTTCACAGAACACACTGTAAAGTGAATTGACTGTATATTTGTGGGCGAACGCGGCAGCCAATTGCGCACAGCAATGTCCCACAAACAGTCATATGGATTGAAAATGACCAATTTATTATTGTTTTGGGTTTTGGAGGATTATTATTAGGCTCTGTGTGGAGTAAGGAAACTTGCCCAAGGTTTCGCCCTCTGCCTGGGATTGAACTCAGGTCTCTCACTTGCAAAGCGAGTGCTCTAACCACTGAGCTACAGGACTAATGAGCCACCTGACCAGCACCTCTTATAGGAGAACGCAAGGTCACTAGAAATGATGGGGATACGGGTATTGATTCAATTGGAACAGAATGGAAAAGAAATAGTAATGACGATAATGCTAATAATAACGCATCAGCCAATTTGCACCGCGACGTCCCACAAACAGCCACGGTAGTATCAAAGGAATCCAGGCCAGCGACGCTGAATATCAGCTGTTACTGCGAAGCTATTTGAATATGCGGAGTGTTAAGGACTGCGGCACAGGAATAATTGGTTTGCTTTTGAGGAGTGTGAATTGGTACTTACTGCAGACAGACCAGTTATCTCTGCATACCAGCTATATTACAGGGCTTTCAATTCAACTAACACACATATAATACCACCTATTGTACTGGTCGATGCAAAATCAGTTGGTGGGGGTGGGGTGGTCACCCAGGCCTAAGTGCCAGTGCAGAGGAGAGCAATAAGGATGATCCCTAAAGCTACAGGCATGGATTTTGAGGAACGACTAGATACGTTACGGATCTTAAAGTCACTACACTTTAGAGTTTATTCTGTGAAGCGCTTTGAGACGTCTCAACAAAGTGATAAGGCGCCATATGAAATGCAAGGATGATCTTTATCATTATTATTACCTTCAGGCTTCATAAAGAGACATCTCGGAGGGATATATAAATGGGATCGAGAAAGTAATAATAATAATTCATGTATTTAACATTCCACGATGGGAGGACAACTCAAAGGGCAGTGACTGTATGCATTTGTAGGAAAACGAGGCAGCCAATTTGCACACAACAATGTCCCACAAACAGCCATGGAGTGCGTGACCAATTTTAGTTGGGGGACTGTTTGACCTGGACGTCGAAAGAAACTCCCTTCTCTTTTCAAATAATGCCATGGGGATCTTAAACGTCCACCTGAACAGGCAGACGGAACCATGGTTCAATGTCTCATCTGAAGAACCCTATATGAGTTCAAAGTCCCTGGCCTTGGGTTGAACTCGCAACTTTCTGACTCAAGAAGCAAGAGTGCTGCCAACTGAGCCAGGCTGACACATACATGATGTATTCAGATTGTTCACTGGAGCGAATCATTAGGAGAAATTGGGCAGTTAGGAGGGAAGGATCTATTTTTACTCAGATGATGGTTGCTGCGAACAGTATAAATGAGGTAACTAGACACATGTCTGGGGTGGTGGGTGGGAGGCAGGAGGTGGAATTGAGGAATGTGGTGAGAAAATGGCAGGTTACACTGAGAAAGGGACTCGTTTGCCGGGAACTAATCAGTGACTGGAAGGCATCGATTTAAGATAGTTAGCAAACGAGCAAACGGGAGGGTTAGGAGAATTTTTTTTGCACGTACAGAGTGGTTAGGGAATGGAAGAAATACTCTGCTGGTAGCAGTGGTTGAGGCAGAATTCATATCAACCAACACCAACTCGCGTTTATATTTCTCTTTCAAAAAGGGAACTAGTTAATACCTAAAAAGGGAATGAATTACAGGCGTAAAGGGAAAGGATAGGTAAATGGGAATCTGGAAGGATAGCTCCTTAAAAGAGTCAGCACGGACGTGATGGGCCCAAATGACTTCCTTCCGTGCTGTGAACTTCTATGATTCCCAGGACCGCTCTTGACCAGGACGCTCGGGTCTCGCTGCTGGTGGTTTTCTCTCGGTTGATCTCGTCTACTTACCAGGACGTTGTACTGGGAGACGGAGATATTGCTCGGGTGCACGCTGAGTCGGACGCACTGCTTGATGTCGGAGGCAAAGCGACGGAGCTCGGTGGAGCGTTTGCATTCATCTTTCCTGGTGCAGCTGAAACCGAAGAGAGGCAAACGTCAAGAGGAGATCACCAGAGAGGTGCAGGCACGCGAGGTCTCCAGCCCATTGAATCCCACTCTTCCAAATACTTCTTTAGTGAGTCCAAAGTCCTGGTCAGCCTCTCAACCCACCTTACTCTCTGGTAATCCATTCCAGCGACTGACCCCCCCCCCTCTCTGTGCAAAGCAACGCTTCCTGGAGTCTAACGCTAAAGGAGCCATTCACAACCGTAGACCTGACGTAAGGGCAGGAGAATAACCTAACTGTGGAATGTTCTGAGATTCCTTCTCGGAACTAAATATATTCTGCCGAACAACAACAACTTGCACGTATGTAGCGCCCTTCGTGTCGAGGAGCGCTTAACAGTGGCGGAGCCTGATGCCGAGCCGGGGGAGAGGAAGGAGGTAACCATAAGCACGGTTGAAGAGGAAGGTCTTCAGTCAGGATCTAAAAGAGGGGAAGGAGGATTAAAAGAGGGGAACCAGAGGTTGGTTTGGGCATGCAAACGGTCTCAATCCCCGTACGTTTGCTTATGACATTCGTCTGCAAACAAAATACACAGTCACTACACTTTACAGTATATTCTTGTGAAAGATAGGATGGGGGCCAGGCTGTGAAGGGATTTGAACGGGATAGTTAGAAAAGCCAATGAACCAGGCACTGGAACGTGTCCAGGACGTGCCGAGATAGGAGGAGAGACGGGGAGGAAACAGGAGGAGAAGCAAAGCACTGCGGTTAGACGGGCGGATGCACCATTGAACGAGGCAACCGCAGATTTTACCGTATAAATGTTTCAGGGCCTTTTAACAGCAAAGGTATTAAAAATCAATGCGAAAGCAGTGTAGCGCACAGCAATGTTAAGGGTAATCGATGTGGTGTTATTTTAAGTGAATCGTCTTCTGCCCCGTCCAGCGACAGTAAAAAAAACACGCAGGACTATAACGGTGGGTTGGCGCGGAGCCATAGCGAGGGTGTCACGACGATTACAGAACACAGAGAGCGAGCAACTGCGGGCTATAGTTGTAATGGCACAGGGAGTGTGTCACTGTGTACGACAGTGTGTTGGAGTACAGAGAGCTGAGTATTAGAGGGACAGGTAAATTGGCTGTTGCGTTCGCCAAAAGAAATGGCGTCACTAAATGCTGCGAAAGCACTTCGAGTTGCTCTCCCAGACGTGAAAGGCTACATCGCTATATGAAATGTAAGTATTCTACACAACATACACTCCCACACTGTGGAACGCACTTGACTATCTCACTGTCAGCTCCCTGCCTTGTTACTGATAACCTTTTCACTGCGCTCACAGCATCAACGTATCTCAAAGTGCTTCACAGGTAACTCCTGTCGAATGGAAGGGTGTCTGTGCACTTGACAAGATTTTACTGTGAAGCGTAGTGACTGTGGATTTGCCAAACGCAGCACTTAAGTTACGTGCAGAAGGTCTTGCAAACAGCCATGAAGTGAATGACCAATTTGATTCGGGGGATTGTTGGCCAGTACATTGGGATCTTTAATGCCCACCCAAAGAATGGCACCCCCGATAACACAGCGCTCCCCCATTGATAACGCAGCCTTGACCATTGGTTGAGCTCAATGTGGGGCATGAACCCACAATCTTCTGACTCAGAGGCGAGAGTCCTACCAACTGAGCCACGCCTGACACTTCCTGTAACAGAGGTATGCATCACGTGGAAGACCTTTGCACAAGTGACTGCAGAAGCGTTAAATGCCACAATGGCATTTAAAAGGGGAACTGAATAAAACTAGCATTAAAAGCAATAGCTGAAGAGCAGTTGGAATGGGATTAGCTTCAGTGGAGGCGATAGAAGAGGCACAGAAACAAGAGGCCAGAATGACCTCATCCTGTGCTGTAAATGTTTCTAGAATTCAGTCGAGGAAAAGCACCAAATGGCCACCTCATCTGCTCCTTTTAAATTATCCCGATCCTGAGAGGGTGGTGGGGAATAAAATTGATTATAAATAATTTGGAACCTGCCTCAACCTCCGTTTCCAAGCAGCGGCAGGCATCAAAACGAATTAGGGACGTGCAAATTTCAAACCAGCCCTTGTCGGAGGTCACAGCACGTCTGTTCAGTGCGGGAAACTCGGGGTGAAAGAATGCGACTTGTGACGTGGTAATTATCACACGGGCAAAAAAGAATAAATAATGCGACCGGGTGGAATTAGGCCATTCTTACCCACTCATATGTTTAAACCCACTGTTTTTAGCTACCACGAGTGATTGGCAAGACAGCACTTAAGTGACATGTCTCTGTATAATATTGTACGTTCCCTCCTCCCTTAAATACTGCCACAGAGACCACAGCAGTTGTTGGCGGTTCACACACTCAGGGGCAGGGCTGGGTTATAATGTTATAGCATCCCAAACACCAGGCTCCTCAGCGTCACACACTTTTGTTCTCAGAGCCAAATTTCCCAGTGAGCGGGTTATTCATATCACTGTAGCATCCGTACCAACGCCAAGCTATTGCAGGTTCGGCTGGTTAGCCTCCAGCAATTACCCCAACGCACACTCTGGGATTCCCCCAAGCCTTGGCTCTCGCCAACCTGCGCCTCATACTTTCCGGAATTAGGTAAACAGGAGGCGTCCCTCCAGGGAGAAAGAGAGAGACGCAGAGAGAGAGAGGGAGAGAGAGAGAGAGAGAGAGAGAGCGCGTTTCATTCCGACACTCTATCTCTGGGATTTCCATGTGTAGGTGGGACGCATGGAATTCTCAGCTCGGTTTGGATACCCTTAAAGCACGGTGATGGGTTTCCGCGGGTGTCAAGACTGACCCCCTACCCCCCCCACCCCACCCCGCCCCAAAAAATCATATCATTGTAACGAAAGCTCATGATGTTGACGGGTCCGGTCCTGACTGACAGATACATTCCCGCTCATGACGCCAACATGACTCTCGCTGCCAGTGAATGGTGTCCACCTTTCAAAGTCTGTGTGAGGAACATGCCTCTGCCCTTTATAACTGTCCTCGGTGGGATGTGACCTTTTTTTTATTTAAAAAAGCCGTCGTTTTTTAACGTTAGTCGTTGGCAGTTCAGCCTTTTAATGTCCCGAGGACCAGGTTTCTGCCGGGTGCAAATGTCCCGCGAGCCTTTTTATTCATGTCAACGTGTGTCCGTTCCAAGCACAGGGAAATTTCCATGTGGAAGGTGACACACATTTGATGGGAGGAAACGGTAAGAACATAAGAACTTGCTCGGCGAAAGAACACCAAGGTCCATTCAGTTGGCCTTCCACCATCTTTGCAGTCGCTTGCACATGTCATGTCCCAAACTACAGACTGTATCCCCAGATATTATTTCCTAACAGAAATCTATCTAATTTGTATTAGATTTTATTAATGAAATAATTAATTTGTATTAATTTGCACCTTGGTACGTCCTCCCTACCTGAAGGACGGTATACAAATGTAATGTGTTGTTGTTGCTGTCGATAGGGGGCGTGGGCTTTCTGGAGGAACGAGATCAGATGGGCTGAAGGGCCTTCTTCATCTAGATCAATCTTGTGATCCTATGACAGGTGGAACGCTCAGGGAACATGATGGGTTTCCGTATGTATCAGCCCCTGGCTGACCCAATAAAGAAAAATTACAGGCTCTGGCTTTCAAGAAGGATTTCCAGTCAATAAAAAGATCTCCCAGCACAGTGAATCCCCTTGAAGAATCAGACCCTGTCTTTTTTTATGTATACGATTGAAACGCTCCAAGTCTCGGTTCGACTGAGCAAAAAACCTTTAATGTGAAGCCATCAGTGGGAAGCTGTTGCTAGCAAGTTCACCGCAGCTGTCCTGCTCCCACCCCCAACACCCCCCCCCACCCACCACACCGCAAATCCACAGGAATTATTCGTTTGATTCTGTCTGGGTTTTATTTTCCCTTTGAGTCGAGTCTTGATTTCCCCTCTCCGTCCCAGCCTCCCCGATGCAAAATATAGCAAAGCTCCCGTGTCCCCTTTTCCCCTGTGTAAGATGAACAAGGCAGCGTGGTTCTGTTTACATTAACTTGTTCACGATCTGCCCCACGTGTAATTAACGCGTTTCCTCCTGTCAGCGAGAGCCTGATGCTGGAAAAATGCACCCATTACGGGCATCAGCCTGGCTCAGAAGGGTAGCTTCCGAGTTAGAAGCTTGTGAGCTCAAGCCTCACGCACAGACTTTGAACTTGCACACTAGGTTGAAAGCTCCAATCATAATAATTATCATTATAATGACAATAATCCTTGCGTTGAAATAGCGGCTTATCACTTTGTGGAGACAACTCACGGTCCTGAGCAAAGGACAAGGGTGAGGGAGAGGTGATCATCGGCATGGCTGGTAAGAAGTAAGTCACCACAAACAACAACAGCAGCAGCAGCAACAAATCACATCCGTGTCACGCCTTGCGTGTCGGGAGGACGACTTAAAGCGCTGGATAATAATAATCATCCTTGCGTTTAATACAGCCGCTTATCGTGTCGTTAAGGTATCTCAAAGCGCTTCATGGAATATATCGTAAAGTGAATTGACTGTGTCTTTTGTGGGCGAAACTTGGCAGACAATTGCACGTCACGGTGTCCCACGAGCAGCCGTGGATTAAGTGACCAAATTATGTATCTATATATTTATGTATATTTTTCAAAGGGATCATTACCCTCAGAAAGCGATCCGAGGTGTTATAGTAGAGTGGAGTGAGGAAATCTAACGTTTCGCCCGTTCGGGAAACGCACCCGGGTCCTCTCGCTTGCGATGCGAGCGCTCTAACCACTACGACTATGCTAAAGGACTCCACAAAAATCCTTGCGCACCCCCCCCCCACACACCCACCACTCCCCCCACCATCCCCCAGCCCCGAATGAGAATTTGCTGCAGCCAACTGTGGGAGGTGGAGTATTAAAATATTATTTACCGCAAAGCTTTCTGTAACCACATATTCTAAATGAGATTTTGTTCAGTAATTGCATTCCACAAATCCTTTCTATCCACCGACTTGACCCCTGATTACAGACCATTAAATTTAAATCTGTGCGTATTAGACTTTCAATCACGATTGACAATCGCTTTTTCTCAGTGATGGTGGGGCGGCAGTGGGGGGGGTGGGGTGGGGGCGGGGGGAGGGCGGGTGGGAGAGGGAGTGTGGGAGGGCGGACATAATTATGATTTATTAAATTAAATCGCTTCCTATAAGAAACTCGTCCTCTTATCTGAAGTCCGGACTACTGAATCTCTGTGATGACAGTGTCCATCAGCAGTTGTGCTCATTTATTCGGGTTGGACTGAGGGAACTTTTCATTCCAAATGAGATTCTATCATCTTCAATTGTTGGATTAAATAAATCCCGACCCTACAGGTGCCTGGGGGGGATTTAGTGAATCCTCACTTGTAACCTTAAACATATAGGCTGACAATGCACTATCCCTATAAAACGTTCCCCCATTTCTGATTAATGCCCACATTTTGTCACTAACACTACATCACCTGCCTCTGCCCCTATCTCACACCAAATGTCCACGTGCACAACAATAGCAATTCGGGTTAGTTTGTCTGCCGTATTGTTTGAGCGCTCTTATATCTTAGCAGTACACCCTCAGACTGCATTGGAGTATCAACCTAGACTATACGTGATGGCAGGGTGAAACCTTAGGCAAGTTTCCTTTCTCCGCACGACTCTGTTTATCTAGCAATAAGTAGGAACCCGGTTGTTAAACGATTGGCGGATCGCTTTCCGGGGATAATAATCCCTTCAATAATAATAATAAAAATAATAATAATTGGGTCACTCAATCCACGGCTGTTTGTGGGACGCTGCTCTGTGCAATTGGCTGCCGCGTTTCGCCCACAAATTACACAATCAATTCACTTTACGGTATATTCTGCGAAGCGCTTTGAAACAAAACATCTGAAATGCAAGGATTATTATTATTATGATCATCATTGAGGAGGGTGTCAAGATCCCGGCTCGGAGGAGCTCTCGAGGTGGAAAACAAGGTCTTGTTAGGAGAGAATTCACGCCGCTGCCTTTAAACATCTCGTTTCCATTCCCTGCGTCCTTGTGATTCTCCTTGATCACAAATGAACTGCGTCTGATTCGCAACTCAGATGTTTCTCTTGCTGCCTGCGCGACCGGAGTGATTTGTTCTCCCCTTTTTTTTTTTGAAAAAAAATAAGAAAACGTCTTGTTGAAAGCAGTACAATGGCCTTGCTGCCGTATAATTAGCACACGCTGGATAGCGAGTCTCAAAGGACCTCATCGAGGTGAGTTTTATTGTTCGAGTGAATGGTGCGTTGACGGATAGCTTGGCTTTCAAATGATCTACAGGCAACAAAGAGCCAAAGACGTACGCACAGTCCGAGGACAGGGTAAGGTCGACTAACAGGACAGTGGGACAGTAGAACGCTTAAGCTGAAAGCACAGTCCTCCTCTTCTCCTCGCTCTCCCCCCCGCCCCTCCGCACCACCCCCTACTTGTCCCCTTTCGTCAATTCACTTCATAATATATTCTGCTTTGCGACGTCTCGAAGACACGATAAGGCGCGGTACCGAACGCAAGTATAATTATTATTGCGTTGTCGCGATTGTTGGTCAGCAAACACAAGCCCGCTTCGCATTCCCCAAACTCTGAACCATTCTGCCCGGTCTCTAGAACTAGAGAACGAGATCCCACAGCTCCTCTGCCTCGCTGCTTCATTGTTGTCGTTCGTTTTCTTCTATCGAAAAGCCTCCGAAATCCTCGGCAGATTAAATCGGATTTATCCGTCCCCATTATTCGAGCTACCGTCAACCGCGAAATTATTCATTTCCACAGAGAAATGGTGGTGTGGAAATTAAAATATATTCCTCTGTAAGAGACAAGAGAGCGAGCCAGCTTCCCTTTTTAAATTAACTTCCCCATTTATTATGGAAGAAAACAAATTGTTATCTTGTGATTTGATTTAGAAGGCGGTTTATGATACAGTGGAATGGAGCACAACTGCTTCAGTGAAACGCAGTATCCGACCAAATGTGTCAGAAAGACGGTAGGGTATAAACTGCGCTGTTGTGTTGTAAAAAAAATATGATCCACATCCAGAACGGAGCAGTAGCGACAATTTGCATCTATACAGGACCCTTCACGCACCGAGGTGGTGACTCGGAGCGCTTGAACACCGGCACAGGTGGGTCTTGAGGACAGGAGGGGGACGAGAAACCCAGAGAACATGGCCTGCAATTGAAGTCAGTCGGGGGGGGGGGGGGTGTGGGGGCAATTCAAAACAAATCTGTGAAAATGCTAAACAAGAACAGAAGTCGCTGGGAACACTCAGCAGGTCAGGCAGCATCTATGCAGCATCCCCATGAATGCATATTTGAGTGAGCGTGGAGGCGAACGTACGGGGCAGGCACACTGGGGCTTCGGTGGAAGCAGAATGTGTTGATTCTTTCAAAAGCAAATGAGATGGATTGCTGTTAGGAAATAATATCTTGGTATACAGTATGTTGTTTGGGACACGACATGTACAAGCGACTGCCAGGATGGCGAACTGGATGGACCTTGGTCTTCTCTCGCCTAGCTTCCGTTCTCCAGGATGGAGTTCCAGTGAGCGGGGGGACAGAAGGGTTGAAATAATAATAATAATAATAATAATAATCCTTGCATTTGATATAGCGCTTTTCACGTCGGGAGGACGTCCCAAAGCGCTTCACAGAATAGACTGTAAAGTGAATTGACTGTATATTTGTGGGCGAACGCGGCAGCCAATTGCGCACAGCAATGTCCCACAAACAGTCGTAGATTGAAAATGACCAATTTATTATTGCTTTGTTTTGGAGGGATTATTATTAGGCTCTGTGTGGAGTAAGGAAACTTGCCCAAGGTTTCGCCCTCTGCCTGGAATTGAACTCAGGTCTCTCACTTGCAAAGCGAGTGCTCTAACCACTGAGCTACAGGACTCCACGGGTTATTGAACCTTATCAGAGGAACAGAGGAAGAATTTTGTCTGGGGAAAAGCTTGGGTTCAGCGGTCCTGATAAGGCTGAACATCTGTCTGATAAACCAGCTGTTCTACCACAGATCTACCAGCAAGCCTGTTAGCTGAGCGCAGGGGGAGAGCAGAGGAGTGGGGTAAACGAGTGGAACTGGGTGGGAGATAAGGGGACAGGTAGGGAGGTGGCTGTGGGGTTGACCGGATAGCGCCACAACAGGTTTCAGTTATTCCAGGTGGGAAGAAAAAAAACCATAATAATAATAATATTAATCCTTCCATTTCCATTTTAAGCGCTTTGGGACGTCCTCCCGACGTGAAAAGCGCTATATCAAATGCAAGGATTATTATTATTTGATATAAAGCCTTGCGATGTCATTTGAGACATCTCAAAGCTCTTCACAGAATATACTGTAAAGTGAATTGACTGTATATTTTGTGGGCGAAATAATTTATTGATTTATTATTTAGTTATTTATTTTAGAAGGAATTATTACCCCCGGAAAGCGATCGGCCAGTCAACTAACAACCACAGTGCGATTTACTGCTAGGTAAACTGAGGCGTTTGGAGTAAGGAAACTTGTTTAAGGTTTCGCCCCGCCCGGGAATCGAACCCGGGTCCTCTCGCTTGCTAGGCGAATGCTCTAACCACTACTCTATGGGACTCCAATGAGTTCCCATTCGGATCTGCGTCCAGTGACCTCCGCTGGAGAGGACACGAGTGCGGACTCTGGGTGAGGAGAGGCCTGAGTTCAGCTGTTGACGGAGATCACAGATAAACAGCCTGTTGACATTCTGTCCATCTTTGTTATGCGAGAACGTACATTACCTCAACGGCAGCCTTCAAGCCATTTATCTGGGAAGTGTTTGTACAGGAGACATACGGTTATTCAGGACATGCAGACAATTTATAAGGGAATTGTTTGTGCAAGAGAGATTCATCACTGACATGACCGTTCCTATCTGAGTTGCCAGGCAACTTAACTAATGGCTGTTTCAGCAATGCCTTTCCCTGCTCAGTGCTGGCCATAATACATGCAGCACTGGCGCACAGGAGTGAGACAACCACAACAACTTGCATTTATAATAATAACAACAATAATAATCCTTCCATTTTGATACAGCGCCTTATCACGCTTGCAAGGCGTCTCAAAGCGCTTCACCAGAATATTACCATAAAGTGAATGGGCTGTATGCTTTGCGGGCGAAACGTGGCAGCCAATACTTTCTTGTTTCACTATCTCAGTACATCCTAAAGCGTTGATCTGGGTTTACGTTTTCAATCCCATTCAAAATGTTACAGACCTCTATAAGCTCCCCTCCGAGTCACCTTCTCTCCAGACTGAAGAACTCTAGCTTTCCTCTAACACTGGAGATCATCCTCATTGCTGTCCTCTGCATTGTCTCTGGGACCTGAGCAGCCCCTTCGTGTCGCAGTGACCAGAACTGTACAAGGTACATTGGGGGACACTCTGACTTTCTTCTGTCAACTCAATAACCCCAGAACACTGTCTGAGTGTCACATCCTGGGATCTAAATTCAACTGATTGTCAATGTAGCCCAGCATTCTGCTTGCCATATTTATTGCTGTTATGGAAACTTATCACCATGCTTCAGAGTATCCAAACCAGACTGAAAGTTACACATATGCCTGCCACGTACCGATGGATATTCCCATATGTCTGGAATGGAATATACACTCTCTCTCTCTCTCTCTCTCTCTCCACTTCTCTAATGCTGGAGACTAAGTGTTAGGTCCAGGTTGACAAGAGCCAAGGCTTGAAGACCCAAGAGTGTGCGTTTGGGGTACTGCTGGACTAACCAGCTCAGACCACTCAGCTTGCCGTCAAATCTCCGGCACGCTCGGCTGACTGAAAACAGAAAGATCCATGTAGCGAAATGCAGCTGCCGTTTCACAGCTTATCTACCTCACGGTTTTGTGTGGGACAGGGCTGCAGGTGTCCATTTCTGTGACATTCGCCAATAATGTGAGCAGCAGGGGAGCCCAGAATTGGTCCTGGAGGCAGAGGTATCGTACGGGTTCCTGCTTGTAAGGCAGGCTGCCGGCCGTTCATTGCACGCTGTTTGCATCTTACCGTCTAGTTAATTTGCCGTCTTGTTATTGAGCAAGACGCCTTGAAAGAGACCATTTCTACCACGTTTCACAAGTATAACTCTTGGCCCGTGCTTACGGCCACCTCCTGAAATGCTTTATTTTGGGGTGTGGGCAACAAAATAATAATAATAATAATCCTTGCATTTGATATAGGGTCTTATCACGCCACTGAGACGTCTCAAAGCACTTCGCAGGAATATTACTGTAAAGTGAATTGCCTGTATTTTGTGGGCAAAACGCGGCAGCCAATTGTGCACAGAGGTGTTCCTCAAACAGCTATGTGTTTTGTAGGGAGATACAGCAAAGCTGTAATTCCAGAACAACAACAACTTGCACTGGGGTAGCGTCTTGGAGCACTTAACGGTGGCATAGTTTGATGATGGGCCGGGGAGAAAGGGGAGGTGGCTGTAGGCACGGTCAAAGAGGGATTGAGGCAGGGAGTTCCAGCGATGGGAAGAAGGTTTAAACCCTCAGAGAGAGAGAGGTCAACAGAGAGAAAAAGTGCATGGGAGCCAGAGACAGACAGACAATAAATTAACCAGGAAGAAAGACGTAAAGAAAGGGAAATAGAAAAGGGGAACAATGAAAGAGGGAGATCAGAGTCAAGACATAAACAGAGTACAAGGAAAAGAGAGAGGGGAGGCGGGGGTGGGGGGAATGATTTAACGCAGCAAAGCAGCGAAAGCAGAATAAATATCATCCAGAAAGTTTATTACTAATTGCCCGGAGATTATTTCTCATTAAACTTGCAAGAAGCAGAATGGCAGCCATTAATCCTCCAGAGCACATGTCACTGCACATCGATTACAATCAAATGTAACATAACGGAACCCTGCTTGACGGAAAAAAAAGAGAAGGGAGTTTCTCCCAGTATCCTGGCCCGACAATCCCCTCAATAAAATTGGTCATTCACCTCACGTGTGTTTGTGGGACATGGCTGCGTGTACATTGGCTTCTGCGTTCACCTAAAAATCATACGCATTGAACGCACTTTACGGTACATCTTGTGAAGCGCTTTGAGACATCCTCCCGGTGTGAAAGGTGCTACATCAAATCTTAGGGCTTATTAAAAACCTCACGCTTGATATAGCACTTTTCTTTTTACGGTGAAGATACAGCTTTTATGGCGCGTGTAACATCAAAATGCTTCAAAGCACTTTAAAGTAGTTGGCTGTCTTGATGTAGGCAACTAATCTGTGGCCAGAAATTTCTGCCAACAGCAACTGGGTGAACAACCAATTAATTCAGAAGGTTCTTCGCCATGATTTCTGGAGAGTATTTTTGATATAGGGCCATGGGATTTTTAATGTCCACCTGTGCTAATACAGCACTCACCCAACACTCCGCTAGAAAATCACTGTCTACTTGGGGCTTGAACCCAGAACCCTCTGACACAGATGGGTGCGCGGTGGCTACTTTCTGAGCCAGGCTACCAATGGTAACCAACGCCCACAAATATCTTCCATCAACTCATTCAATATGATTGTGGTTTTTAAGATTCGAAAGGGACTGGATAATATAGACATGATAAGATGGTTTATCTCGTCCAGAACTGTAGAACTGGATGGGCCTTGGGCTTCTTCCGTCCAGCAAATTCTTATGTTCTCATGCTTTCGACACACTTTGTGCCTTTCTAAACAGAAGCCCCCTCAAAGGTAAAGCCAGAGCAACACTGGATATAAAGTTAACACTGCGGGTCACCACTGAGGAAAGTAATCAGAGTGTTCGCACCAATCTAACTACTCTCAGTTTCTGGTTGCGTTTCAAGCCATCAATTAGATTGTGGTCTTGCGCTCATTCCTACGTATCCATTCCACTCCAGAAGAGATTCACTGTTGTAAAAGTTCTCGGTAATCAACTGCAGATTACTCCTTGTTAATCTTCTTCTAAAGACATTGCAATTATTAATCCCCGCTCTTGGCTGAACGCCAGCTCATGTCAATGAAATGGAGAGCACAAGGCATTGTAAGTCCGCAGTTGGTATTAAACTTGACCCTGAGATGGAATGAATCCCTTCGCCCAGCCCAAAGTACATGGATATTGTGCGTCAGCTTTTCTTTAAGTACGCTACAAGTCCAAGACACGTATCTTGACTTGAGGTTATAATAATAATAATAATAATAATCCTTGCATTTGATATAGTGCTTTTCACATCGGGAGGACGTCCCAAAGCGCTTCACAGAACACACTGTAAAGTGAATTGACTGTATATTTGTGGGCGAACGCGGCAGCCAATTGCGCACAGCAATGTCCCACAAACAGTCATATGGATTGAAAATAACCAATTTATTATTGCTTTTGGTTTTGGAGGGATTATTATTAGGCTCTGTGTGGAGTAAGGAAACTTGCCCAAGGTTTCGCCATCTGCCTGGAATTGAACCCGGCTCTCTCGCTTGCAAAGCGAGTGCTCTAACCACTGAGCTACAGGACTCCACAGGTTGTAGCCCAGACTGACGTTCCCAGTGCAGGGGGTGCCATCGCTGTTTCATTCACAAAACACACAGTCACTCCACTTTGCAGTGTATCCTGCGAAGCGCTTTAAGACGTCTCGAAGACGTGATAAGACGCCGTATCAAAGGCAAGGATTATATCAAGTGCTCCGAGACCCTATCCCTCACCTGAATGACTCCAGGTTAAGTTCAAATCACAAGCTAAGACTCTGGTATTCCGAGCCCCTTTGTAATCTGGTCACCTGGAAACTTTTGTCAAGGGCTTTTTTGATACTGGCAGTCATAATGTTCCTCGCTCCACTCGCTGACAAGAATAGGCTTTCTTTGCAACGAACAGATACTTTTACGCAAACCTTTGTGGCTACTAAGGTTCTGACGCATGACAGCTGTCGCCCTTCACAAAAGAAGTGTCAAATCTTCCTATCTTCCTCCTTCGCCTCCTCCTCCTCCCTCTCCTTCTCCTCCTCCCCATGACTAATCTTTTCAGGGTTGAATCTTGTACCCCATCCCACGCTCAGGTGTCCCCGAAGCTTTGGCTCTTGCCGAACCCGTGCCTAAACCCGGATTAGATGAATCAAAGCCGACTGAGCATCAACCATCAGCTAAACTGTCATTAAATTCTTCCGCGACTCCCACCTCAACTCTCACCAAGTGTCACAAAACCGTCGCATGAACTGTCACCCCAACTCTTCACCCAACTGTCGCCCCCAACTTACACCCCATCTGTCACCTCAACTGTCACCTCGATGGCCACAAACTGCCCCGGAACTCAACTCAACCAACTCAACTCCCACCAACTGTCATGAATTGGCATTTGCTCCCCCTTCGTTTCTTGACGCTTTGATGATTGTAAATGTTCTCTTGGATTTCTTTTTCACTTTAGTTCTTATCCCCCAACAACCCCCTCCGCCTCTCCCCCTCCCCGCCACCTCCACCTTCACGCCACCACCACGTACCACAACAACACCAACATGTGCCAGATGATGAGAGGTACAATCTTCCTCCGCACAGGTGCCAACGTCGCCTCCCAAACACTTTACCCGAGTCTCAAAACTGGTGCACTAAATCCTGACCAGACGCAAATTAAGACTCGAAAAAAACTTGAAAGCAGGGAGCGCTCCATTGACAGGAGATGAAGGATGCCACCCACGACACTCGCCTGGTTGCCTAGCAGGAGGCGGATTTGGCACAAGGACAGGTATAGCACACCTGTCAAACTTCCTCCTCCAGCTTAGATTCTTCACGCCTGCCAAGCACCACGCTGCGTCCACAAGACGTCCCACCTGGCAAGGAGGGGGTAGAGCAGAGCAGAGGAGAAAGAGGCAGACACTCGCAGTGCCTAAAGCAGCCCCTTAGACTCTCAGTGAGAGAGAGGGGGAATACCCAACATCCAGAGAGCGAGAGAGTGAGAGACCTCAAACTCCATAGAGTGAGAGTCTCCAACCTCCAAACAGTGCGAGACATCAACCTTCAGAGAGTGGGAGACCCCATAATAAGTTGCCCTCTGAGATGTCTTTATTCAAGACTGAAGCACCCCAGCTCCCACCCCTGCAAGAGAGTGACAGACAGCCCCCCACCACCCCACCGCCAACATCCAGGGTGTGGGGACTCCAAGCTTCTGGGCAATGAGAAACTAAATGCACTTGATCGTTGTGTTAAACGTCTGGTTGCATTTGGTGCACAATTCTACTATTTCTTGTACTCACACACACATATGTTCCCCATTACGCATGCACGCTCACACACACCCATGCACACATACACAATTGTTAATTACCCTCCGTATAAATAAATCCTTCTCGGTGTCGATCCTAAAATTGGCTTTCACAACCCCTTGACTGAAATCTAGGGCTGAAATTTTCTGAACATACACCCTCAGAAGGCATCAGAAATACGGATCAGAAAGTCCAGTCCAGTCTGGTTTTTATGCCCTCAATGCCATTTAGCATCTTCTATATCTCTCCAAGTTCTTCTCTGAGACATCGTTTCTCAAGACTGAAGGTACCCTAACTCATCCCCCCTAAAGGTTGGCAGAGGGGGCGACATTCAGTTGCCGGCCAGGTCATTTGGAGAAGAGATTGAACGAACCCAGGCAAGAGAAAAAGTGTTGCGGTTTTCATTTAAGAAATCCCACTTCTAGTGTTTGTTTGAGCTGAGCTCCTGGGTCAACTTGAGAGAAAAGTGAAGAAGGATAACAAAAAATCAATGGCTGCAATTGACACAAACGATTGTGGAACGGTTTCCAGTGAACACAAGGATGCACATTGCTCATTCATCCCCGAACTTGCAGGCAGGTTTAATTAGCGTACTGTTGCTGTTGGATTCTGGGCGCGAGTCAATGGCTCAGCTCCAAAGTACACAGGCTGAACTGCAACCAACTTTATTAAGCACACAAACAGGTTTCCCAGGGATGGGGTATGCAGTCAGTCTGAGCATTTGTAATGCTGGTTGTGCCTTTCTTGGGCTTTCCCCCACCTCAGCCCCACTCCCCACCACCAACCCCCACACAACTTATCCTCTCCCTTACCCACTTACCACCCTTCCGCACCAAATTAATAATAATGATAGCAATCCTTGCATTTGATATAGCACCTTATAACGTCGTTGAGATGTCTCAAAGCGCTTCACTGGTTACATTGTAAAGTGAATTGACTGCATATTTTGTGGGTGAAATGCGGCAGACAATTGCGCATTTGTGTCCCACACACTGTCGTAGATTGAGTGACCAATGTTTTTAAAATTATCTTCTATTCCTTCGATGGATTTTCATGTGTGTCGGACACCCGGATGACCAAAAACATTGCCCGACTCTTCTTAAGCAGGTATGTATTCAGTTTGGGTTTAAAGGAGTTATTCTACCTAGAGTCAAACACTTTATAATTGGCATCTGCTCCATATCTCCCACTATTCTGCAGGAATATCTGTACAAAATTCATTCAGTTCTCACTATTCTCACTGGAAGTTTGTTAAACGGAAACCTACTAGTTCCAGCTCTGCTCTGACAGCTCAAAGCACATGGTGTCCTGCCCACATCTGTATTGTTTAGGTCTGTCAATGCTGTAAAGACCCTAAATTCCACCGAGTCTCAGCCACCAGACCTCTTTACCTTATAATCCAATGACGTGAAGCGAAAAATTCTCAAATCTACTCTTAAATTTGCAGCTTTCTCTCTACAAACAACAGATGAATGTTTTTTTCAAATTCACCCTGAATTCAAGACCTTTATCGCAACGCTGCACGACCTTAAATTTTGTCGCAAGACGGTCTCGCAGGCTAAGCCGAGGAGGAATTTCAGGTCTCCTCCGCTCCTTGCCCGCCGTGCATGATCCCACCATGGCATTTCTCTGCTTGAAGACTTCACGGTGTTCAACACCAGATGGCATCACAACACATAATTCTTCTTGTTACGTTACCTTTAAGAGAACAGCAAGTGAGGCGAGCACACCAGGGTCTATTAGCACTGTCCCATGGTGAGCTGTTACTTGGTCACACGCAGAGTTCTGCATTGACCTAACGTCAGGGCATCAACATCACAGAACCACCCGAGTGCGCTCTCAGATTCGATGCTTTGTCCCCGGCTGAGAGACCTGCACGGAAACAAGGCAGGCAAGGTCCCCTGCGTTAGGTCAGCTTGTCAAAGATGCAGGCCTTTGTGAAATCAGGCCACTCGCTCTCTTATCTGTAGCTCAGTGGTTAGAGCACTCGCCTCGCAAGCGAGAAGACCCGGGTTCGATTCCCAGGCAGGGCGAAATGTTGGGCAAGTTTCCTTACTCCATCCGCCTCTGTTTACCTTGCAGTAAGTAGGGAACCCAGCTGTTAGTCGATTGGCGGATCATTTTTCCGGGGTAATAATCGCTTCAAAAAATATATACATTTATAAAAGACAAATAATTTGGTCACGACTGTTTGTGCAACGCCCCCGGGCGTAATTGGCTGCTGCGTTTCGCCCACAAAATACACAGTCAATTCACTTTACAGTATATTCTGCGAAGAGCTTTAAATAAATAATCCTTGGTCTTTTTTCGCCTAGCAAATTCTTATGTTGTTGTGTTCTTATGAACTTTATCACGTCGTCGACACACCTCAAAGAATTTCATGTCCTTCGGATGAGACGATAAAACAAGGTTCCCCCGTCTGCCTGTTCAGGTGGACGTTAAAGATCTTGTGGCGTTATTCGAAAAGAGAAGGGAGTTTCTCTCTTGCCCGGTGTCCTGGCCAACAAATCCCCCAAATAAAATTGGTCACTCGCTCCATGACTGTTTGTGGGACATAGCTCTGCAATTTTGCTGCCACGTTTCTCCCACAAAATTCACAGGGTAAGGGTTAACGCTCGGTGAGTCACTGCTGCCTGAGAGAGAAAACGAGCTGTTCTGCTCTTGTCTGTTTCTTTTTAACAGTAGGTATGTACTGTGGTCTCAGTAATATCCCTAAAAATCAATATCGTATTAATGTGACACTCTACTATTGAATAACTGCACACGTACTTTGCCCGAGCTAAATCGGTTTAGAACGCCTGAGCTGAGGACCATTACAACCTTTTGATTTCATGCTGATAGCAATAATAATAATAATAATAATAATTCTTGGATTTGATAGAGCACCTTATCACGTCATCGAGACGTCTCAAAGCGCTTCACAGAATCTACTGTAGAGTGAATTGACTGTGTGTTTTGTGGGCGAAACGTAATCGATAAGGTGTGCCCACTCGATACGGTTTGAGGGTTAGAAAGAGGTTCAGCGAAGGGCTCCACACACAAAGCAGGATCTTTCTCCCACGCACACCTCATGCCTCACCCAACCAGCCAGACAGCCAAGCTCATGCCTTTGCGAATAGACTGAAACAGCGCTGGCTCAGGCTGTGTGCAGCAGTGTTCCTCTTGCTGTGATATCAATGACATCAAAGGGACTACCTCTGATCCTTTCAATAACCATTACTGCAGAGTAATGGTTCCATTACAGACGGCTTCTTTTTTTCCTTTTTCTTTTGGTCAGCCAGGTGTCCAGACACCTATCGACATTAAAGTGTATCCAAACTAGACTGAGAATTTCACGCCTATCCACCTACACGTGAAAAATCCACAGGTAGATTGTTGGAATGGAGTGCGCACTCTCTCCTGCTTTACCTAACTGCGGAACGGAGGGCACGAGGGACAAACAGGAAGCCGCAGAGTGGAGGCAATGAGGGAACGAAGCGATTCGAAAACGATTGAGAGGATCTTGAAATCGAACAACACAAAAAGCAGACTGTTTGGCCCATTTCTACGGTGGCGGTGGGTGGGGGAGGGGAGTTCTCGCCACACACGAGTCACCTAGTTCAATCTCGCTCCCGTACCCTTTATTTACTACTCCTCTGCTTCAAAGAACTATCTAATTCCTTTATTTGATCACAGACGACCATTTGCCATCTGTTGCAGATGCTATCAATTCAAATTGGCTCACCTTCAATAACATCTCGTACTAAGCAGCAGAAGGACTTTGCTTCCCTTCCTGTTCATTCACATACTTTTCCTTTCAATAATAAATGATGCCAACAGAACGTCTTGTATACTTGTGGGACACGTGTTTCAGACAATAATCTTATGTGACAATCCAAGTTATGCTGGAAACCCATTGATGCTCAAACAAAGGACAGGATCCTTAAAACACCCATCGAATGATATTACTATTATTAATAATAATAATAATACTTGAATTTGATATAGCGCTTTATCACCTCACCAACATACCTCAAAGAATTTGACATCTTTCGGATGAGACGTTAAACCGAGTTCCCGACTGCCTCCTCAGGTGGACATTAAAGATCCTGCGGAGCTATTCGGAAAGAGAAAGAGAGTTTCTCTCTCCCGCTGTCCTAGCCAACAATTCCCCGAATAAAACTGGTCACTCACACCATGGCTGCTTGTGGGACGCTGCTGTGCGCAATCGCCCACAAAATACACAGTCACTCGACTTTACAGTAGATCCTGTGAAGCACTTTGAGACATCGCAAGGGCGTGATAAGACGCTGCATCAAATGCGAGGATTATTATTATTAATAATAATGCCGTGACTGTTTAGCGTCTGATCCGAAGGATGGCACTTCCAACAAAGCAGCGGTCCTCTAGCACTGAATTGGAGTGTCGAACATAGGGCTTGAACCTACAACCTTCTGAATGAGAGGCGTGTGAGCCAGGCTGACACTGATCGTGTCCAGGTAGAGAAAAGGCGACATGGTTTCGGGCGGGTGTCAAATTGGAGTTTCTACTTTGACAGTAATCCCACCTCAATCCATTATAAACCACTAATCAAACAGCTTCCTTAACAGGAATCAAACCGTGAGGAGGCTTTGATTCTAAAGAGGGTGGAAGCCACAGGTCTGCCCTCCACGATTCAAATGAGTGAAACAAGAAAAATGTAAAGAATGGGTAAGAAAATGACACAGGCTCAGTTTCCTTCAAAATCAACCCTTCTATTTGCAAGTCATCTCTCAGGGCAACACTCTTACTCTGTGAGAGGCATCATTAGCAAAGGCAGGTGAAGGCATCATCTCTCAACACACACAAACACGCACACACACACACACATACACACACACACAAGGTGAGCAGGGCGACATCTCTTCGAGTGACGCATCAATTTCCCATGCTTTATAGATTTGCCTAGTGTTTGCACATCATCATAATAATAAGAGTGCTTATAAAGTGTGCTCCAGAGCTCGAAAGAGTCATTTATTTAGGATAGCTTAAGGACAATTACTCAGGCTGGACTCAGGTAATTGCAGAATAATGTACTTTTAAACCGACGTGTTTAATCTGTACCTTAATGAGGGGCTGACTGGAGAAATTAACACATGGAGTAGCAGGAATAGTATGTGCGCTCAATAATAATAATCCTTGCATTTGATATAGCGCTTTTCACGTCAGGAGGACGTCCCAAAGCGCTTCACAGAATATACTGTAAAGTGAATTGACTGTATATTTGTAGGCGAACGCGGCAGCCAATTGCGCACAGCAATGTCCCACAAACAGTCGTGGATTGAAAATGACCAATTTATTATTGTTTTTGGTTTTGGAGGGATTATTATTAGGCTCTGTGTGGAGTAAGGAAACTTGCCCAAGGTTTCACCCTCTGCCTGGAATTGAACTCAGGTCTCTCGCTTGCAAAGCGAGTGCTCTAACCACTGAGCTACAGGACTCCACTGAGCTACAGGACTCCACAATATAATATATGAAAATATAAAAATGACCCTTTTCGGTCACTCGACAAAGCAACAATAACAACGGCAACTTGCATTACTAATAATGATAGTAATAATAATCCCTGCATTTGATGAAGCACCTTATCACGTCGTTGAGACGTCTCAAAGCGCTTCACAGAATATGCTGTAAAACGAATTGATTGTATGTTTTGTGGGCAGCCAATTGCGCACAGCAGTGTCCCACAAATAGTCATGTTTGACTATTACCCCAGGAAAGCGATCCAGCAATCAATTAACAACCGGGTCCCAATTTACTGCTCAGTAAACAGAGGCGTGTGGTGTAAGGAAACTTGCCTAAGGTTTTGCCCTGCCTGGGAATCAAACCCGGGTCCTCTCTCTTGCGAGGCCAGTGCTCCAACCAACACGTGGGTATATCCTGTGAAGCGCTTTGAGATGTCTTGACGACGTGATAAGGCGCTAGACCAAATGCAAGGATTATTATCATTGGAAACACAATCTTTCAATGGGAGGCTGCTTCATCTGATTTTCTAAGTTTCCCCTTTCTTTCATTTCACAACCCCGGTGCGGATAAGGAAACAGCGCGAATAATTGGTCGGTGTGCCAAAATACAAACTCACTCACTGCAGTGCTAACTAAAACATACCACTGTGTAGAATTATTATTATCACCAGAGTAGTACATTGTGACAACCCTACTTTCTCTCTCTCTCTCTCGTTTTCTATTTCTTTCCTCTCTGGGTCGTTTTCTGTCTTTGAGTCTCTTTAAATTTCTCTATCTCTTCACTGTTTTTCCTCTCTGACTCTCTCTCTCTCTCTCTCTTGCTCTCTCTCTCTCTCTCTCTGATTCTCAGCAGGAGGCTTGCCAGTCAGCGCTCTTTAAAATGGCAAGCGATGTGTTTTTAGCTGGTTAAGCTCCAGCAGTACCACAACACAGACTCTCGGCTCTCCCAGCTTTGACTCTCGCCAACTTGCACCTAATACTCTCCGGAATTAGCTAACTGCATCCCTATGAGGAAGAGAGGGCGCGTTCCATTCCAGACACTGGGAAATTTCTACGGGTGGGTGGCATTCATACGGAGAACTCTCAGTCTGGTTTGGATACTCTTAATCACGGTGATGAGCTTCCTCGTGTGGTCAGACACCCGGCTGACCCAAACAGAAATGCAACCACAAGCTATTGAGGTGAAAGGACAGGGTGTAAAGCCACTGTGTTGGTTGAGACCAAGGGGAATGCATCATGAGGCTTGAAGAAGTATGGCAATAGGCCAGTGCCGGGGCGTTGAAGATACAGCAATCTCTGAGACTCGATGGACAAAATACTTCCTTCTGTGTTGTAAATATCTACGATTCTGTTAAGCTTTGTTTCCTGGGCTGGAGATTGATAGTGTAGATGTCTACTGGTTAGTTGGGGCCACTGTCTAATGACTCGACTGAGGTTGTAATAATAATAATCATTGCATTTGATATAGTGCCTTGACACGTTTTCGAGACGTCTCAAAGCGCTTCCCAGAATACACTGTAAGGTGAATTAACTGTCTATTTTGTGTGCAAAACACGGCAGCCAATTGCGCACAGCAGTGTCCCACAAACAGTCGTGCATTGAAGTGACCAATTTTTAAATTTTTTTCGAAGGAATTATTACCCCCGGGGAAAGCGATCCAACAATCGACTAAGACCAGGTTCCTACTTACTGCTCGGTAAACAGAGACGTGTGGAGTAAGGAAACTGGGAATTGAATCCAGGTCCTCCCGCTTGCGAGGCAAGTGCTCTAACTACTGAGTTACAGGACTCCACTGCTCAGTTGCTCAAACTGTTTAGCAGCTTAAACTCCAGCGGTACTCCAACGCACACTCTGAGTCCCCCAAGCCTTGGCTCTTGCCATCTTGCGGCTAACACTCTCTGGAATTATGTAAGTAGGATGCGTCCTTTCAGGGAGAGGGAGCGCATTCCAGTCTAATACACAGGAATGTCCATGTGTTGATGGGATGCACAAAACGTTTGGTTTGGATACTTTTAAGCCCAGCGGTGGTTTTCCGCAGGTGTCAAGACACCCGGCTGACTAAAAAGCAAACTAGGGAGAACGGGTGCGGAGTGAGAGTGAAGGTGAGAGAAATACAATAAGAGGTTAAAACGAAGCAACAATGGAGTTAATGGTCGTGTCTAGTAATGGGCACAAGATTGCTGTATCAGAGGTTACCCAGGTCTCCTCACAACTCCAAGTAAGGGAAACTTTTAGACAGATCAATTAGACGGAGACTTGGCTAGATCACATTCCGCCCTGAGAGATGACAGCTATTCCCTAACCTGGGCAAGCAGCCATGTAATAATCCAGGCTAAAGTCTTCCAATTTCATACACAGAGCCCCTTTCACAGCGAAACAATAATAATAATAATAATAATCCTCGCATTTGATACAGGACCTTATCCCTTCACTGAAGCGTCTCAAAGTACTTCACAGAATATACTGTAAAGTGGGTTGACTGTGTATTTTGTGGGCGAAACGCGGCAGCCGATTACACACAGCAGCGTCCCCACAAACAGTCCAGTAGATTGAGTGACAACATTTTTTTGGGGGGGGATTACTAACCCCGGAAAGCAATCCGCCGATCGACTAACAACCGGGTTCCTACTTACTGCTAAGCAAACAGAGACGTGTGGATTAAGGAAACGTGCCTAAGCTTCCGCCCCGCCCGGGAATCGAACCCGGGTCCTCTCGCTTGCATTAATTCATGTTATTTAATCGACCATATTCCTCCACATCTTTGAAAAATCTTTTGGAGCGCTTATGTTGGTTTTCCCCGGACCTTCGAGAGAATGGGCAGCGCTACGGTGGTGAGTGAGAGGGTTTGGGGAAAGTCTGTTAGACCTGTTTTTACAGACCAGCTCTGTTGTAACGTGCTTCTCTACAGTGCGAGTTTGCTTATAACACCGTCTCACTGTGGACCTCGCCCGCAACCTCACGCTTCACTTCCAAGCACTGGCTGTTTTTTTTTAATCTACTAAAATGGTCGACTTCCATCACTTCCTGACGTAGCGTTGACCCGGGAGTCAATTTTAGAGCAGAGAGCTCTAAAATCTAAATCTCGCTAAATCCCGGGGTGAGAGATTTTATGGATCCCAAACGTGTAAGGAGGTTCCGCTGCAGTTAAAACAAATTGTCTCCAGGCATTCATTAGACATTATTTGAAAAGAATAATAATATAACAACCCTTGCATTTGTCCTTCTGCTCGGCCCGTCAAAATGTCTCATTGCTGTCACGTGTAGTGACTGGATTTTGATGGTTGAAATATGGTCCACAAACAAACAGTTATGAAGCGAGTGACCAATTTTATCTGGGGTGGGGCGGGGGGGGGGGGGGGGGGGGGATTGTTGGCCAGGACACCGGGAGAGAGAGAGAAACTCCCTTCTCTTTGCAAAACAGAGCCATGGGAATCTTTACAAGTACTTGCATTTACATCTATACTGGTATTACAATGCAGTGCTGGGGAGGGGCGGGTGGGGAGGTGGGGGGTGGGAGTGCTGCATTGTCGGAGGTGCCGTCCTTCGGGTGAGACTTTAAACCGAGTTGACCGTCTGCTTGTTCGGGTGGACGTTAAAGATCCCGCGGCGCTATTCGGAAAGAGAAGGGAGTTTTTCTTTCCCGGTGTCCCTGGCCCACGTCAAATTGGTCACGCACTTTCACGGCTGTTTGTGAGACATTGCTGGGTGCAAAATGGTTGCTGTGCTCACCATAACGCGTGCCCGGTCGCTGCGCTTGACAGCAAAACCCTGTGGAGCGCATTGAGACGTTTCAACACCACATCGAAACGCAAGGGATGTTACTCTTCTTATTATAAGAGTAATAATACTCACGTGCTCTGTGTGAGCTAAGCTCTCTCCCCTTCTGCGAGTTATGCAACTCGTTCCCCATGGATTTGGAAGTGGACCCTAATTTTGACCGTGCAATTTCATTTGACGTTTGCTCTCAAATGTTTACTGGTGAGTTAAAATTGTAGCGGATTTTAAAAAAACAGGTAAGATCTTGGGAACAAAATCCAAACTCGCTGAACAGAGTACGATAGCTTTTAGTCCCAGAGCAGCAAATTCGCTGCAAAGAACAGGACACGGAGCAGAGTTAATCCCCAGAGAGCTTTCACGCAGCCCGAACCCTCTAGGGAGCGAATCTGTTCGCTTTAGCAGGGTCATCGCCTCGAAAGAAAAAAGAGAGGGGAAACTAACTGTCCGTCCGGTTGTGAAAAGGATAGGATCAGAGAGAGCTGCAGCCTTGTGAGGAGGCTGCTATGGCCAGCAGGTCAGTCACTGGTTGATTGCTGAAATCACAGACTTGTGCACAATTTCTTCCCTGATTTGGAAGCAAAAAGAAATCCGCCTCCAAGTTATTATCATTATTGTTAATTGTTTGATATAGCGCTTTTCACGTCGGGAGGACGTCCCAAAGCGCTTCACAGAACACACTGTAAAGTGAATGGACTGTATATTTAATAATAATCCTCACGCTTGATACAGCGCCTTGTCACGTCGTTGAGAGGTCTCAAATCGCTTCACAGAATGTACTGTAAAGTGGATTGACTGTGTGTTGTTTTGGGGTCCCACAAACAGTTGTGGATCGAGCGATCAAATTATTATTCTTTCTTCATTTTATTTGTTGAAGGAATTATCGACCCTCCCCGGAAAGTAGTCCCGCCAATCGACCGACAACCGGGTTCCTTCTTACCGCTCGGAAAAACCAGAGACGTGTGGAGTAAGGAAACTTGCCGAAGTGTTCACCCTACCCCGCCCCGGAAATCGAACCCGAGTCCTCCCCCACCCCCCCTTGCGAGACGAGTGCTCCAAAAAAAAAATCTTTTCTTTTTCGCTTATTTCTATCGTGTGCTTTCTCATATCTTCAGAAGGCAACGACCTCCAATTTGACCTCGGAGAGCAAGCTGCCAACCTCAGCCCTTGGAGCTCCCAGTATCTCTCAGTGACAGTTCTCTTGTTTTCTCGTCAGGCTCCCCCCACTCCCCCCCCCCCCAACCCCCCCATCCCCACACCCTCCCCGATCCCTGGAGGCCGAGGAGCAGAGATCTACGTTTGCAATTTACACCGACTAAATGATTTATCAAACCTAAAGAGCTTCTCTCTTGGCTGCACAGACACAAGCGAGGCTGAGGGATGAGATGGCAACCTGAGTCACTTGCCACAGCCTCAACTCCCTAGCTCGCTCCAATCAATGCTCTCTCTCCAGCTCCTGCTGCTGGCATCGGATTTCCAGCTGTAAAACTAGTCCACAGACTCGGGAAATCTATCCCCACAGCTCCTTGGCACAGTGCCTTAACGCCAGGAACCTAACACCGCGAGCTGCCCGTAGACTGGAGAGCCAGCTCGCTTCTCCCTGCTAACTCGGCCTTTCGTTCACAAAGTAGAAAGTACACATCAAAAAAAAAACAGAAGCCTATCTCGCTCGTTTTTTTTTTTCTTCAGCGGCTTGATTTTGCCCAGATGTGGGAAGGGAAGGGGGTGGGGGGGTTGGGGGGGGAAATGTGATTCGCAGGAAAGTTTGTGGATCGTTAGAAAACAGGTAAAACAACAGCGGCAATGTCTGGCAGTTACGATAGTGACCCTCCGTGTGAGGTGACGTCTCGAAACGATTTGCAAGGACGGTGCCCGGACAATGAGCAACAACAACAACAGCAACAACTCGCATTTACCCAGCGGACTGACTGCGTATTGTGTAGGCTAATGCAGCAGCCAATTCTGCACAGCAATGTCCCACAAACAAACCACGACACGGTCGAAGAGGAAGGTCTTCAGTCGTGATCTAAAAGAGGGCAAGGCTTGAGAGAGAGAGAGAGAGAGAGTGTGCCCAAGTTCTGGGGCACAGTGGCTGGCACCGATGGACACAGAAGTTTTTATTTGGGGACGTACTCCGTTTTTGAGGAGAAATGATTCCGCGTAATCGATGGGAGCGGGGAGGGTGGGGGAAGAAGGGGTGTGACTGTGAGCAGTCAAAGAGCTGTGACCCGGTTTACACGTGTGAGTGTACTATCCACAGCGAGTGTGTGTACACAGCGAGTCTGTGTACACACACAGCGAGTGTATTAGAGACAGTGAGTGCATGTCCGCAGCGAGCTGTGTTGTAGACAGTGAGTGTGCAGATATGCACAGCGCTCCTGCTCTTGGATTCACGGCCTAGGACCTGGAAAGCTGTGAGCCGAGCTGAACAGAATGGCACAACGAGCGGGCGAGGAGGTCTCTCAGTACTCACGTGTTGTGAAGCACACACCAGCCGCAGTGAGGGTCTCCCGAGCCCAGGCAGTCAGTGCACGTCTTGTACTGTCCGCATGTCTCCACCGGCACTCTGGTCAACTGAAAGCAAATAGAGAAAAAATCAGGTGGTAGGAGTCTAACAAAGATCACCCCCGTCCAACATTGATCACGCTCGTTTACCCACAACAACTTGGGTTTATATAGCACCCTTCACGTGGGGTAGTGCGACCCAGAGCTCTTACCATAAAACCTCTTTTAAAGTAACAATAATACAATAATAATCCTTGCATTTGATGCAGTGCCTTATCACGTCTTCGAGACGTCTCAAAGCGCTTCACAGAACATACCGTCAAGGTGAATTGACTGGTGTGTTTTGTGGGCGAAAGGCAGCAGCCATTCACGCACAGCAGCGTCCCGCAAAGAGTCGTAGGTTGAGCGACCAAATTAATATTATCTTTTATCGAAAATTTGTTTGGAAGGGATACTTATCCCCCGGAAACGCGATCCGCCAATCGGCTAACAACCGGGTTCCCACTTGCTGCTCGGTAAACAGAGGCGTGTGGAGTAAGGAAAGTCGCCTAAGGTTTCGCCCTGGCCCCCCCCGGAATCAAACCCTCTCGCTTGCGAGGTGAGCGCTCTAACCAATACGCTGCAGGACTCCACAAAATAAGTGATTGTGAACAGAAATGAGCAGTCTCTTGGCTCGGGGTTGGAGAGGGTCAAACACACGGTGTCAGGGCGGGCGAGACAGAGAGTACCAGAGATATGATTGGGGTTGATTCTCACTGAATTCCACTTGAGCCGATATCGTTACGATTGCTGAGTACGGGAGGCTGAGTGGTGTGGCAAGTGACATGACATTAGCCTGGTGTAATTATGGTCTAGCCAGTCTCCTGCCTGCCTGCCTGCCTGCCTGATGGACCACTGACCTTTTCACTAACTTCAGGTGCTGAAGGACTTTGGCACTTTACAGGGCCCGACCGACCGAAAGATCTAAATTTCACTTTCTCGGGAAACGAGGGCATTAATTAGCTTCTCAACTGTGCAAAGTGGCTCGGGATTGAAGGCAAAGGACAGTGTGACAGGCAAGGCCATGCTCGCCTCGCGCGGTGAAAGGCATTCTTAAGAGTGTTATCACTCCAGATGCATTGTCCTAACCCTTTTCCCACCCACTCCGATCGACTCAGTGATATTGTCAAAAACAATTCAGCCTCTCGATGTCCTTCACTTCACAGCCTGTCCTCTGATCACCTCACTGTCATTCACTGTAAAGATAATCCAAATGATGCGTTGTAATTGTCATATCACATACCCCATTCGCCCCCCACCCCCTCCACCCCACCACACCGCCCCCATATTGGGCAGTGGACAACAGTGTGGCACTGCTGCGGGCATCAAGGACAAATGCCAGGATAAATCCTCCTCAGCTCAGCTCAGCTTCCAACCTGAGTTACGTTAGACCTTTACAGCACAGAAGACAATCGTTCAGTCCTTCGTATATCTGTGCTGGCTCTTTGAAAAGAGCAATCAATTCAGTCCCATTTACCAGCCATGTTCAGGTACACAGTATGCAGCAATTTACGGCAAATCAATCCTGTGACATGCTTTGAGATGTCCTCCCGACATAAAAAAGGAGCTCTACCAAATATAAGGCTTCTTCTCCTTATTCTTCTCCTTATTCTTCTCCTTATTTACTCCATACGTCTGCAAATCTGGATAACGAAAGTAAATCCTGTGAAATGCTTTGTGATGTGCTACTGACGTGAAAAGCGCTGTATCGAATGTGAGGATTATTACTGCTAATACTTTGTTAATAACCAGCATTACATGCTTCAGCTGAGAGTTTATTTGCTAAATCAGTTAGCGATTAGTGTATGTTTGTGTGTGGGAGGGAGGGAGGGAGGGAGAGGGTAATTCCAAACAACATCATTTGTTGACACAATGTCAATATCAGTGAATATGTATTATTATTAATAATAATGATCATTCTGAAAAAGTACTGGTTATTTTTTGTAAGTGGATTGACTGTGCAATTTGTGGGCGAAACACGGCAGCCAATTGTGCACAGCAGTGTCCCACAAACAGTCGTAGATTGAGTGACCAAATTGATTTATTCGAGGGGGGGTGGGTTCAGGGGGGGAAGAGGGATGGATTATTACGCCTGGAAAACGATCTGACAATTTTGTGCTTTGTTGGAGATGTTTGGTGTGTTTGTGTGTGCAATTTTGTTGTTGTTGTTGCTGTTGTGTGTATGTGTGTGTGTGGTGGGGGGGAGGCTCAGATTATTCCCTAAATACTGCAAAACTGCAAAGTGCCACTGGTGTGAAATGACACTATTTGCGCTGATTCCGAAGCCCGAAGGCGGTTAATAGTGCGATCAGAAAGCTCAAGAGACACACAGAGAGAGAGAGAGAGAGAGAGAGAGAGTGAGAGTGGTGTGAAAGTTGCCTTCTATTTATAGTTAATTACATTGTGTGTATCAGCTCCAGTGCCTGAAAAGTGACAGCGTCTCTACAGTTGGGACCCTTAATCTCTGCTGGGTTATTGACAGCTGAGGTCACCTCGATGGCATGGATGCTCGACCTTTATAGGAAGCTGTCAAAGTGGAGGCATCACTGTCATTAACGCAGCCCGAACCTAAAAGTGCACTTGATGGAGCGAAATTGTCACCCTTTCCGGATTATCAGTGCAGACATCTAATTTTTGACCATGTCATATTTGTTTTCCCCAGCCGCGATCTCTTCGCTCTCAACCGCAACCCCACCCCACCTCACCCCCACCAAGGAAAGGTGTCTAATCCTCGCTGACTGAGTGTTGAATCTTGTCTGCTTCACCTCCTCCCCCGGATAATCGGATAATAACAATAATAATAAATAATAATAACCCTTGCGGTTGCCGGGAGGAACGTCACAATTCGCTTCGCAGTTCGTTCGGTCCGACTAGTCAATGCTGCTGTTTATACTCCACACTAGCCTCACCCCCCCATCCCACTCCACCCCCTTTCTATTCCCCTCTCCCTCATATTTGCGTCGTGTTTGATGGATTGCATATTTTGCAGCTAGTTCTCGACAACGACAACAAATTGCATTTAAATGACGCCTTTCACGTCGGGATGATGTCCCAAGGCGCAGAGACAGTGAAGAGTTTGCATCTGAGCTGAGGGTTGGGACTCAAGAGGAGTGGAGGAAGAGTGGGGAGGGTGGGAGTGAGAGGATGACTGAAGGCACGGTGGAAGAGGAAGGTCTCGAGACGAGCCTTGAAGGTGGCAAGGAGGAGGGGGCGAGGCGAATAGATTCCGGGTTGGAGCTCCAGAGGGCGTAGGCAGGAAGGATGAAGGTCCAACCATCGATGGTGGAGCGGGCAGGGCAGGGGGACATGGAATAGGCTCATGCCCACCGAGCAGAGGGAGTGGAAAAGGTTGGTCAGGTGTCAGTCGGTCGCAGAGGTAGGGAGGCGCGAGACCGTGGAGGGCTTTGAGGGTGAGAAGGAGAATCGTAAACTCCTTCCTCTGAGGGACATGGAGCCAGTAAAGCCAGGCGAGGATGGGGGTGATTGGCTCACGGAGCCTGGTGCGAGAGAGAGGACACGAGCTGCAGAGTTCTGAATCATCTGCAGTTTGTGGAGAGAAAAGTTGGGAAGTCCTGCAGGGTTCTAGAATAGTCCAGCCTGGATGTTTTCAAAGCATGAGACATCCCTTTGCTTTTAAGGCCTACAAACCCCACAGTCGCTGCCATTTACAGTGAATCTTGCGAAGCTGTTTGGAACGCCCTCCCGCCGCGAAAGGCGCCGCAGCAAAGGCGAAGATTATTATCGTCATTAATAATGAGCGGCGCGAGGCACCTCTCTTTTGCGGAGTGATTTACAGCGTGTCTTTAAGAGGAGCCCATTCTGAGGAGCCATTTGGAGCTCAGGACCATTACAAACCAAACAATGCGACTGAACAGCACGATAAGTGCACATTTCTACAGCTGAACCGGCAGCAAATGAAAGCTGCCAGAGCTGTCATGTCCGTGCACGTAAATCTCCTCCGTTTCGGTCACAAAACACACACTCCGGGTTAGCTCGCATTATTATCTCAAGTCGACTTGGCAGATTTATAAGGGACGGAATAAAATATCCCCCATGCCACGATGCACTTTATTTAGCGAAGTCCATTTCACACCGGTGAACTGTAAAATTATGACTGTAAATCATTCCTCTGCAGAGCGCAAAGTGACACCTCCCTTTCTAATAAACCACTTCCTACTGGTTTCTCATTTGTTTGATAGGCCTTGTTCGAGAGAGAGAGAGAGAGAGAGAGAAAGAACCCTGACATGATTTCAAGCCCAAATCCATTTCGAGTTTGAATGCCTTTCCTTTCAAATTTTTCCACCCCATTGAGCAAAACTCAAAGCCTGAGGACTTTCTGCCCTCTCTGTGCATGGCTTTACCGAGTGTCTACAACACTTTGAAGAGGACACAATGGCACGACATCAGCCACAAAACTGTCCTCACTTATCGGTGTCGAATTTAATATTTCGGAGTATGTTTTCGAATGTGCGGTGCAAGAAAGAAAACCTCAGCGAAACCTCAAAACTTCGACAGAATTTGTGTCGACGAGAAGATGGCGTTTGCGTAATCATGAATTATTTTTGTGATGAAACCTCCCCCTCGCGCCCCCCCACCGCCACCCCCCGACCCCCCACTAGCAGAAACGAATGATCCAGATTTATGAGCGCTTCCCTACACCGAGCTGTGCTGTTGGGCCATCTGGGAGTGCGAGCTCTGTCGCTGATTGATTAATAAGGCATCCTATGCTACTTGAGACACGTGCGCAGTGAAATCTAACATGAGTTTTCTGTTGGATTGTCGCTGAAACGCCCACATTTTATGCCAAAGTGCTGTCCACCAAATACACAGTCGATGCACTTGACAGTATATTCTGTGAAGCGCTTTTGAGATGTCTTGAAGACAGGTATATGATGGATAGCGGCTTGAAGGGGTATGCGGATAGGGCTGGACAGTGAGATTAAAAGCATTGCTCGCTCTCAGAGCCAGTGCAGACTCGATGAGATGAATGGCCTCCTTCTGTGCTGTAAATCTCTATGATTCTCTGCTGTGCGCAATTGGCTGCCATGTTTGGACCACAAAATACACAGTCGTATATTCTGTGAAGCGCTTTGAGACGTCTCGAAGACGTGGTAAGGCACTATATCAAATGCAAGGATTATTATTATTATTATAATAAGTCAATCGATTTGAGAGGGTGGTCTTTGAAGGTAGAACACAGCAGCTAATTTGGGCAAAGTAAGGTTTCCCCTACAAAAGACCAGGAGGTGAATGATTGAATTATGTTGGCCAGCGCACACCAAAAAGGGATTTGAAAGTCAGGGAAGGACCTTATCTGCTGAAGAAATGGGAGCAAAGACTTAGATGATTTGGAGACTGAAGCTAGAGAAGCCACTCCTCAAGTTGGCAAAGGCATCAAGGCATCAGTTGGCCAATACTGTAGCTCAAAAGGTTATGACACTATTGATATTAAAAATAATATTCCTTGCATTTGATACAGCAGCTTATCAAGTCTTCAAGATGTCTCAAAGTGTTTCACAGATACACTGTAAGGTGAACTGACTTCCATTTACTTTCGTGGTGACCATCTCTTTGTGTCTAATCCATTCATCTGCCTGATACAGTAATGCTTGGCTTACGTGAAACCTGATTCCTTTAACCTCCACCCCCCCATGCCCTCCTACCCCAGCATACACACCACCAGTTTCATAAAGGTGGAGTCCTATAGCGTAGTGGTTGGAGCACTCGCCTCACAAGCGAGAGGACCCGGGTTCGATTCCCGGGCAGGATGAAACTTGTGACAAGTTTCCTTACTCCACACCCCTCTGTTTGCCAAGCAGAAAGTGTGAATTGACTAACAACTGGGTTTCTTTGTACCATTCCCGCTTTTAACTTTCGCTACAATAAGAAAAAAAACATTTGCTCAATGATGGAAGCTGCGAGGCCCAGATAAGTCTGATATTTACCTACCCGCACGCATAAGTTCTATGATGGATGAGCTCGGTGACGAAGAGAATGACAGCTCCCACAGTCTGATCAATAGCCATCAATTTCCCCTACCTGTGCTTATCGCTGCTGCTTGCCAGCCAATTCCCAGTCCAGCCCTCTTCACTATCCCCCTCAGATGATGGTCTGTGTGCCTTCACGTCACCAAAAATCTACAATGACCGCGGTATCAAAAGAAAACACTTCACTCTTTAAAGAGAGGGTATGTGTGTGTGTGTGTGTGGAATGACTCTACCATTGTCAAGACCACTGCTTTGTTAGATATAAAAAACATCAATGTCTGTCACTTTTCCTCTTCCTCTGAGGTAGACCTGCCAGAACTATCAATAGTAAAAAGACATCACGTGTGGCTGATGCATTGAAGCTGAGAGCACATCAGGCACCTTCTTGACAGAGAGAAAACGTCTGTGTTTCTTTCATTAAAAGTTTTCCCTATCGCCTCCGATGGCTCAGTTGCTGAATGTTGGCGTTGCAGAACATTAGAGTACAGCGAACGTCCCATCAAACCATCCAGCTGTTTTATCTCCACTTGAGCCTCCTCGTCTCCCCGCCACGCCCTTCCGTAGTTTCCTCTTTCAAGCAATCTATCAAATTCCCTTTAAAAGGAGACATGCGAATCCACCATAAATATCAGGAAGCTCTTTGGTCTGTGTTGAGTTAGTTTGGTTTGCCAGTCACGAGGTGGGGGGCTACAGTTGTCTCGAGACTCTGTCTGCATGAGCAAAGGGATGTTACAGATCCTGTGGCACGACACCAAAGAGAAGGGAGTTTCGCCAGGTATGTTGGCCAACAATCCCCTCCCCAACCCCGCCCCCCACCCCCCACCCCCAAAAATAAAACTGGTCATTCACTTCACGGCTGTTTGTGGGGTATTGCTTCAAAAACAATAATCCTTGCATTTGATGCAGCACCTTATCATGTCGTCGAAACGTCTCTAAGTGCTTCACAGGGTTTGCCGTAAAGTGGATTGACTGTATGCTTTGTCGGCAAAACTTGGAGGCAAATTCCCACAAACATCCACGAAATGAGTAACCAGATTTGGTTGGGAGATTGTCGGCCAGGATACCGGGAAAAATTCCCTTCTCTTTTCAAATGGTGTCATGAGATCTTTCGCTTCCACCTGAACAGGCAGTCGGGACCTCGGTTTAACGTCTCATCCGAAAGACAGCACCTCCGACAATACAATACCCCCTCCCCCCCCCACCCCAGCACTGCAACAGAGTGTCAGGGTAGACTATCTGCTTCCAAGCCCGATGTGGGGGCTTGAACCCACAACCTTCGGACTCAGAGGCGAGAGCGTTACCCACTGCGCCAGGCTGACACGTGCCTGCCAGGCAGATACTATGCGTATCAGAGAAAAAGATCGGGAAGTTCAAGCACCAAGCCTTTGATTCCGTAAGATCAAATTTATTTATTTTGTTTAACTAAAAAAAAACCGAGCAAGGTTCAGGAAGAATTGTGCGCAAATTGCTTTTTGCCGGTGTGTTTAACATGGAGGTGAGCGATTGAGCCATGGAGCACTTTGCACTGGGTGACATGACCAAGGCAGACACGTCGCAGACGTACCTTTGCTCTGAATCGATGATGTACTCGGAATCTAACTTCAGAAGCACACACTGCACTGCTCTGGAGTGACCTTTCCCTTTTCACACATACACTCTCTCTCTCTCTCTCTCTCCCTCCCTCCCTCTCTCCTCTCCTCCTGGAGAATACCAATTAGTTTCAACTGCTCTTTTCAAAGCTGCAGGATACCTTTGATTTTTTTTTGTTGTTGTCTTTTTTTCCCCCACTCGAGTGGTGCGCCGGTTAATTACACAAACCGATTTCTCTTTTTCTCACAAAAAGGACAGAAGGGATACTTTTGACTTGGTTTTGAAGGTGCGTGCGAGATCTCACAATCGCAGAAGCCAATTTAAATGCTGATGGCACATTGACTGATCGCGCCTATCTTGGCGGGCAGGAAAGGCTGCCTAGATTTCCACTGGATTACAGGCGCGGGGGGGTGGGGGGGGGGAGAAGGCTGAGTGAGTTAAAGGGTGACCGGCAGAGAAAAGGGGGAACGGAAGCAGCAACAACAACTTGCATTTACATAGCGCCCTTCGCGTCCCGGAGCGCTTGACACTGGTAGAGTCTGCCCCCGAGCCAGGGCGAGATCAAAGAGGAAGGTCTTTAGCCGGGATTTGAATGTGCGAGGGAGGGGGCGAGGCGGGGGGATTGAGGGAGAGAGTTCCAGAGCTTCGGGGCGGAGTGGCTGAAGGCACGGCCCCCGATGGCGGAGCGGAGGGGACAGAGGGAACAGAGTGGAGAGGAGGGAAGGAGGGAGGGATTGGAGGGAGAATAGAGGGAGAAGGAAATAGAAAGATATGGCAGGGAGTAAGGAACGAATAAAGACTCGTGTGGAATATAAACACTGGCACGCACTGTTAGGTCGAATGGCCAGTTTCTACGCTGTACATTGTTTTTGTCATTTTTGATACACAAAAGCCCTTCTCTCCTCGTTCCCGTTGGAGTTGGTTAAGGCTCCCTTCTCAGTCAGAAGGTTGTGGGTTCAAGCCCCAAGTCTAAGCTGACACTCCATTGCAGTGCTGCGGGGTGGGGGGGGCTGGTTGCATTATCGGAGGTGCCGTCTTTCGAATGAGACGTTAAAACGAGTCCCCTGGTGAACTCTCCTCAACCTCTCTGCCTTGTCCCCTCCTTCCCCACTTTTAGATCATGACTGAAGTCCTTCCTCTTCGACCGTGCCTTCGGTTACCTTCTCCCTCCCCCCCACCCAGCTCAGTGTCGTGCTCCGCCACTGTCAAGCCCTCTGGGACACTACCCGTATTCATGTCCTGGTCCCTCTCTACCTCCCTGACCTGTTTACTCCCCAACCCACTACCCGCTGCTTTCGCTCGACCGCCTCCGGCCTCCTGCTTGTCCCTCGCGCCCTCCAGATCTTTCAGCCGCTACGCCCCAAAGTTCTGGAACACTCTCACTCTATCCCTCCTCCTTGCCCCATCCTTCCTCGTCTTCAGGTCACACCTGAAGACCTTCCTCTTCTACTGTGCTTACAGTCACCTCCTCTTTCCCTCCGGCTCGGGGTCAGGCTCCACCACTGTCGAGCAATGAGTGGGGGCACTATACAAATGCAAGTTGTCGTTGTTTAAAGACCAACGCAGTGGAATACTGTGTGCGCGGGAGAATCCTGGGTGAGAGTGCTAACAGGGTAACGAGCACTCGCGTGAAATATGACTAACTTTGTTGTGTTCGACCGCAAAATGGATAAAGGAATCCGCGAGGGAGGCTCTGTACAATTTATGTTCCTGTTTGAAGCCCGAGCCCATGCTTTAACTAAATTTTACACCAATTCAACAAGATGCATAGTAGGGAGTGCAGTCTACTCAAGCCTCCAGGCTATCAACCAAATGCAATTACATCCGTAGCGTCGAGCCATCCTCTTTCTTAACTTGATTTGCCTCTGTTCTGCTGGTTTGTTGTACGGCATACAAACAGATCAAAACTAATTCAGGGACATGCTTTATCAACCCTCCAGGCCTTTTCGCAATACAAATGTACAAATGTTTCCTTGCGCACAAGCTCTCAAACCCATTTTTTTCTCTCTCTCTCTCTCGCTCTCTCCTCTCTCTCTCTGCCCACCATACCATTGACGCAGCGTAGATTGAAAGTGTAATGGGAAAGAAATTGCAGCCTCGGTTGTTAACCCTTTCGAGGCTTGAGAGCCGTCACTTTTCCACTGCTTCCTCCCACCACCATCGCCGCCACCACCACCACAACAACAACAAGTTGCATTTGTACAGCACCTTTCATGTCGGGAGGACGTCTCAAGGTGTTGGATAGTGAGAGAAATCGCTGAAGGCCAACCTGAGGCCTGAAATTCCTTCCGGTCACAGCCTTACAATCGCCTGTGCATTTATGATCGTCCCACGAATGTGGGAAAAATTCTTCAATTCAGCCTCAATTAGGAAGCTGTTTTCCTACTCTTTTCAATTGAAAAACCTCCCGACTTCAAAACCCTATTGGAATTGGCCATTAGCAATTAACCTGAATTAACCTCCAGCTTTTTTAAGACAAAATGGGAATTCACGCTAATTGCGCTTGAGATTTGAGGCCTCAGGACTGGAAATCCTTGGTTGATTCCCTCCCCGACTCCCATCTTCCCCCCCCCCCCCATCCCATTTGGAGCTCCCCTGGCGTTAACCCAACTGAGACCTTGGAATGGAACACGCACTGCACTCTCTACGCATCTTGGTTACCTAATTCCAGGAACGTATTAGGCACAGGGTGGCAAGGGCCAAGGCTTGGGGACCCCAGAGTGTCTTTCGCGGTAACTGCTGATGTCTGACCAGCTGAAGTTGCATAGCTTGCCTGGCAAGCTTTCCTGCTGCCTGTGCAGCTTGGACCACCCTAGCCGTTGGGGTGTTGGTTTGCTGGGTTAACAGGAGCTGAGTGGCATGATTCTCTGAATCATCTGGTCAGATTGGTCGGACCTTCCAAGTCCTGCCGATGAGCCAGGCCGGGCTGTGCTGTCATCAGCAGTGCCCTGGAATACTGCAGACCCGACTGGCTAAGGAACCAGACTAGAGACCGTCACAGAGGTCTGGCTCGATTCTGTCATTCCATTACCAAGCCCAGCGCAGTGAAGTCAGCTCAACTCCAAGGGTAACCGGGGGTAATAATCCATCCAAAAAAATTAATAATTTGGTCCCTCAATCAACGACTGTTTGTGGGACGCTGCTGTGCGAAATTGGCTGCCACGTTTCGTCCACAAAATACACAGTCAATTTATTTTGTAGTATATTCTGTGATAAGGTGCTGTATCAAAAGCAAAGATTATTATTACAAACTAAAGCAACAGGGGAGTGGGAACTGACTTTTTAACTGCTCACACAGAATCAGCACATGCCTAATGCGATTAAATACATAGCATAGTCGCGCTCAGTTATTGAACCTTCCTGTAATTATATTTTACGCTGCAGTTATTCAATGAACTGACTAATCAACTGCAATAATCAATAAACTTGATGGCACGCTCCTAAATCATAAGCTCTTAAGAACTGACCGTTTCCAAATAGGTCTCCGTGGGCTCACTTACAATTACACCGGTCCAGCCCAAACATCCCGAGAGCAAAGAGGATCGAAACAGGCAAAAAATCAAGTCATCCAGTCCAGTAAGTGGCTGTCATCCTGGCTCAGTTAATAGACGTCTCAAAGCGCTTCACAGAATAATAATAATAATAATAATCCTTGCATTTGATATAGCGCTTTTCACGTCGGGAGGACGTCCCAAAGCGCTTCACAGAACACACTGTAAAGTGAACTGACTGTATATTTGTGGGCTAAACGCGGCAGCCAATTGCACACAGCAGCGTCCCCACAAACAGTCGCAGATTAAGTGTCCAAATAATTGTTATTTTTTGTGGGGGGAGGGATTATTTCCCCCTGAAAGCGATCCCCCAATCAACTAACAACCGGGTTCCTACTTACTGCTCGGTAAACAGAGGTGTGTGGAGTGAGGAAACTTGCCTAAAGGCTCAGCCTGCCCGGGAATCGAATCCAGGTCCTCCCGCTTGCGAGGCGAGCGCTCTAACCCAACATGTCACAGGACACCACGGGATAATGCTTGTGAAGGCAGGGCGGATGAGAAGAGGGATTTGGTGGAGAGTTCTGCAGAGCAGATGCCTGTCACTGATTATCATTAATAATTATCAAGCTCGGTCGCTGATGGTGCAGTGAGATTATCAAACACCTGTGGTGCGATATTTTACCACGCAAATCATCTAGTTTCCAACATGTCACCACTGTCTAAATCCCTCCCTGAACTTTTAAAGTTCTCCAGATCGGGCATTGCCTTGTTTGATTTAGACGGCACACTCAGAAATCCTCTGGCATCTAAAGATAAAGGTCACACGCCACATTTAATATCACAGGGGCCACCTGTCTACTGTGCAGATTTCATTTTCTCTCGGTTTAAGAACCTTAAAAAGCAAGCCACGCAAACGCATGTAATCCCAGCCGATAAGCGCAGCTGTATTAGGTGAGAGGTAGAGTGGTGAAATCTTATTAATGCAGCAGCTCGGGGTGCTTTTCTTATTGACCTGGTCTCCACCTTTAGATTTAACAATTATTTTATTAGGATCCATTAAATGATGCATGCACTCTTACTTTTGCTCTCTCTCTCTCTTTTTCCTCTGTCTCACTTTCTTTCAATAGCCACCTTTCTCTCTCTTCCCTCCCCACCACTCCCTTTTCTTTCTCTCTCTTCCCCTCTGTGTCTTTTTTCCCCCATCATCTCCTTTCTCTTACTTTCACCCCTCCCCACCACCTCTTGTGACTCCTTTTCGCTCCTGTCTCCACCTGCAGAGATGCCTTGGATTAGAACAAGAGGGCAATAATAATAATAATGATAATAAAATAATATTTGCATTTGATAAAGCGCCTTATCGGGTCTTTGTGACATCTTAAAGCTCTTCAAAGAATATACTGTGAAATGAATTCATTGTATATTTTGTGGGCGAAACGCAGCAGTCAATTGCATCCACCAGTGTCCCATGAATAGTCGTGGATTGAGTGACCAAATTATTATTGTTAATTTTTTTGAAGGGATTATTACCCACGGAAAGCGATCTGCCGATCGAGGTTCCTACTTACTGCTATGTGAACAGAGGCACACATGTGGAGCGCATTAAGGAAACTTGCCTAATGTTTCGCCCTGCCCGCGAATTGAACCCGGGTCGCTGGATTGCTCGAGAGGCGAATAATCTAACCGCTACGCTACAGGACTCCACAATGATAGCGGAGGGTAATGATCGCGCTCCACGTCTCCTGATGCGTTTAATCTGAATTTTTCCCTTCCCTTCCCAGTCCTGCCTTGTGCCCTGCGCTTTGAAAGCAGTGTTTCGCACATTTTGCAGCTGCGTTATCTGAGACGAATTTCTCAAAGTGGCTGACGGTGTGTAATCTCCGCGCTGGGTTTGATGTGCACAGCAGCGCGCTCTCCGCAGAACACATGAGGCAAGCGCTCTGGCCCTGGATGCTTCGACACGCCAGATCTGTGAGACAATCACCGCACAGCGGGTGTTGCCTTAGAGGCTCCAGACCAGCACCTGCCCCTCTCTGTACCTTGCGAGCACACAGCCTAGTGGTCACTGCCAAGCACACCCACTCCTTTGCCAACACCTTGTTATCTTTCCTCCAACATTACACAATGCTTCAGCTCCCCCCCACCCCCCCCGCACTCCGCCCCCCGAAATAAACAGCAGGACGCTTACTGAACCAAACTGGTCACCTCCTGCCTCCTGCACATTACAAGCTGAGTTGCATTAGCTTTACGTTCCTCAGCCAGTCGCAGTCATAATAACTTGTACGTGTTGAAGGAACAGAGCCCTGTTTATACTCTACTGACTATCACGTTTCATTGGAGTTTGGAGGGAGTGTATTCATTGAGATTTTGGTACTGTGTTGGGGGTGGGGGGTGGGGGTAGGGGGGGGGAGAGAAACCACGTCACACAAAGCTCTGTCTTCACGTTCAGCTGCTCGAAGGACAGGCAATTTTCTTCCTTTCTTCTTCGCTCTGCTGTGCGAGAGACGCTCTCTCCCACAATGCTGCTTCACAACGCCCTCTCACCCGAGGCTAACCAGCCCCACAACAGTCAAATGACTGCACCTCCTCACCGCAGTTCCCCGGGAGATGGGAGTTGGGGGTGGGGGGGTGGGGGGGTAGGGGTGAGGCTTTGTTCGGGGCTGCCAGAGTCAGCTGTGCGAAGTACTGAAGAGAGTAACTCGCGCGCTCTCTCCTCTCGTCCATGTCTTCCTTGCAAGCCAGAAAGTCCTGTTTCTAACCCATACAAATGTCTTCTGAATAGATCAGCCTGTTGTCGAATCTCAATGCGGAATAGGTTTTCCCTATTCAGCCCCTCCGCTCTTTGGAACTCTCTCCCCCGAATCCCTTAAGCTCCTTTGCCCTGTCTTCATAAGCCTCTTAAAAAACACATCACTTTAACCGTCTCATTGTCTTCCCCTTTTGAAATGAGTTACATTAAGCGGGGAGGCGGGGAGCCCGATAGATAATAAATTGAAGCTATTGTTGCAGTGCTTGGTAGCAACGAGTAAGGCAAATCAGATGCTGGGGTTGTATTAGAAGGGCAATATTGAGACAAAATAGTGGGGGAGATCATTGGTTGCGACCGCACTTTGGACTACTGCGTGCAGTTCTGCTCACCGCAATATAAACAGGATATTGCAGCGATCGAGAGGATACAAAGGAGGGCAACCAGAAAGATTGAGGGGATGGACTACGAGGAGCGATTAGGTAAACTGGGCATGTTCTCTCTGGAGAAGAAAGGTTGTGGGGCGATATGGTGTGGTGTGCTGCCCTTTTACGTTTCAGCGGTGTGGAAACACCCCCGGGAAGGATTGGGGGGAGAGTGGCTGAAAGCACGGTTCGCATCGCGATGGTGGAGCGGAGGGGATAAGGGTCAAGCAGGAGGCCAGAGCCAGCCGAGCGGAGGGAGCGGGTTGTTCCTGCTCAGATGGAGCAAAAACACAGAAACCGCGGATCTCACTTGTGGTATTTTGGAACGGGATTACTTAATAAATCACCTAAATAGGGACTTCAAGGTCATCACGCTGACCACACCTACACCCCCTCGATTGCCTTCTACCTCAAGTATGCATGAAAATTGCTCCGAAATACTTTGATGCCAATTTTAATAATAATAATAATCCTTGCATTTGATGTAGTGCCTTATCATTACCGTTGAGACGTCTCAAAGCGCTTCACAAAATATGCTGTAAAGTAAATCGACTGTATATTTTGTGGGCGAAACGCTTTAACATTTACTTTGACTACGGTTTCCAGTTGGTAACTTCACAACTGCGATTATAATGAAAGCAAATGCTTGGAAGGTCAAATAAAGCACAAGGCTTGAAATTATAACTGACCGTTTGCGAGAGGGTATGTGAGACAACGCCAGATAAATAGGAATGAAAGGTAGTTCTTTCAAAGAGGTTCCTTGAGCTGCAGACACAATGGGCTGAATGGCCTCCTTCTGTGTTGTAAATTTCTATGTTTCTCTATTCACATACCGAAAAAACATCTTTTTCGAAGAAGAAATTGGCACGCGAAGAAACAGAAAATAGACACAAAGTGTGACAAGATAAATGTTTTCTCCAGAGACCTCACAAATCTGCCTTTAATCCCTTCGTGTTTTTTTTTTAAAATACTGTTTTGACCCCCAGAGGAGTATTCAATGAATTAAGGACACCTTTTTGACCAATTGACGACAGCCTGAAGGAGTCCTTGAACTCCCCTTCTCAGCCTTTAATGTTTCTACGTCCGACGTATGCACTCAAAAGAGGTTTCCTCGCTCCTTCTAAACCTGACCCGAGCCTTTGACATGCGAAAACATTTCCACTCAGCTTCACTGCACATTTTTCATCCACTTCACACCCAGTTTAGCCTTCACAAGGCCAAGTGTGAAAGACAATGTCGGCTCTCACTGCTCGGGACAGACCTTCTCTTCCTCGTATGTGTGGACCAGGTGTCTGCCCGACAGTGTTGAAGCAGGAGCACAGTTGGTGGACAGGGAGGACTCTGTCACCTCAACACAAGCATCACTGCATAATCTCAGGCCTTCTCTTAAGCAGGGCGAACATGAGAACATCTACAAAGTGCTTAAGAGCTTGGTCTTACCTGCTTCTCTGACATGACGTAGAGGTACCGATGATCCACAGAAAACGACATGTCGCGCAGAACAGCCCCGCTCTCCACCACCTGAATCGTCTCGTACTGCAGGGCGCCGTGAGATAGTCCGTCCACCCGGATCTGCGGAGAAATCAGAGAGAGTCACTGAGATCTATTGGCCACTTGCGTTTTTTAATTGTCTACCCCCTCAGACACACTTCCACTCCCTCCAACTTCCCTGCCTCTTCCTCTGAAGGTAAATTGGTGTTTATCTGCATTGCTGTGTGCAAATTGGCTGCTGTGTTCGCCTACGAAATACACAGTCGCTGCACTTTACAGTACATCCTGTGAAGCGCGTTAAGACATCCTCTCAAGGCGCTGTACCAGACGCCAAGATTATTATTATGTATTTATTATGTACTATGATGGCAAGGTGCTGACTTCAGCAAGGTCACTTCAGATGAAAAACACCCATCGACGTATCCAATCTCATCCTTCCAGAATACCCATTCTTTCATCACAACATCAAGCCAATTTTGAAATGAGTACCAGTATCCTGGCCTCAACCATCCTTCCCAGTAACCCTGTTCCAGTGATGAATTACTCTCCGGATAAAGAAATAGTGTACTTCCTAGTATTTGTAATGAAATTGCCCTTTGCAACCCTGAGCCTGTGTTCTCTTGATCAGCTGTTATTATAATGGTCACGAAAATGACTTGTTCCCAAAAGTACTTGGAGATGGAATAATCCTGGGTGGATTGCAGCCAAATCTCTGGAACACCTGCCGGGATGTTGACTCCTGACGCGATAAGGCGCTATATCAATTGCAAGGATTTTTATTATTATTTTTATTATTGTAATCTGTGGCTGGCAGATAGACACAACAACAACAATAATAATAGTAATCCTTGCATTTGATACAGCACCTTATCCCGTCGTTGAGACGTCTCAAAGCGCTTCACAGAGTATACTGTAAAGTGAATAGACTGTATATCTTGAGGGCAACAAAAGTGCAGCAGCCAGTTGCGCACAGCAACGTCCCACAAACAGTTGTGGATTGAGTGAACAATGTTTTTGTGTGTGTGTGTGTGTGTGGGTGGGGGGTGGGGGGAATTATTACCTCCGGAAAACGATCCGCCAATTGACCAAAAACCATGTTCCTACTCACTGCCAGGTAAACAGAGGCGTGTGGAGTAAGGAAACTTGCCTGAGGGAATAACGAAACACAGGGAGACGTGTGCAGGAGAACATTTTGCAAAGCAACACTGACAAACGAGGTAACGGAGGTCAGTTCACTGATGAAACATCCTGCATTGCCCTCCCCGCTATATAATTGGCAAATCGTTGGCAGTGGACTTTCGGTGGTAATGATCCCACTGCTAATGACGCCAATTAGATCGCAGAGGCTGCTTTAAAACTGATGGCCTGAAGGCAGGGGGTCACAGGCTTGAACCCCCTCCCCCCCCCCACCACCCAACTGCTGGCCACTTTGGGGGAAAAGGCTGGCCTCAAACTGCATGTGCTGTGACCTCTGGAGCCGGAGGTTTTAGTCAACAAGGTAAAGCCATGTCCCCGAGCTCCCACTGGTGGATCAATGGGTAATTGCACCGCGCTGGGTGCCACAGAACGACATGGGTTCCAAACTAGTGTTGAGTTAGCCGATCTGAGTCGGGACAGGGTCTCAGGGTATCTGCAGGATTATTATAAATGGCCCCTGGATTATGAGGGTGGAATCCCACTGATTCCCTGCCCCCACATCCCCCCACCACCACACACACACACACACACATACACACGCGCTTTAGCTTCTGATTTCTTCAGAGAGACAAATCTCCCCCACCTTTACAACTCTGATCGTCACGTAAAGTAAAACTCACGTGAGTCTCATCAGTCGGGACCGTAACACATAATATGACTTACCGAGTTACGGGTAAACTGTATAAATCATATAGAATTCGATTTAATCAATAATCTGCACTGCGCATGCATAATTCAAAGTGCCGTTTGTTACACTTTTCTAAGGCTTTTTTTTAAACTAATTCTACTGATTAAATATCAGTGAAACATCAAGTGCAGAACAAGCAAGGTTGGACATAAAGGGAGAAACATTAATAATAATAATCCTTGCATTTGATGCAGCGCCTTATCGCCTCGTTGAGACGTTTCAAAGTGCTTCACAGGATTTTACTTTTAAGTGCAGTGACTGTGTATTTGCAGATTGTGAGTTCAAAATCCTTTCCTCACAACCTTCTGACTCAAAGGCAAGCGTACCACCAACTGAGTCAAGCTGAAGCCTGTTTACATTTATTATGGATAATATCGCTGTTAACTTTGTGTAAATGTGACTCGTGTTTGCACGTTCCGAGACGAACACTTTCTGACAGAATGTAAGAAGTTTAATGCTAATGATAGGTTTTATCTACTAACTGGATACCTTTGTGTACGCAGTAAGCAAACAAAATCTATCACAACACAACAGGCTGAGCTGAAACCTGGGCAATTAAAATCGCCAGAAATTATCTGTGTAGACACTCTTCGCTACATGTTCAATTGTGCTCTCGTGTTCTGACGTAAGGTCATCGACCTGAAACCTCAACTCACTTTCCTCTCTCCATAGACGCTGCCTGACCTGCTGAGCGACTTCTGTTTTTAATTCAGATTTCCAGCATCCGCAGTATTTTGCCTTTTGTGCTCTCTGCCGGTTTGGATAACTCTCGTACCTCCCAAAGCGGTGGCAATTTAATAGTGCCAATTCCGAAATAGCCATTGAGTCAACACTTGGCATAATAAGTCTGATTGAAATATCTGTTCCCATTGAAAAAAACGGTAACGCTACCTTACAGACAGTTTTCTTCGGTGAATGATCTATTCGTTTTTTGTACACAGAAAGGTAATTGACTCCTCGTGTATCGATAACTGAGGCTAACTCTGATCTCAACATCCTACATTACTGAACCCATTCCATTACAACCACATCCCCTTTGTTCCCTCTGTATCATCGAATCCGAATAGATTAACGCCATTCCCACTATTAACCACCTTGTAACACTCTGCTTTTAAATGGGTCTATCCTTTGGACCAGTCCTGGTACACTCCTGGACTGGCTGGTGACCCGTGCTAAATAACGTCAGACTTATGGGTCATCAATTTGCCGTTGTCGCTTCCTGTGTGCTGTGCCTGCTCGCTGTGTGCTGAAAGTGCCGCGAGCAACATCAATCCCTTTCAAAGTGGTGCCTGAGGGATTGTACCCAGATGAGCTGTGTTTTGCACTGCAGAGAATTCCAATGAAACAAATCCCTTCACGTTCACTCTCGGTTCAGTCTTTATCTGCTATGTTGGCACTCTTTGAAACCATCTTTCAAAGAGTGCCAACGAAGCAGATAAAAGAGTTTGGTCAAAACCGACCTCAAAGAGCTTCACCCACAAAATACACAGTCAAGTCACTCGACTGTGGAGTCACTGTGAAGTTGCTTCAAGATGTCTCAACGATGTGATTAGGCGCTGTATCAAATACAAGATTATTCTTGTTATTATCTCAGTTTGCCTTCTTCCTTCTCCCCTTGTCTTCACAAGCGTCTTGAAAACATAGCGTGTCTTTGGTGAACACTTTCAAATCTCCTCCCTGCTCAGTACTCCCTATCGACTTGGTGAAACACTTGGGAGAGATCGGTTTGGTGTGAAGGGCACCATGTAAATGCAGTTGCAATTTCAAAAGGAGATAATTTCTAATGACCGTGGTTTGGACCTAACCCTTTCTCATCGACTCTGTGCAAAATCCCAATAGAGCAAATCCCTTTCACTGATTCCCATTGTGCTGCCCAACACGCACTCAGCTCCAGTTAAGACAGGATCGTAACAACAATCCTTACATTTGAAACAGCGCCTTTCACGGCGGGAGGACGTCTCAAAGCGCTTCACAGAATACACTAGCAAAGTGCAGCGACTGTATATTTTGCAGGCGAATGCAGAAGCCAATATGCGCACAGCGATGTCCCACAAACAGCCAGGTTTGGGAGTAAACACGGCTTGAAATATGCAGGTGTTGGGACTTGTTGCCTGATAGATACAAACAGGAAATATCTCTAGATACTGATCACGTTTCACTCAGGATCCAATAGACGAGATGGTGTGAAAGAGCACAAGGGAGTATAAGAGAGAGAGAGTACAAGAAACTGCAAGGGTGCGGAACTGGGAACAGGATGAAAAGGAGGATAATAGAAGACAAAAGAGTGTGAGGAAAGGTCAAAAGAATATGAGCGAAGGGGTTGGAAGAACAAGGAAGGAAAGATAGTTCCTTCCTGTCTGATTTGCACTTTCACTATTCGGTCCATTGGGTCACAATGTGCGTTAATGCAGGTGGCCGGTTGGGTGGGGGGGGAAAAGCTGTGTGTGGGGCAGGAATAAACAAGCAAATACATCACTTGGGCACTCAGCACTCACTCCCTCCTCCCCAAACATTCAGATTGTACACAATTTACATTTTAATACCGACTCAATGTTATAGGAAGTGAAATGTAATGGAAATGATGCAGAGAAGAATGATTCCCGATTCCGAATAATCTTGGGATAAATATTGTTGGGATAAATATTCTCGTGAAGCTTTGAGGGCTTGTTTAAAGGCAGGGAACAGGAGGAGCTTTGTGTGCTCGTACAAACCACCGATTATATTGGGAAACGTGAGTTAAGCTGCCTCCTGAATAGCAGAAAAGTGTTCTATTTGTGTGCCTGCTGCCTGATACTTGTGGGGGGAGGGGGTTAGATGGTATCATCCAAATCCCCTGACAAGATTACTTTCTTGTAATCCTTCTCACTAACCCGTTATTCTCCGTTCTTGGAGCCCTGTAGCGTTTTGGTTAGAGCACTCGCCTCGCAAGTGTGAGGACCCGTGTTCGATTCCTGGATAGGGCGAAACCTTGGACAAGTTTTCTTACTCCATACGCATCAGTTTCCCTGACAGTAAGTAGGAACCCAGTTGTTAGTCGATGGGCGGATCACTTTTATAGGAGGTAATAATCCCTGTTTATAAATAAATAAATAATAATAATAATAATTTGGTCACTCATGACTGTTTGTGGGACGCTGCTGTGCACAATTGGCTGCCGGGTTTTGCCACAAAATATACAGTCAATTCATTTTACGGTATATTCTGTGAAACGCTTTGAGAATTCTCAACAACGTGATAAAGGCGCTATATTAAATGCAAGAATTATTATTATTATTAATGCTCTGTGTTCATTATTTCCTCCATGACTATTTAACCGCAAGTGGTTTGAGACTCTACCGTGTGTGGAGGGCGCTATATAAGTGCAAGTCGCTGTTGTTGTTCTATCACTTCCCTGTCTCTTTCTGAAGACTGGGCAAACCTTGTGATATCAGGAACTTAGCAATGTGGGGAAACATAGGCACACACATCCTGCTCACCTAGTTCCAGAGAGTATTAAGCACAGGTTGGCAAGACTCAAGGCTTGAGAACCCCAGAATGCGCATAGTCCCATCCCGATCTCATCCTCCTACATCTCTCCAGTCCCAATCCCCATTACCAGACTAATTCAGAGTCTAGGATCTTTACATTCTCCCCAACGTGCGCCTAATACTCTCCGGAATTAAGTAAGCAGGAATGCATTCCTCCAGGGAGAGAGTGCACATTCCAAGGGAGATTTCCGTGTATAGGTGGCAAACATACATGGAATTCTCAGTTTGGTTTGGATACTCTTAAGCAAGGTAATGGGTTTCTGGATCTGTCAGACCCCAAACAATAATAACAACAATAATACTACTACTAATAATAATAATCCTTGCATTTGATATAGCGCTTTTCACGTCTTCTAGATGCCCCAAAGCGCTTCGCAGAATAGATTGTAAAGTGAATTGACTATGTATTTTGTGGGCGAAAAGCTCGTGTCAACCTAAAATGTTCACAAAATACCCCTAAACATTCGTCTCGTCGACAGTTCAAAACCAAGTGTTGAAACCTTTCCGTAACCCTCTTGGGGTGGGGGTCAAAGTTCACGGCCAAGTAACGTGCTAAAAGGGCTTTGCGGTAAACCACACCAGCCTCTTGCACTTTCCCTCCCCATCAAGGAACACGTTTGGACAATTTGCTTCTCTTTTAATGAATAGGCCCGTGACAAAATCACAGATGAATTAGATAATGATCTAATGCTGAATCCTGTCCATTTACAGCTAAAAGCTCTAGCCCAAGGGCGATAGGAGGCAAATCCTTACTTGAAGAAACTTCATGCGAGCAGCAAAACAATGTGCAGCTGTTCCATGTTCCTTAGAAATGTTCTCAAGTTGCTTTTAAATGGAACAGCCTCCGGGAATCCTGCCCCTAATGGTCTATTTACAGCCCTTTGTGCCTTAATACCGAGCACATGTCACTCTGCCTTTCATTGACAAGACTTTCCAATGGCCACACACAACATAGCATTGTGTCTGAGAACATTGCATTGCAACGTTTCTAAGGAGGGATTAAAAACTAAAACTGTATAGCTTGCCATTGATATCGCTGTCTGGCAAGCTTTCCCACCTCTTGTCCAGCTAGGACCACCCTCCCCGTTAGGGCTTTGGCTTGCAGGGTTAACAGGAGCTGAGTGGGATGACTCCTTGCCTCTGGTGACTGATCTACCCTTCCAGGTCCTGCCGATGAGCCGGGCCGGGCTGGGCTGTCATCAGCAGTGCCCTGGAATACTGCGGACCTGCCTGGCTCAGAGCGTTGGCTCGATTCTGACATCCTGTCGTCAATCCAGTTCAGCTCCAAGGAGACCCCGCTTACCTTCTCCCCCACAGGAGGATAGTAGGGAGGGACAAGTGATGGCCTGGGTGGAGGTGGGTGGGGGTAGCTTAAGGGGGAAGACATATTTTGGATCATAAACTTGTTCGATGGAGAGGGAAGAAAAGAAATGGAAACAAGTAGGGAAATAAAAATCTGTGCCATCGACTGTCAAACCTGACCTGCTAAACCCACCAGAACCGGCGAGTTGGGAAGCCCTGATGAATTGGCGCAGATAGCACTCCCTGACAAGGTAAGGGTGAGACGTTTATGTATGAGGTCGGGGCCCAGTCAATGGTGGTTATGCTGGTTAATCAGATGAGCAGCTACTGAGGTATTTGATTACGACATGCCACACTCATTTGGTCTCGACTCTGTCATTCCAGAGACAGATTCAATTATAGCCAGGAGATGAACTCGGAGCCTGATGCCAACACTCAATCAGTTGTTCCAAAAGAACCAACATAGCCAGCAGATCCATCACCATCTCTCAACCACAAAAGGTTGCGGATATCGGATCCATTCAAATTTTCAAGGCCGAGGTGGATAGATGTCTGTTAGGTCAGGGTATCAAGGGATATGGGGAAAGGTGGGTGATTGGAGTTAAGGTACAGATCAGCCATGATCTAATAGATTGGCGGAACAGGCTCGAGGGGCTGAATGGCCTACTCCTACTCCTGTTCCTCCCCGCCATGTGAAGAAATAGTTTTTGCACAAAACGTCCTTTTGCTTTAAAATCCATTCACTGTATTTTGTGGGGGAAACGCAGCCACCGAATGCGCACAGCAGTGTCCCACAAACAGTCGTGGATCGAGCAACCAATTTATTTTCTTGGAGGGATTATTACCCTCGGAAAGTGATCTGCCAACCGACTAACAACCGGGTTCCTTCTTACTGCTAGGTAAACAAAGGCGTGCGGAGTAAGGAAACTTGCCTAAGGTATCGTCCTGCCCGGGAATCGAACCCGGGTCCTCTCGCTTGCGAGGAGAGCGGGCTAATGGGACTCCGCCATAGCATAATGGATAGCACGCTCACCTGGCCAGCGAGAGTTTTGTAGGCGAACGCAGCAGCCGATTTGCCGATGGTCAGTCGCCCATAATGGTTCCCGGGAGCAGCGAGATAATAAATACTATCCCACTCAGGAAAAAAAATCACCCAAATTGATGGGACGGTTTCGTTCAGTAGATACTTTTTTTTTTACAGGGCAGGTGACTTTGGTGTGATGCAAATTACATACAGACACCGTGTGCTGCTGCTGCTGCTGTTTCTGACATGAACCTTTCACACGTTTCCTAAAGAAAATAACCGAAAGTGCTGCGGCAAGGTCAGCCACGCCGCTGTGCTGCCGGCGTTGCCCTGGGAATGGTTTTTGCTCCGTAACTTCCGACACGGCAGAGGGCTCGCTCCCGAACTGGTAGCACACTACACCCCGGAGGTGGGCACAAGAGCCTGCGGACTTACAAAACAGACGGTCTTACAGACAAAACACCGCAGCCCGAACGGCGGGTGAACTGATTCATCGCTTTGATTTGGGTATTTATATTCCGGTTCTCTCTCTCTCTCTTCTAATAATGATGATAATAATCCTTGCATTTGATACAGCGCCTAATCATGTCTTCGAGACATCTCAAAGCGCTTCACGGAATATAAAATGAATTGACTGAATATTTTGTGGTGAAACGCTCTAACCAATACATTACAGTAACTCCTATTTACACTTATTTACTTCCCCGCCCCCAAAACACACACAAAATACAGTGTTCCGCATTATCTTGCATCTCATTCCATTCAATTACATCACTCCAGCATGTGTTTTGGTTTCTTTTCCCACCCACCCACTGACTACCACCTGTTCATTGAAACGTATCTCAATCCATCAACCCTCTCCTCGCTTTCTCGATCTGATCAACATTAATGTGTTACTGTGCCCATTACACTTCCGAACTTTCCTCCACTGTTTAACCCAAGCTCCAGAACACTATAGTGTCCAGTCCTCCTCCTCCGCTATAAATTGATATCAAAGCCCGTTATCGTTTAATCCCCAACTCATAGCTCAAGCACTTTGAGCTCGCAGTGTAGGCTAACGCTCTAATACAGTATCGGGGCCAGACACTGCATTGTCGTAGGTGCCGTCCAGTCAAACCACTTGACGGGATGACCTTTGAAGAGCTTTGAGACATCTTGATGATGTGAAAATGAGCTCAAATGCAAGGATTATTATTCTGATGAGATTATTATTATCTTTTTACAGTGAATCCTATGGAAGCTTTTGAGACATCCTGCTGATGTGAAAGGCGCTGTATCAAATGTCCAGATTATTTTACTATTAAACCAGAACATTGTGGCAAACCCTCTCTTCCTTTGAGCCCTTCCTTACCTCCAACAATCCATTGCCTTTTCAGCACAAGTTTGGCATCATTACTCCTCACCCTATCTCACCTTCACACCCGTTCGTTTCGACCTTAGTGATATTCTCCACATCGTCTCGCATGGCGGAGAATTTAGAACAAAATTCCCGTGGGTGGGGGGGTGGGAGGTGGGGTGGGGGTGGGAGGGAGACAGACTCAGATAATATCCTCAGTCTTTTGCAATGTGTTGAAGATTTTCCCAGCACACACAGAGGAAAATTAATAATTCTACATCTGAGTAAAAAGCTGTATCTTTAAACTTTACAAGAAGATATAATGAACCCCAAGCCCTGTTGGATGACTTGCCTACTTACACAGTCAAGATTTACAACACACTGCGCTGTGCGTTGACAAAATGTCCGTGTTAACTGGGGCACCGCGATGTTCAACATGACCTCAAGGTCCCCACGTCCTTGAAAATTCCCATTTGGTAACAAAGGAGCTGATTGTGGTGATGGGGGAATGGAAGGAGGCCTCTGTGATCGCTGGAATAATATAAATGTTTAAGAGAAGTACAAGCTCATTGTTGAGACTTTGGGTGAATTCCATTTCAAAAATAGCGCTCCACAGTAGCCCTGCACGATCAGTGGCAAAGTGGCACAGTGTGGCGTGGGACTGAGATACACTGACCAGGAAGGTCTCACGTTTGGTCTCTACTGGGTGAGTTGAATAGTTCTTGCTTCTGATTGCAATCCTCCTTTCACTACTGGTCTCCAAGTCCTCTCGCTCTTGTTTGTTTTGTGGTTGGGGGGGGGGGGGGGGGGGGTGAGGGGTCAGCCGGGTGTCTAACACATGTGGAAACCCATCACTGTGCTTAAGAGTATCCAAACCCAAACTGAGAAGTCCATGCATCCCACCTACACCTAGAAATTCCCAGAGATAGATTTTTGGAATGGATGCACACTCATTCCCTGGAGGGACGCTTCCTGTCTACCTAGTTCCAGAAAATATTCTGAGCAGGTTGGGGATCCCAGAGTGTGCTTTGGGGTAATTGTGGGCATCTAACCAGCTAAGAAATTGCATAGCTTGCTTTCCTGCTGATTGTCCAGCGAGGACCACCCTACCCGTTAGGGCTTTGGCTTGCAGGGTTAACAGGAGCTGAATGGGATGACTCCCTGCCCCCAGTGACTGGTCTGCCCTTCCAAGTTCTGCCGATCTATCTTTGGCAGTGCCATGGAATACTGCGGACCCGCCTGGCTCAGGAAACCGAACTACTAAGACAGCCACGGAGGGCTGGTTTGATTCCGACATTCCGTTTCCAAACATGTCACCGTGGAGCTAGTTGAGCTCCATGGAGATCCCACTTAGCAAGTGAGGATAAGTCCAAATCCTCTCCACATTGCAACCTTTCTTGCCCTTATTTTGCCAACACTGTGGCCTTTGCTTCTCTAAACTCTCCTCCCTTGTTCCTTCCAGCTCCCTATAAATTGTCTTTCACAAGCTTCCTCCTCCCTGCATACTTGCCCCATTGCAATCAACACTTCCTAAGCCATCTCTTGCCATCTCATTCCTTTCCAGGTGCTCGAGACCTAATGTGGGATTCCCTGGCTCACTCAGTCAGTACAAAGACTTTTCAAGCCCAAGGTTGACATCAACTAACTACCGTTCAATCTATCTGGTCTTCTCTCCTACTCCGATCAATCGTGGTAGTGTCCTGAACTTGGCCTTTTACCTTTGTTCTTCAGTTCACATAGCAGTTAGATGGCTCGTAGGAGATCACAGACTCAAGCTCAGATGCAGTAGAGTTTAGCTGGAGGGGAGACAGAGTCAACAACTTCCAGAGAGAAATAAATGGATGTTTGGCAAACAAATCAATTAAGCGATAGATATCAGCCTGGCTCTGTCACGAGTGCTCTCACCTCTGGGTCAGAAGTCCCAGGTCGGGACTTTGAATTCAAGTCCAGGCTGACTCTCCAATGTTATGCTGAGGATGTGCTGCATTGTTGGAGGCCATGATTCGATGAGAGGTTAATCTGAGGTCCAGCACTCCTGTTCAAGTGGGCATTAAAGATCTCATGGCACTATTCGGAAAGAGAAGGGAGTTTCTCCTGGTATCCTGCCCAACAATCCCCCAAATAAAATTGGTCATTCCCTACATGGCTGTTTGTGGAAACGTTGCTGTGTGCAATTTGGCTGCTGCATTGACGTGAAAAATACAGTCACTATACTTTAAAGTAAATCCTGTGAATCTCTTTAAGACGTCTTGGCAACTCTTGATGTTTCACCTTCAGTGAATCAGAGATGGACACAGTAAGAACAAGTCACCAATGTCTCAGATAAAGTGGTCTTAAGGCTTAAACATTCATTTTAGTCAATTGGGGGAATGCCTTTTTGGGGGTAATAATCCCTTCAAATAATAATTTGGTCACTCAATCCACGACTGTTTGTGGGACGCTGCTTTGCGCAATTGGCTGCCGTGTTTTGCCCACAAAATACAGTCAATTCAATTTGCGGTATATTCCGTGAAGTGCATTGAGACTTCTCGAAGACCTGATAAGCCGCTACATCAAATGCAGGGACTATTATTATTATTATTAAACCTCTCTTGTGATATTGTAATGTAATATTATTGTTATTTTCTATGCTGCAAATGTCACTGGGGCGAACTGACAATCAGCAGCAGTCTCTGAATAACAGGCGCGCACACACACACACACACACACACACACAGGGCACTTGCACAAGGGCAAAGACTGGGCAGAAATATAGCTTTCACAGGCCAAAAGAGGTCTGGCCTGCACAAATCCCCACAGACCTATTGTATACTTCAGAAGACACACGCTGTTTATTAATCAATGGTAATACAGTAATCATGGCTGTTTGTGTGTTAATTAACAAACCGAGCACATCTTACAGAGTGTAAATGAGCACAGCTCGTCTCTCATTGTCTGGTAACCTAATTATCCTGCTAATTCACAGAAGCCAAGTTAAATCCTTACAGGACGGTCCTGCCTTCACTCTTCCCAGCTCAAAGAAAGATAAATCAAACTCCTTGCGGTCGATTCCATTTTAATTTCCAATATCCCACTCTCCTCGGAGATTTTTTTTTGACCAGTTTATTGATACGCAGGAAAGATCAAACCGTTTCATTCCATTTACGATTTTTCCTGGTTGGTTGGAAGAATGCAGGTTTTAAAACTCATCTATACTTGAGTCTCATTTTGTTTTCCATCCACTCCCCCTTCCCCCATTCCCCAAATCAGCCCCGTCAAGTCAATGTCAGTCGATTGGCGGATCAATCCCTTCAAAAGAAATCAAAAAAACAAATAATAATTTGGTCACTCAATCCACGACTGCTTGTGGGACACTGCTGTGCACAAATGATTGCCGCGTTTGACCCACGAAATATACAGTCATGTCACTTTACAGTATATTCTGTGAAGCGTTTTGAGACATCTCGAAAACATATCAAATGCAAGGATTATTATTATTATTATTGTCTTTCCAGCTGGTATGTTCCATTTGGCAGATACCACTACAATATCCCTATCCCTCCTCACCTAAGGGAAACTCAATACTGATAAAACATGCCTCTCTCTCTCTCCCTGGGTAAATCCAAATGTCAATCTCAATGGATACCAGGGTTTGAGATTTGTCTACTCCCAGGCGGCAATGGGCAAGTCTCGTGCAGATATTATGGGTAGAAATAGAAAGCTTTTGTGTGACAACCGGTAACAAGATAGAGAAACTGAGGTTCAGAGTCACAAAAAGCTACAGAACAGAAGGAGACCATTTGGCCCTTTGAGTCTCCACTGGTGTTAGCTTTCCCTGCTGGAATTATCTCCTCTGATCCCAATTCCCTACTCTTTCTCCACACACACACACACACACCCTCCCATACTGATTTTCATGAATTCAATTCCCTTTCAAATTAATTTCATTCACAGCCTGGTTCGGATTGAGGCAATGACATGGATTCTGTTACACGTTGTCAGGGTGAGAGGGGAGGGGGACTGCAGGTGGTACAATTTAACACAGGCAGGGAAGGGTGGTTGGGGCAATGTGCCATTCCAATTGCCAAGTTTCAATCCCTACTCCCTCGTGCACACAACAAGCTCCCTCTTAAACACATGAACGCTTTCCGCTTCAATCACAGCTTCTATCGTTGCCCATTCACCTGGTGGAAGGGTAATAAATAATAATAATTTTTGCATTTGACACAGCGCCTCACGTCGTTGAGACGTCTCAAAGCTCTTTACAGAATATACTGTAAAGTGAATTGACTGTATATTTTGTTAATTATTATTATTCATTTTATTTTTTTTGAAGGGCTTATTACCCCCGAAAAGCGATCCCCCAATCAACTAACAATCAGATTTCTACTTACTGCGAGGTAAACAGAGATGTGTGGAAACTTGCCTAAAGTTTTGCCTAAGGAGTTTAACTCTATGAAAGGATCTGAAAAGGTGGATTTTGATGTGTTGTTTCCACTTCGTTGGTGAGTTTATAACTATAGGGAATGAATATAAGATTGCTAATGATACATTTAATAGGGAGTTCAGGAAAAACATCAAACTGCGGGTGGCGAGAATGTGGAACTCATTGTTAGTAGCAAAGGAGGAAGCATCAATGTATTTCAGAGAAAATTTGCTGCGTACATGAATGAGAAGGGAATAGAGGGGAATTGGAGAGAGGACTAGTTGGGCTGAATAGTTTGTTTCCATGCTGTATTACGAGAATGGTTTAGATAAAGAAAGCCCTTCAGTCCATTTGATCTCATGCATCCAGTAGACCCATGCTACCATTCCCCCCTTCACAAGTATCGAGGTGTTTTTTAAAGGAATCCATTTTCCTGCCTTCCACCTGTTCCAATTTTCCTTTGGGTAAAGAAATATTTCCTGATGTCTGTTCCGAAATCACTCTTTGCAACTCTAAACCTATGTCCTCTTGTTCTGCTGTCTTGGTGCATCTGAAAGTATTATTGTGGGTTTACTTCTTCAATACCATTTAAAATTTTGAACACTTTCCTAAGGTTACCTCCGAATTGTCTTCACTCCAGACTGAAGCTCGTCTAATCGTTGGTCATAGCTGATTCCTCTAACACATTACCTCTAAGAGCCTGAACAGCCCACTTATGACCAGAACTGTATCACTCTACATAGCGCTATGTAACCCTGGACTGTCCGTTTAACCTCCACATCGGGAGCAAAAACAAGCACTGAAAACGTGTAACGAAGAATGACAGCATCAACATTTATTTTGTCACCGAACACTGTCAGTTAATTCACGTCCAGAGAATGTCAGTTTGGGGGATAATACCAGCAAATCCCTCCAGTGCAAAACCCGTGCCTTTTCTTTGGTAACACGGTCTTGTATTGAAACATCACAGCGATGGCTTGCAAAGGTTGATTACCGAGGGACATCTCGCCCAGCTGTTGGGGGGAGCGTTTTCACAGTTCTTCCTCTTTATCTGTGTTCATTTGAATCCAGCACAACAAACAACCCTCCCAGTAACAAGCAGATGCTCTTGCTAAGTGCCTTGGCCAGCTCCAACCTGCAATCTTCATCTAAATGAGTAATTAGCGTTCGAGTTTGTAACCCTTGAAACACCAAGCCATATCCCTGCAATCAACGTTTGTGGCTGCAACATCCTAGTGTTGATCAGGTGCCAGCCTGACTCAGTCTCTTTCACTCTCGCCTCTGGGTCAGAAGTTTGCGGGTTCAAGTCCCACAAAGTTAGGGCTTTAAGCTCGCAATCTGGGCTGACACTCCAGTACTGAGCTGGGGGAACTCTGCATTGTCAGAGGTTCTGTCCTCCTGATGAGACTTTAAACCGAGATCCCATCTGCTTGTTCGGATGGATGGTAAAAATCCCAGAGCACTATCTGAAAGGGGGAGTTTCCCCCGATAATCCCCCAAATAAAATGAATCATTCAATTCATGTCTATTTGCGGGACACTGCTGTGCACCGACTGGCTGCCGCGTTTGCCTACAAAATTCAGGCAACACACTTAATTCTTGGATACAATAAGTGAATTGACAGCATATTTTGTGGGCGAAACGCGGCAGCCAATTGCGCACCGCAGTCTCCCACAAACGGTCGTGGACTGAGTGACCAAATTATTACGCTCTGGGACTCCCATTATTAAAGAGACCGACTCATGCTGAAGCCTAACCTCAAGCACCTCACTCAAGTAGCTGTTTCCCATCTGGAAGCAACTGTGGACAGACTCCGCGAGCTTTGGCAAAATACAAAATCCTCTTTTCCTTTAAGTCAACCAAAATCTCAGGCTGTGAGTACATTACACACACACACACCCACACACACACACCATCTCATTCCCAGCACAGTACGCTTTGTACCTTTTTGTGCAACTCAGCGGAACAGCAATAAGATCTGCGTTAAAACATTTTGAAGGAAATAGTAAATCCTAACCACGGGCATCATGGCTTTATTGAGTGAAAAGCATAGAATCGCAGGAGCAAATGCGGGAAATGGAAAATCCCCCCTTTAGCAAGTGCTAAAAAGCCTCCAAAACAGATCGATTCCATGCTCTGGAAAGACATTTTCGACAAGATGACATTTTAACAGATGATCCCCTTCAGTCTATTCTGCAGAGACATGATCTATTTGGTCTTTTCTGCTGTTACACAGTGGTAGATTGGACTCGCCTAACAGGATATTTAGAACCAAAGAGACATCTTTATTCACACTTTTTTTATTATCTATTTATTTAGGATTGTTTGCCGTCACTTTAAATGTTTGGTTTTATCCGATGAAATGCTGATTGTATACTTCGTACCTGTTGGGTTTTTGGAGATTCAATCTCACCATGTGTCTGTATCTCTTTAACTCAATCAGTCTTTCTCTGGGCATGCATCTCTATCTTATCAGTCTATCTGCAGGATATATCTATTTATATCAGGCTATCTCTAGGAAATATCTCTTTTAAATCAACCAGACTATCTCGAGGACATACAGGACCTATCACCCATCTCTATCTGGCATCTGTTATCATTCCATCTCTTTCAATCCTTTTTTTTTTGGCCTCCGTCTTGATCAATGTTCCATTTCACGATCTCTGCATGCCCATTGTGCCTTTTCAATATGGAAAACCCCAACAAGGCGTGACTTTGATTTGCATTATCTTCCGTTCATTTCGTGGCTGTATGTGGGATGTTGCTGTGTGCAAACTGGCTGCTGCTTTCACTTGCAAAACGCACAGCCACTACACTTTACATTAAATCCTGCAACGAGCTTTGAGATGTCTCGATGACGTGCTAAGGCACTATACCAAACGTAAGGATTATTGTTATATTTTCTCACTCTCTCTCTCTATCTGGAGTCAAAAGACGTGCTCTCAAATCTCTGCCAGTGCTGGGATTCAGTTAACCATTAATAATAATGATCAGAATCCTTGCATTTGATACAGCGCCTTATCACGTTATTGAGACATTTCAAAGCGCTTCACAGAATATATTGTAAAGTGTAGTGACTGTGTATTTTGTGGGTGAAACGTAGCAGCCAATTGCGCACAGCATTATCCCACAAATATTTGTGTATTGAGTGACCACATTATTATTATTATTATATTGTAATATTTAGATTATTTCCAGCATTGTTTAATGCTCCACGTAACAAAATCGTTCGAAGATTATTACGATCATAAAATATTTCATTTTTCTTTAATACTATAGCACCAACAACTCTGGAGGCAGGTGAGAGTGCCTGCAGTGATTTCCTTCTACATATACCTCTTTCCCATCCTCCCTATGTGTAGTGAACCAGCTATTGCTCCAATTAACGTCTGTCAAATGTGGCAGGATCAGAATAATGATCGCAGTGCATGGTACCACATGCCAAAAGTAAGCCATCAACGGTGACGTTGTTCCTGAAAAGCCCTGTTCAACTCCGCAACATTTTTCCGAACATGATTGTCGAAAAATTTGATTAAAGAAAAGTTGAAACCAGACAAACACATCCTTTAAAAGCAAGCATCAAAAGCATCAGTCTGAACTCTTCAAACCTCAGCTTTTATCTTATCTAACAGCCTGCGGTTATCAAATAGAAACATTATTATTATTAAAATAAAAATCAGCTTCGCCCTTGATCTCCCCTGACTGGATCGTGCTGAAGAAAGAGAACGCCACAGAACAAAATGCGTATCGACAATCACACCCTATTGCTCTGATGAAAGGTTGGGACCAAAATTCTAAGTTAATAATCCTTGCATTTGATAGCAATTCATATATTGTCGACGTTGGGAACCAACCAAGCAAGGTGGAAAGGAAGAGAAAAGGAGGAAAGTGACTGTGGGAATAGCCAACAACAACTTGCATTCACAAAGCTCCTTTCACACAGGATAACATCTCGGGAGCGCTTCACAGTGGCGAGGTTGGATGCTGAGCAAGGGAGCAGGGGAAGATAGGGGTTACGTAGTCTGTCTGCCTGGCAAGATGGATGTTAAAGATCCCATTCGAAAAGAGAATGGAGTTTCTCTCGCTCCCGGTGTCCTGGCCAAGAATCCCCCAAATAAATTTGGTCACTCAATCCACGACTGTTTGTGGAAGACACTGCTGTGATCAATTGGCTGCCACATTTCGCCCACAAAATACACAGTCAATCCACTTTACGGTGTACCTTGTGAAGGAGCTTTGAGACGTCTCAATGACTTGATAAGGCTTTATATCAATTGCAAGGATTATTATTATTATTATCCTAATTCATTCTTCTAAAATGCACCATTCATGAACGCTGTAGTCAGGCTGAGGGCAGTGCAGAGGACTTGAGCCCAGAACACACTGAAGGCACAACAAAAGGACACTTGTTAATGGTTGTTTAAGTTTAATCGGATGTCCACGTGTCTAACCATTGAGCACAACCTCTTCAGTGCAATCAAGAAACGCTTGATCAAAACTTACTGATGGGTCAGACTGGGAACCTGGCTCCAATCCTCAGAACTGAGGGGAGGGGAGTAAGGATAAGATGTCAGAATTTACTGTAAGGTTTAGTGACCGTATTGAGCAGCCGAGTGCGGCAGCCAATTTCCTACTTACCGTATTCCACGTCTCTGTTGTGTAAGAACCACAACAGCTTTTAAAGTAAAACTGTTTGGTTAGCCAAATATAATTGGCAGACCGTGATGATCCAGCTAAAAGATTAATGGCTCCACAGAGTAAAGCCAGGATATTATTAAGATTCAAGCTCTATGTTACCGTGATCCTAGTTGCATTATGTCCTTTGATTGATCTTTAGTGCAACGCACTATTTACTATTGTGTCAATCAGACTCTCGGATAAGGCAAGCAGCTCTTGTTGTACGATGGCCTGGACAATGATCTATTGAAATATGCATTCAATGTTTCTTTCCATTTTTTAAGGAAACCACTCTATACGATTAAAATACTCAAACGAACTGTGCTGTGTCTCGCCCTAGCGTAATATACTCGTCAGTGAGCATTGAATTATTGCAGACTTAACTCTTCCACAGAGGCAGTGAAAGAGCCAGGTTGGTGCAATAGGTTAATACGCCATCCTTTTACCTCTCAGAGATCTGTTTAAATCAGACTGATGGGATGAAATTCTCTTCTCTATTGCTGGAAAGGTCAAGAGAACTAAAGAAAGCTACTTGGCTCATCAAACCCCCTCTTTCCGCAGAACACTGTTGCATTTCACCCACAAATTGTACAGTCAGCTCACTTTACAGTATATCCTGTGAAGGACTTTGAGACGCCTCAACAATGTGATAAGGCGTTATATCAAATGCAGGGATTATTATTATTATTAACATATTGAATCCCTCCCATCATGGGCCCCCCCACCACACCACACATTTTGCCCAAGAGAAAGATCTACAAAGATACTTCCTAAATCACAAATAAAGTGGGATTGAATTTATTAAATTTGCCCCTATCATCCTTCTACTGCTCCCAGGACTGGCATTTACGTCGGCCTGCAAAGATGCATAGTCACTTTTGTACACTTCAATAATAAAGAGATAATAATAATCCTTGCATTTGATACAGCGACTTATCACATCGTTGAGATGTCTCAAAGCGCTTCACAGAATATACTGTAAAGTGAATTGACTGTATGTTGTGTGGGAAGAAACGTGACAGCCAATTGTGCTCAGCAGTGTCCCACGAACTGAATGACCAAATTGTTATTATTTTCTTTTTGAAGGAATTATAACCGATCTGTCAGAAAACCCAACAGGGACAGCTAACAACCGGGTTCCTACTTCGTGCTAGGTAAACAGAGGCGTGTGGAGTACAGAAACTTATCCAAGGTTTTTGCTCTGCCCAGGAATCAAACCCAGGTCCTCTCACTTGCAGGTGCGCTTACCACTACACTACGGGACTTTACATTGGATCCTGAGAAATGTTTTGAGGTGTCCTCCCAAAATGAAAACAACAACAACAAGAAGATTTCATTTATAGAGCGCCTTTCACGTCGGGAGGATGTCCCAAGGCGCTGGACAGTTGGGTCAGGACCCGAGCAGGGGGGAAATGGTCAGGGTGAGGGGAGGGAAGGGAGGGAGCGAGGAGGGGGAAGAGAGTCGAGAGGGGAGCTGAAGGCACGGTCAAAGAGAAAGGTCTTGAGACCGGCCTTGAAGGAGGAAAGGGAGGAAGCGGCGAAGGCACTGCGGGATGGAGTTCCAGAGCCTCAGGGCTGAGAGGCTGAAGGCCCGGCCACCGATGGTAGGGCAGTTGGGGCGGGGGGTGTGGAGCAGACCGGAGCCAGAGGAACAGAGGGTACGGGCAGTTAAGTAGGGGGATAGTAGGTCGAGAGGTAGGAGGGAGCAAGGCCACGAATGGCCTTGTAGGTGAGGATGAAGATCTTGAATTCGATCCTCTGGGGGATGGGAAGGCGAGCGAGGGTGGGAGTGATGTGGTCGCGGTGTATCCAACGCTAGGATTATTATTGACACAATGGATAGCGTCCTCACCGATGTCAAGCCACAGCCACGACTTTCAAGCAGGCTGTGAAAGCGTTAAATATTTTATCTGCACATCACCAAGCACACAAATACCGGGCGGTATTTGCAACGAGGATGCAGAGAGCGAGGTTGTAATGGACTCCAGGTGCACAATGCCATCTAAACCCATTCAGTCTGTAGTCTCCTCGCAACTCATTGCTATCCAATTATTAACGTATACATAATACATGCTGCCCATGCAATTACCCAGTGAGCAACTGGTAATTGTATCTTAATAAACAAGAGGAATGGTATTACAGCGCCTAATCTTCGGGTGGGAACGCTATAATACATCTACACAACAGACTGCTTTGCTAATCCACTCTGAAGCCAAAACTGAACAAACACAGCGTCAGGAGTGACATTTCTCCTCCGACTCATAACATCTCAATGTTTCTGTAAAGTGGAGTGACCGTGTGTTTTGTAGGCAAACTCAGCAGCCAAATTTGCGCAAATCAAATGTCCCACAAACAGCTGTGAAGCGAGTGGCCGATTTACCTGGAGGATCATTGGCCAGGATGGCTACAGTGCCGTGTGGTGTTTAACGTCCACCCGAACAAGCGGACGGGACTTTGGTTTAAAACTAGTTGATCACAGTCAACTTAGCCTGTTTCTCCGAGAGACTTATCAGCAACTCACTTGTGTGCGAGTCCATCGTGACAAAATGAGAGACATTATGTTACTCCTTCCTCCCTGTAAGAGGGGAGTGGGTGGTGGTGGGGAAAAGAGATTGATAACACTTGTTCGTAAAGCCTGGGGCAACTTTCAAAAATTCACAGTCATGGGGAATCTTCACAAAGCTCTGGATTCAATCATTTAAGTTTAGCAGCAAGTGCGCTGGGATGACATCAATCAAAGGAACCCCCGCCTTTGCCTTCTGCATCTGTTTTGCTCAACACTACCCTTCTCCAGTTTCTGGGTTTCGATCTAACTCAGATTGCCGGGATCAAAGTTTCTCTCTCTGCTAACTTTTAAGGGTGAAAACGTCGATGATTTGGGGGGCTATTTCAGACTAGTTTCTCTGGAAGCCGAGTGTCCGTACAGAACCGTGCATAAGCTATAGTCCAATAATCCTTACTCTTTCTAGAACACTTGTAACATCGCAACTTGTAACATTGAAGCGCTTCACGGGTTATCGTTGGGAAGTGCAGTGACTGTGTATTTGTAGGCAAATTGGTACACTGCAAGGTTCCATCAAGAACCATGAAGTTGGTGTTAATCAACAGCCATAATAATAATAATCCTTGCATTTGATATAGCACCTTATCACATTGTTAAGACGTTTCAAAGTGCTTCACGGAATATACTGTATAGTGAATTGACTGTGTATTTTGTGGGAGAAACGCCAATATGGTTGTGTTGGACCATAAAATGAATGGTGTGGGACATGGAGATGATGCACAATGAGGTGCTCTCATGAGGCTAGAGTTCACAAGTTCACATTAGGGGTTCAGATGAAGATGGCCTTTCAGGCCATTTGTTCTTTTCCGTCCAAAATGCCCATACTGCCATCATCTCATCCCAGCGTCCTAGCCTCAACCACTCTCCCTGCTAACCTGTTCTGTTCATTGCCCTCTGGGTAAAGAGACATATGACCTGCACCCAACTCATACAGTCCATACCTTACAAGTGATTGTAATGAGGTGGAAAGTGTAAGTTACCTTAACAGTCCTACAGTAGTTGGTCATCAACCCCACCTCACCTTCCCTCCCATCAAACTGTTTCTTCAACTGAAAGAAAAAGTACCAGAATCTGGGGCATTAACCATATCTCCAGACTGTAGAGCCCCTGTGAATGCTAAAAGCTATGTTACATTGTTAGCAGTGAGCTGCCAATGTTCTCTCTTCAATGTGAACAGCTAATTCTGAAGGTCTTTCTTGTGAGCACAAAGGTATTAGTAACGTCTCATTAGGCAATGCTATACTCAGCTTCTTCTGTGGGGATTGCTGAGCTGGGGTTATAAATTGTTCCAATATCCTTGGCAAACTATGGAATATATGCAAAAAAAATTGAGTGAATTACTGAATACTGATAGCAGTTGAGTTCATCATTAAAGGGTTTTGTCTACCATCATAACAATGTGAGCAGTTAAGGGGCTTCCAATACAGATCGATAGCTATTGTTTGCATTAAACTACTCACTGGCACCCCCTTATCTCTCCATTCTCCCCCTACCCTACTCCTCCGTCCGCTTGCTCAGCTAACTCGGGCTAACACAGTAAGTGTGGCTCCACTCTCTCCATGCCATCATTGGCCCTTCAGTTCCAACACTCCTAATCTCTGGAACTCTCCCCCTCTAACAATCCACCTCATTAAATTCAGATACAACTTTCTACAATTTGAATGGACCCAAACAACGAAAATGGCAACCAATTGCATTCGTATTAGGGCCTTTCACTTCCGGAGGATGTCCCAAGGCGCAAACAAATGCACAGGGTGGTAGATGGGATCAAGTGACTCAATCACTTCATCACCTTGCTCAGCATTCCATCCCCTATTTGTGAAGCTCTCCGAGATGGTATCCTATGTGAAGGGCGCTATAAAAATGGAGCAGAGGTGGAAAATACAAAATGGGTAGAATAAAGAGTACAAAACAATATAAAGTAACCAGTTAAGTCCATTTAAGGCCACAGGGAGGACCTTATGGAGATGTATAACATTTTAAATGGCATTGAAAAAGTAAATCCAGAACAATACTTTAGGATGCATCAAGACAGCAGAACAAGAGTACATAGGTTTAGCGTTGTAATTTCAGGACAGACACCAGGAAGTATTTCTTTACCCAGAGAATGGGTAATGACAGGAAAGGTGGTTGAGGTCAGGGCACTGGAGGGTATCCAGGAGGGATGAGATCAGATGGGCCAAAGTGCCTTCCTTCGTCATCCGAACCAATTTTGTGATCTTGTGAGTATAACATTGTGGCATCACTAATACAATGGATGTGAATATCCTCATAATCTTTGCCCTGCTCCACAGCTGATCAGTAGTTCATGGGTGACGATTGTTCCAATCTACTTAATGAGCCTTCATCTCCAGAAACTATTGCACTGTGGCCTTTAAGTAGGTAATGGAAAAAACAATTAGAAATGGGAAGGTTAATGGAGGGAGCAATTACAAATACATTTGCCTAGATGGTTTGCAGAGTGCTTCTATTAAGTAAGTAAGATGGCAGGCTTCAGAACGGGAAGTGAAAGACCTTGAACCTATAGAGATGGACTTTGTGTAGAAGGGACCATACAGAGGAAGGAGGAAAAGAAGGAACAAAATAATTCCATTTTAATAATAATAATCCTGGCATTTGATATAGCGCCTTATCACGTCTTTGAGATTTCACAAAGCACTTCATAAAATCTACTGTAAACAGCAACAACAAGATTGCATTTATATAGCGCCTTTCATGTCGGGAGGACGTCCCAAGGCGCTGAACAGTGTACAGTATTTCAGACCTGAGCTGGGGTCAGGAGGGGAGAGGGGAGGGGAAGGGGGTGGCTGATGGCATGGTCGAAAAGGAGAGTCTTGAGGTGGAACTTGAAAGAGGCTAAGGAGGGGGCGAGGAGGAGTGACAGGGGGATGGAATCCCAGAGGTTGGGGGCAGAGTGGTTAAAGGGTCTCCCGCCAATGGTGGGGCGGGTGGTTCGGGGGACGTGGAGCAGGCCAGAGCCGGCTGAGCGGAGGGAATGGGCGGGTTGGTAGGGTGTTAGGAAAGTGAATTGACTATAGTTTGTGGGCAAATTGTGTCATATCATGGCAAAGCATCTCAAAAGAGCTTCACAGATCATTACTGTCAAGTGTAGTGACTGTGTAAACACAATGGTCATTTGCACCAGCCAGGTCTCACAAAACAGCCATCAAGTGGAGCATCAATTAATCCAGAGGACTGTTGTTCAGGACACAGGAGAAATGTGTTTCTCTTTTCAAATAGTGTAAAAGGGTCTTTAACGTTCACCTGAATGTGAACAGGCATACTCTGTCTTGAGTTAACATCTCACCCCAAAGGACGGCACCTTCAACAATGCAGTACTGCGCTATAAATATGTACTTTAGATTATGAGCTCAAGCCCCAACATGGCTTGAACCCATGAATCCTTCTGGCCCAGACTCGAGAGTGCTACCAATTGAGCCAGCCTGATGCACTCATTTATTCCTATGGTATTAACGGGAAATTAGTGAGAGGATAGCGCCCTCTAACAGTGTACCGAAACTCAATCCAGGACGGTTTGTGGGACACTGCTGTTGGCGCAATTGGCTGCCACGTTTCACCCACAAAATATAGAGTCAATTCACTTTACAGTATATTCTGTAAAGTGCTTTGAGACATCTCGAAGACGTGATACGGTGCTCTATCGAATGCAAGGATTATTATTTATTATTATTACTTCGTAAGTGTGAACGACCTGAAGGTTAGCGTTTCCAGCTGTTGTAAATTGCGTTTCTCTAACTAAAATTTCCATTTGTCTGTATTTTATAAGAGTTCCAACAAAGTATTGCTATGAGTGCCTCTTGGCTGCGTTATCCAAACATTCCTGGTCCTTTCTCTCAAAAGAAGAACATTTAATATGAATGAATGCGAAGGAAAGTGGTTCATTGTCTCAGTGTCACCTTAATTGCACAAGAAACCAATAATGGTTTGATGGTCAACAGGAAACCTGATTGTCTTGGGAACCATTCGGCTCAATAAACCCAAACACTTGTTTTAATGACACCCAATCCGCTCTGCAGTGGGCACTCATCCACCATGGAATATCGATAGTGGAGAAGGATAACTCGCGATTGCACTTGGTCTCCTCAATATTAGCAATGCCAATTCTCTTCAGAATGAAGAAGAAGGAGCTCTTTGTCCAGGCTTTGACACACAACAACAACAACCATTTGCATTTATATCATATCCTTCACATCGGTTAATTTCTTGGAGGGTTTTAACAAGGATGGGGTCGAGGGGAAGGGGGGGAGATGGTGATTGGTATGTTCTAAAAGGTAGGTTTTGAGGTGGGAATTATATGGGAGGATAACAATAATAGTAATCCTTAGGCAAGTTTCTTTACTCCACACGCCTCTGTATACCTTACATTTAGTAGGAACCTAGTTGTTAGTCAATTGACAGATCCGGGGGTAATAATCCCTCCAAAGAAACACAAAACAATTTGGTCACTCAATCCACGACTGTTTGTGGGGACACTGCTGTGCACAATCTGGCTGCCACATTTCGTCCACAAAATACACAGTCAATTCACTTTACAATATATTTTGTGAAGCGCTTTGAGGCATCTCAACGACGTGATAAGGCGCTATAACAAATGAAAGGATCATTATTATTATTATAAGCGGAGTGCATCCCTCCAGGGAGAGAGGGTGCATTCCAATTCCAGACACAGGGAAATTCCCATGTCTAGGTAACATGCATATGTAGAACTCTCAATGTGGTTTGGATACTCTTTCAGTATCGGATTTGACGGATTTCGGGGTGTGTCATGTCAAGACACCCGGACTGACCAAAAAGCAAATGCTGGAGCCCAGGTATTGACCTGGAAGTGCTTACAACAGCAATAACAACAACTTGCATTTATATAGCGCCCTTCATGCGGGGTAGAGTCCAGGAGAGCTTGAGCCTTGGGTACTGTGCTTACCACTGAGGACACAGTACCCAAGACTCATTCTCCATCCAACACTGTCAAACAAACAGTCCAGCAAATTGATCACTGGAGAATTGCGCGCCAATTAATTCCGAGCCAGTGCAAGGAGATCTCTTCATTTAATGAAAAGGTTTCTGAGCAGATCAAAAAAAAAAATGGGGCTCAACTCCGAAGAACACTGATGATGATTAGTTCCAAGTAACATGTGGCCACGTCTTCTCTCCTTCACGTTGGAAGATAAGTGGTTCTAGTTACTGATCCTGAAAGAACCGTAAACATTTGAGACCCCTTCCGAGCTGCAGGGGATTTGGCAGGTTGGCTGTACAACAGGTTATGCATACACAAGTAGTCCTGCAGACTGAGCAAGCAGTGCTGTGATTGTGAGTCATGCAATGGTAGCCAGAGGCAAGATAGAAGAGGCAATGAACACAGCAATCCCAAATACTCTTACGGATTCTACTGGGGAAAGAGGAAAAGTAAACACTTGGAGCCAAACGCCCAGCCAATTAATCAGCCATTCAATGGATTCAACTACTCAGTGCAGGTCCCCTGCAGATCTCTGGTGCTTTCTAATTGTCTAATTCTTGTGCCATTCACTAAATAATAACCCTTGTGTTTTTTTGATATAGCGCCTTTCATGTCGGGAGGACGTCTCCAAGCTCTTCACAGAATTTACTGTGAAGTGATTTGTCGACGAGCGTGGCAGCCAATTTGCACACAGCAACGTCCCATTGGCAGCCATGCCAATTCTCTCTCGGGGATTGTTAGCCAGGACTTGTGGGCTCTGGCACACAGTGAATTTCGAACATGGTTCCTTGATAAGCGAATGAGAAGTAGGTCACACTGATACACACACAAGCTGTGCTCAACGTGATCTACAGCCATGAACAGAATGATCAATTTATCTGGGGGAAGGTTAGTTAGCTAGGTCAGTGGGAGGAACTCCATTTCCCTTTTGCTATAATGCCATAACGTCCACCAGAACAAGGAGATGGGACCTCAGTGTGAGGCACCCAAATGAGGGTACCTCCAACAATGCAACAATCCACACCCCACCCCACTCTCCCCGCTCAAGCATTGCACAAAATAGCAGCCTAAACCGTGATATCTATGGAGTCCCTGTAGCGTAGTGGTTAAAGCGCTCGCCTCGCAAGCAAGAGGACCCATGTTCATTTCCCAGGGCAGGGCGAAACCTCAGGCAAGTTTCCTTATTCCGCGTGCCTCGGTTTACCAAGCAGTAGGTAGAAACCCGACTGTTAGTCGATTGGCTACATGATCTCTTAAAGAATAATAATTTGGCCACTCAATCAACTGTTTGTGGGTCACTGCTGTGCGCAATTAGCTGTCGTGTTTCGCACACAAAGTATACATGCAATTCACTTTACAGTATATTCCATGAATCGCTTTGCAACAGCTCAATGTCGTGATAAAGCGCTAAATGCAAGGATTACTATTATTATTATCTCAAAAGTCCAAAGTGGGCTTGAACCCACACGCTTCTGACCCTGAGGCAAGAATGCAACTGACTGAGCCAAGGGACCAGCCAGCAGTGGCACTACTGATTTCCTGAGCAAGATATATTTCCATCCTCCCCCTCTCCCACCTGTGTTCGGTCTCCGAGACAGTGAGCAGATGAAATCCTTCCAGGCTTGTAAGGCCCCCTGACCCACGATCCAGATGGCACACGCAATGATGTTCTGTGGGACTCTGCCATGCTGAAGTCTCCTAATATTTACCTGAACGTGACCTGACCTTTAAGCAGGCATTCTGTGGAAAGCTGATACTATTAACAACGCCAGCACACAGGCTGTGATAAACGAGGTGAACATGCTCAGTGTTTGCGGAGAACGGACCCTTACTGGACAAACATTATTACTTTGACATTGAGAGTTAATCAAGTTTGCCCAGACTGGTTCCTTTTGTCCAGTCCTTTTGTGAGAGCCTGAATGTAGGCTGTTTCTCATTGTGCCGTTAATTGCTAAAAGATTAATTGGGCCTTCACTTCATGGCTGTTTGTGTGACATTGCCGTGTGCCAATTTGGCTGCCGGGTTCACCAACAAAATACACAGTCACTACACTTTACGATAAATTCTATGAAGTGCCTTGAGAAATGAGAAGTGCCGACACGAAAGTGCTATATCGAACGTGAGGATTACTTGATATTATGGTTGTTGTCATTATCATATCGTCGCGACATCTCAAAACGCTTCAGACATTTTTGAGTGACTGTAGTTTGTAGGTGAGTGTGGCAGCCGATGTTCGCACAGCAATAACCCACAAAAAACAGGCAGACGGGATCTCAGATTGACGTTTCATTTGAAGGACGGCACCTCCGACAATGCAGGGCTACACCCCAGCCTACACTACAAGCTCAAAATCCCTGGCATGAAGTCATCACCCATGGAACCATGACCTGGGAAGAGTTAGAGCAAGGATATAATAATAGTAATAATAATAATAATTTTGATTTCATATAGCGCCTTATCACGTCGTCGAGCCGCCTCAAAGCGCTTCACATGATGTATTGTAAAGTGAATTGACTGTTTATTTTTGTGGGAGGTGGGGGAATGGCGGGGAAAGATTGGGAGAGGAGAGGACAGGTTGAAAAAGAACGCTTTATGAATCTGCGTTCGAAATTGATGCATTGAAATCCAATTTTATTACCACCAATAATTATAATAATAATCCTTGCATTTGGTGTAGCTCCTTATCATGTCATTGAGACGTCTCAAAGTGCTTCACAGAATAGGCTGTAAAGTGTAGTGGCTGTGTATTTTGTGGGTGAAATATAAGTAAGTGACACAAAGTTTACAACAACAGCAACAACTTGCATTTATAGATACTCTACAGAGTTTTGCACTCTTTACAGAGTTAATATGTACACTTGCCACGTTTTGCCCACAAAATATTACAGTCAATTCACTTTACAGTATATTCTGTGAAGCGCTTTGAGACATCTCAAAGACGTGATAAGGCGCTGTATCAAATGCAAGGATTATTATATTATTATAACTGTCTAAGTTAAAGTACTCATTTTGCTATCACATATTGCCTCTCTTGTAAACTACAGACATGGGAAAAAAATGGCAACAGATACAAGCACGGATGAGATGAGGTGGGGCGAGGGGGGAAATTGTCTAATTAGCTCTGTTACCCGAAATCTTCCTGAGGTAATATCGACGTGAAGGGCAGACAAGCGAACATGTATCATAGGACCCAAAGGATAGAGAGCATTGTGGAGGGCTGATGCTTTCAAAGGTTAACGTGATTCAAATGCCACAAATCCTGCCACTGGGATCGTTTCAAAGCCTTTCTGCAGAGGTGACCTATTAGGAGCTGAATATCAGATAAACTTCACAGTGTGTCTTCACAGCACCTCTAATCTAGCTTTATCCCACAGGGGGGGGAAAAAATGACTTATTCTTCCTATATTGCCTCAAGTGAAAGGTGGCAGGTATCAAAGGCATTACTGTCATTGTCATTGTATCCACAAAACACACAGTTACTACACTTTAGAGTATATCCTGTGAAGCGCTTTGAGACGTCTCAAAGACCTGATACGGCGCAATATCAAATGTAAGGATTATTATTGGTATTAGTATTATTTTTGTCCCCTCTTCCCCTCCCCTGTGCCTGCCCAACCCCGTTAAATAAGACCGGTCTGAAATCCGACTATATTAAAATCTGAGTCTAAAGCCCCAAAAATGCAATAGTCCACTATAGATTGATTCACTATACTTCTGATAGGAACAGGAGTAGGCCATTCAGCCCCTCAAACCTGTTCCGCCATTTTATTAGATCATGGCTGATCAACTCCTTTGCTCTCCATATCCCTGATACCCTGACCAGTAAAAGTTGGAAGAAAAGGGAGTGTTCCCACTATCTTGCTCTATGTTCCTTCCTCATCTATACCCAACAGAAAATGCAGACGAATTAGCCATTCATCTCCTGGCTGTTTGTGGGAAGCCGCTGACAGAGATTGACCGCCATGATAACCTACGTCAATTTATTATATTATTATTATTATACCTACATTTTTGGGGGGCTGTAAAGGCGATTGCTCTTTAATACTTGACCTCAAAGTGCTGCCTTTCACCGCACAAGCTGTGTGCGTGTGTGTGTGTGTGTGTTGGGGGATGGTCTAATAAATGTCACAGCTTACTGCACGGGGAAGAACTTTCTTCTTAACAGAAATACTTCATTAGTTTCAACCTATACATCAGACAGGGCAAACACCATGACAGCAAAATGACAGATTTAACTTGTTACGAGTTCACAACAGGACACCTCTGCATCCATCTTCTTTTCCTCTCAGGCCTTCCATCATTCTTGAGGACCATTGATTTTTTTTATATATAACATCTTGGGAGAATCCAGCAAACAGAAGGTCTGGCTTTTATTACATTAAGCATTAACAAGCCTATAACAAAAGTAACACTTGACACCTTCTGCCTGTTCAGTGGACAGTAAAGATCCTGTGACATTGTTCAAAAAGACAAGGGAGTTTCTTCCGATGTCCTGATCAACAACGAGCCAAATAAATTGGGGCATTCCTAAAAATATGAGATCGAATACCGATCATCATAGATACATAATCGATTGAGGGGTTGAAAAGAGAGAGATATTGGGTAAGTGCAAATACTAAGAGATAGGAGGAACAGGAGGGGGAACCGGAATTAAGTAGAGATGTGAAAAACTCAATGTCCGAGCAGGCTCAACGAGCCAAGTGGTTTATAGTAATAATATTCCTTACATTTCACATAGTGCATGATCACTTTGTCGAAATGTTTCAAAGCGCTATAATGTGTAATGACTGTGTATCTTTTACGTGGACATGGAGGCCAAATTGTGCGTAACAACGGCCCACAAACAGCTGTGAAGTGAATGACCGATTTGTGTCATAGAATATACAGTTCACACGGATGCCTTTCAGCCAGTCAAGCCTCAGGGGGTACGAGTTTATCCAATGAAGCTAATAGATCCCAATTCCCTGTTCTTCCCCTGTTGTTGGGATATGGAGTTGTTGGGATATGGAGTTCCTGCCATGTAAGATGTTAGAGCCAGAGTCCATTGAGGGTTTCAAGAGAGAGATAGACAGGTATATGATGGGTTGAGGTTTGAAGGGATATGGAGATAGGGCTGGACAGTGGGATTGAAAGCATTGCTCGCTCTCAGAGCCCGTGTAGACTCGATGAGACAAATGGCCTCCTTCCTTCTGTGCCATAAATCTCTATGATTCTATGATGTGCCCAATTGGCTGCCACTTTTCGCCTACAAAATTCACTTGACAGTATATTCTGCGAAGCGCTTTGAGACGTCTCGAAGGCGTGATAAGTCGCTGTATCAAATGCAAGGAATATTACCCAACACAAGTCCACATCTGATACTGTGCAGCAAAAGAATAGCCAGGGCTCATTCAGAAGAAGAGGAAGAGTTGGCATCTCCAGTTTACAACAGGTTGTTTAACTGGATCCCGACATTGTGCCCTTTGTGAAGCTGCACAAGTCTCGAGCAGCCACGTAAAAGGGCAGCTGATAAACAAGAGTATTTATCAATTTCGGGAGCACATTGCAGACAGATCCCGTTACCACAGAAGAGTCTGAATCCCAGAGCACAGACCAGCGTTTCGCTCCCCCTCCCCATCACTCAATCGAATTGGTTTTGTGTTTCTTCCCACTCGGTCTCGACAAGAATTATTATGGGATGTGATGTTAAAACCGGCAGTCCGTCCGGCAGGCAGAATATTTAGAAATGGTACAAATAAGTACAGAATATGGATAACGTAATGTGCCCAGCCTGCCCCATACATCCTGACGGGCGATAATAATAAGCCTTACATTTGGTACAGCGTCTTATCATATGGTCAGGATAATAATAATAATAACCCTCGCATTTTATATAGCGCCTTACCACGCTTCACAGGATATACTGTAAAGTGTAGTGACTGTATATTTTGTGGGCGAAACGCGGCAGCCAATTATGCACAGCAGTGTCCCACAAACAGCCGTGGACTGAGCGGCCAAATTATTATCATCGATTTTCTTTCTGGAGGGATTATTACCGCCAATCGACTAACAACCAGGGTACCTACTTACTGCTAGGTAAACAGAGGCGTGTGGGAGTGAGGAAACTTGCCTAAGGTTTTGCGCCGTTCGGGATTCGAAACCCAGGTACTCTCGCTCGGACCACTACGACCACTACGCTATGGAACTCCACATGATGGCTGGAAGCACTTCGCCGTGAAGTGTAGTGATTGTGTACTTGTGTTTGCAAAGCGTTCGGTGGCTGCAGCTTATAAGATCCGCAGGGTCCGATGACTGAAGGGCACGACGGGGGGGGCAACTTTAGCAGGAGCTAAACGGCAGCACGCACCAGCGGAGACGCTGTGTCGATTAGGAACAGTGCGATATCTGAGGCTGCGTTGCTGTTGCATCTCCAGGTGTAATATCATCCTCTTCATCCTATCGATTTTTGTAATAACAGGGCTGGCGTTTCAGTGGAACTCCTACTCCACCACCACCAGGAACAAATGGCAGAGTTCCCTCAGCAGCCAGAGAACCAGGTCAGAGAAACTCTACACCCGGAGGTTTTACAAGGGAGACAATGGGCCGATCCTGTGTCAAAAGTTCAGTGGTACACAATATCTCGCTCCAGAGCTTCAGTCATTCACATGTAATTCAGGTCCTGTCGAACGAGACGTTAGATACATCAAGACATCCAAGGGGTTTCATTTGCGAGATTCGCAAAAGGATAACAATAATAATAGTAGTAATAATAATCCTCATCCTCGCATTTGATATGGCATCTTATCTTGTGTCCGAGATGTTTCAAAGCGTTGAAATTCCAGATGGCATTACCTATAGCACCGTTGGCGACGTCTGCCATTAAAGGGATCAATGTCCCATTGTAATCGCGCTTCACCAAATGTCTTTATATGCATCACATTACGCAGAGCAAAGACTTGAATCCTGCCAGTCTGACCCGCCAACAGAGCTCCAATATTTCACCTAGTCTTAGCCTGTAAGACCATTTAGTCTTAAGACGTGAAATCCTTAACTTGGTCTTAAGAGAGGCGGAAAAAAACAGCTTCGAAAAATAGCCAGGGTTGGCTGGTCTGTCATCAGCAGTGTCCTGGAGTAGTGAGACCCACATAGTAATAATAATAATAATAATAATAATAATCATCATCCTCACATTTCATAAAGCGCCTTATTTCGTCGTTGAGACGTCTCAAAGCGCTTCACTGAATATACTGTCAAGTGAATTGATTGCATATCCTGTGGGCGAAAAGTGGCACCAATTGCACACAGCAGCGTCCCAATAACAGTCGTGGATCGAATACCCACATTTTTTTTTGGAGGGCTTATTGCCCCCCCAGAAAACGATCCATCAATCGACTAACAACCGGGTTCCTACTTACTGCTAGGTAAACAGAGGCGTGTGGTTGATGGTTGATGGTTGATGGTTATGGGACATTATGCATGATGGATGAAAAGGAACGGCAACAATTTTACATCGAGGAGGCAGAGTGAATCCATCAGATTCCCTATTAAATGTCAAACAATTCAAACATGAATTAGTAACTGGAGCATCCATCCTATTGTAGATTTTCTGTCTACTCTACTTCAGTTGATCCGAACAACACTCCTTGAATGGTGAAGTCGATGAGATTGGCTGGAAGCGAGGAGGATGGGACGGAACTGACCAGCTTGGAGGAGAAACTGAGCCCGTTTTTTTGAGCCATAAGAAAAGCGAACAATTTATTCGGCTCAGCAATTCATTCAATTAAATCCACCTCTTCCAGCTTATGTTTGACATTTGGCTGATAATATTCTCGCCCCTTTGAAGAGCATGGCAAGACCGCACAATTTGAACGAGGAAGATTTTGTCCACAACAACAATAATAATAATCCTCGCATTTGATATAGCGCTTTTCACGTCTTCTAGACATCTCAAAGAGCTTCACAGAATATGCTGTAAAGTGAATTGACTGTATATTTTGTGGGCGATAAGGCACTATATTAAATGCAAGGATTATTATTATTAATAATAATATTAAGTATTATAACTGCCTTCCAAATTAAGACTTAAAATCGGGCACAATCTTACATTTTTAAAGGAAAATTAAGAATAGGAGTGGGAAGTTGTCGAGGTTGCACTTGAACGAGTTCAATGTTACATTTTTCTTCAATGTTAAAACCTTTTTGTATGAATGCAGTTTGTGAAACATTGCTCTTCATTCAAGAATGCAATGGTACCTATATAAAAACAAGGCTGTTCGTTTCAGCCAGAGAGGTTTATAAACGAGTAGGTTCAGAGAAAATGTCTGAAAAAGTGTTGGTGAAATGCATTGCAGTTATTTTCCATTAGGTTTTCTTCACAGATAATGATCCCTGTCCTGAGGGTTTATTTTCCGAAGAATTTAATTATTGGGAATTATCAGTCATAGAACAAAGCCAACTGGGTGTGGGGAAAAAATGGTTGTGTCAATACCCAACAAATGCCCAGTGAAATTTAAAGGGATGTTATCTTCTTAGAGAAGGAAAACTGCTGGATTAAATCAGGGCTTTAACATGCAGCAGTTCTCCAGCAAGGCGTAATTTACAAGCACTCTCTACAGCTAGTTTCAAGGATAAGATCTTGGTCCATTGTGAAAACGATTCGAGATCTTAACTGGTACACAAAACTGCAACATGTTCAATCGCACTTGGTTTTAGACTGTGAAGAGTTGTCTCGCTCCCTCTCAAAGATGTTTTCAGACGTTTTTCCCGAAGCTTTTCTTTATTCCCTTCCTACTTTCACACCACCTCCCCACCCCATCCCTCTCTCTGTCTCTCTCTCTCTCTCCCTCTCCCTCTCCGTCTCTCTCTCTCTCACGCGGGCACACTCACATTCTCCTCTCTCACTACACACTATCCCTTTTGTCCTTCCTCTGTCACACGTTGTTCTCCCTCTCTCCTCTTCTCTCAATCCAACCCTCTTTCTCTTTCCTCCATCTAAGGGCTAACTTGAACCTGGGGTAAACCATATGAAAAAACATGTGTATATTATGAAAAGGATCAATGGTTAATTACATAATTAATGAATCCTTGTCAACGACTGCAAGTTGCGTAAGTGTACATTACACTTGCAATTTCCTCTGTGCAGACACCCGGTTTACACACGATTTACACACGGTAGAGGCGGTTTCTCTTCTATTGCTTTTCTCCCCCAACAATTTCCAGAACAAGGTCACTGTGCAACCATTTGTATTTGACGGCTGCATTGAGTTATGAAGTAAGAATAATTACAGCTGAATTTCACAATCTGACACACATCATCCAAAACTAATAATGGAAACCAGAAGGCCCTGGAAGCATTCTCTCAGCTCTGACCATAGGAGTTCGTACATCATCTGGATCTAATTCCACACGGTACTATCATTTGGCTAACAGTTTATCCATGGCCTTTCTTTGGGTAGAGTACAATCACAGAATAAAACAAACCACATGGCAGTGCATTACATGGAGCTATATTGCTGAGATAAATTAGGGACACGAAGGTCCAAGGCGGCTAATGATAATAAGAATCCTTGCATTTGATGTGGCGCCTTATCACTCTTCGAGACATCTCAAAGCGCTTCACAGAATACACTGTAAAGTGAAGTGACTCTATATTTTGTGGGCGAAATGATGGCACATTAAACAGGCAACAAGAACACAGGAATAGAAAAATACTTCAAAGAAACATACTTGCGAGGATTATAGGAAGACTTTCCTTCACATGAAAATCAACAATATCACATTACACTGACTGTATAAACCCACTGTGCAAAATCACTGTGTAAAATCAACATCACCACATTGCAATCACTGTGTAAATCCACATGTCATACCACTTTTATATGACATGCTTGGTGTCCTGTAATGAGCCGTGTTTAGGAAGTTGCCAGAATTATTATTAGATAATTATTTGGGGAGGACATATTTGCAGGGCTACCGGGAGAGAGCAGGGGAGTGGGATTGATTTGGATAGCTCTTTTCAAAGAGCCAGCGCAGGCACGATGGGCCGAATGGCCTCCTTCTGTGCTGTATAATTCTATGATTCTATGAACTCTACCGAACACTTGGTCCAGTGCTCTCAGCAGGACATTCACATCCACGCAAATCGCCATTAAAACTCACAGGATGTATCTTAAAGTTCAGACTGTATTGTGTAGGCAACTTGCCAGCCAAGTTTGCACATAGGCATCTGGGCCAACACCCGTGGTGTTATAAGGATCTTATATCAGGGGTATGTCATATTATTATTATTATTACTCTATATTTATGGTGTTATATAACAATAATCCTTGCATTTGATACAGCACATTATCAAGTCTTCGAGACGTCTCAAAACGCTTCAGAGAATATACTGTAAAGTGTAGTGACTATGTGCTTTGTGGGCGAAACACGGCAGCCAATTGCGTACAGCAGCGTCCCACAAGCAGTCGTGGATTGAGTGATTTTGGAGGGACTATTACCGAGTCAATCCAGTTTACAATATAATCTGTGAAACGTTTTGAGACGTCTCAACGATCTGATACGACGCTAAATCAAATGCAAGGATTATTATTTATGCAGACTGATACTAAAAATTATAAGGAGCTGCTGCATACAGTCATCATTCTGTAATTTTCTGCCTCTGTCTGTCTCTCTCTCTCTCTCTCTCTCTTCCCTGAGCTGCACTGATATTACGCAGCCCAGCTCAGATACCCGCGATAGCTGCGGAAAATCAATATCAAACTTGCTTTGGGTACCTTGCCTTAATGAAGGCTATCGATAGCAGCCTTTGTTGTAGTCAGACTCTGTACATGTCTGAGGCTCTCGTAATGTACAATCAACCGATTGGGATCAAACTGTTGCCACAAAGACTTTCACTCCTGCGGATTTGTGTATTGAGTGGCTGAGCTGCCAGGGTTTGGATGTCCAGCACACCTAACGGTTCAGCTGACGCTGAGAGCCGCTAGCCCCCCCCCACCCCCCACCCCACACACGCAAAAAAAAGGGGATGGGGAGTGAGCACATGAGTAAGTTTGGGTTATAATATCATAATATCATAATATATAATATATAATAATAATAATCCTTGCATTTGATACCTGCACGCCCATTATCACGTCGTTGAGACGTCTCAAATCGCACCACAGAATATACCGTAAAGTCAATTGACTGTGTATTTTGTGGGCAAAACACGGCAGCCAATTGTGCACAGCAGCGTCCCACAAGCAGTCGTGAATTGAGTGACCAAATTTTTATTATTATGATATCTTTAAGGGATTATTACCCCCGGAAAACGATCCGCCAGTCGACTAACAACCGGGTTCCTGCTTACTGCTCGGTAAACAGAGGCGTGTGGAGTGAGGAAACTTGCCTCAGGTTACGCAGGGCTCGGGAATCGAATCTGGGACCTCTTCTCGCTTGCGAGGCGAGCACTCTGTCCAATACGCTACGGGACTCGCAAGGGGATTGTTTGAATTGGAGACGAACACCAGTGAAGGTTTGATGGGCCGAACAGTTAGCTCCGTGCTTTAACACGATGGATTCTATTCAACGATCTGACAAAATGGTTTGATTGCATTCCCACCTGTTGGATCTCAGCTATCAATTTGCATTCGCCATGTAGTTCGTAATGAACTTCAGTGTCCAATTACACACAGGCTCAATCATATTTATTGCACACAATCCCATCCTTCCTGACAGTAACCTTCAGGTGCGTTTGTTGTAGCAACAGGCTCTCTGCATATTAGTATTAAATTCAAATAAACAAGCCCCATCTCATGAGCACTTTAGTATAATAGCCGTACTTTGGCAGGACTCCAGAGCCCAACCAGCAAGTTAATTCAAAATGCTTAACATCTCCTGCTTTCATACACCTTCCCTTAAAAACCCAGACTACTGTAACCAAGCCACTCGATAAATAATAATAATAATCCTTGCTTTGATCATCAAGTCTCAGAGACGTCTCAAAGCGCTTCAGGCCCGAATACACTGTGAAGTGAATTGACTGTCTATTTTGTGGGCGAAACGCGGCAGCCAGCTGCGCACAGACAGTATTTTGATATTTATAGTCCTGCTAAATTCTGCGAAATGTCAACGCTCTTCTTTCTTATATGATCACTCCAGGCACTCGGACGATGCCTGAACACAGGATAGAGCGTGCTGAATAAGTGTGAAGAGGAAGACTAGACTACTACCAACTTTACAAATCTCAGCAGTGCCTAGAGAAAATCAGAGTTCTTTGATAAATACCACTTGTCTGAATAAAATATAAGCTTCTCTTTACACAGCCCATATGTCTGAGCAGGCAGGATAAATGTCAAACACAACGTAAATGCCACCAGAACATCTCAGTTCGTCCAGAAGTTTAATGCACTTATAATCTGTGTACAGTTCAACCCACGAGAGCTCCCTCCCCTCTTTTTAGGTGATCGGTAAAGAGTTGGGTTAACTACACGTACTCTACACATAGCAATTCTCTCACTCTTTGCTCGTCAAATATCTATTGGGAGACAAACAAGATGCTTCAGTGCAAAGCACTGGATGGGGTGCTTTTGGCTGGGAACAATCATTTGTAGGTTTAGCTCACGTTTAGCGCCTTGTTTCGCCCTCGTTTCCTTCCTAACCGTCAACGCACTAATAATAATACTACTACTAATAATGATAATGATGATAAAAATCCTTACGTTTGATACAGCGCCTTTCATGTCGGGGAGGATGTCTCAATTATCCCGCGAACAGCGACCAATTTTACTTGGGGGGATTGTTGGCCAGGAGACCGGGAGAGAGAAACTCTCTTCTCTTTACAAACAGTGCCATATTGAAAGGCGCTATGTGTAAGTTAACGCAAGTGCATTACAATCACAAACTCAGGGAAAGCCCGTGCCTCCAAGTCTCAATGCTGAGCCAGCCAAGCCGGTTAACCATTAACTGGTTCCGTTAACCATTAGTAGTTCACCCGCAAGAGCTCCCTCCCCTCCTTGTTTCGAGTACTAAATATACAGTCACTCCACTTGACAGTATATTCTGTGAAGTGCTGCGAGACGTCTCGAAGACGTGATAAGGCGCTTTGTCAAATGCAAGGATTATTATTATAATAACGTCTCAGGTTACTGACTTTACTGCGACTCCTTTAAAACTAAGTTTAATTTCAGGAAGAGTTGCCTTCAACAATGCTGAGCTTCCCCAACAGCTTCATTGGAGCATCAGCCTAGACTCTGAGCTCAAGGTCCCCCGATGTGGGGCTTGAACCCGCAACCTTCTGGCTCAGAGGCGAGAGTGCTCCTTACCAACTGAGCCAGGCTGCCTGAGGTGTCTGTGGAGGGGGAATTTAGCACAATCACCAGAAGCATCTCTTCACAGCTTGAATCAGATAACCAAGAAGGACGATAGAGGCCAGGAAGCTGAACTCACCCAACAATAATAATAATAAGCCTTACATTTGATACAGCGCCTTATCGCGTCGTTGAGACGTCTCAAAGCGCTTCACCGACTATACTGCAAAGTGCAGTGACTGAGTATTTTGTGGGCAATTGCGCACAGCAGTGAACCCACGAATCTAAGACACGGCACAACACTGCGAGGATGAAGCGGGCAGGTGGGCATTTCAGAAATCAAATGAACTAAAAGTGGGAACTCTGTTGTGATATTTTTCCCCCCACCGAAACATATTTACCAGGTCAGGGCAATAAGGGATACGGGGCAAGCGTGGGAAACTGGACTTGATGTACAGATCAGCCACGATCTTATAGAATGGCAGAACAGGCTTGACGGGCTGAATGGCCTCCTCCTGTTTCTACGTTCCTAACATCGCAGCTGCGACTTGAGTGGCCTTTTGCTTTCGACGCACGCACGTCAGTAAAGCTTTATTATAAGTATGTTACAAAAAAAAACAGATAAGGGGTGGGGGGGGGGGTTAAAAAAAAATTATGTTCACAAGACAGCCCGTTAACTAACGGCAGCCCGTTGATTTACGGCGGCTGGTTTTGGATTGGCCGCGTGTTGTGCTGTGATTGAGAAGCCCTCGACTCGGTGCAGATGGAACGCCAGGGTCCTGGGGTAAACGAGACGCTGCTCTGCTGACTGGCTGGCATTTCGCTGGCATCGATTTAGTGTAAAGCCAGGCCGAGAGAGAGAGAGGAGATGGCAGCCCACTGAGCCGGGTATTCAAACAGCTCGTCGTTTGCTGGCCAGAACAATGCAGCCTATCTCCAGTTAGCAGACTTTACCTGCAGGCTACCGGTTCAGGCAAGTAAGCTTGATGGATGAGGTTGATAACGAACCTGCTGTTAACACTTTTGCTGCTGCAACTTGGCTTTAAAGGGCCAGCGACAGGCTATTACACCCATAAATTACCAGTTCATCTGCTATACAACATCCGGATTTCCTTGTTCCGTTTCACAGCATGACACTGTAAAGTGTGGTGACTGTACGTTTTGTGGGGGAATCACGGCGGCCGATGGCACGCAGCAGTGTCCCACAAACAGTCGTGGACTGGGGGCGATGTCTCAAGGCGCTTGGTGTAGCTGGCTGCGCATCCAAGCCAAAGGGATGGGGGTGGGTGGGGAAGAGACGATCGAAAGTGCGGTCAAAGAAGTAAGTCTTGAGGCGGGATTTAACAGTGGCGAGTCAGAGGGATTCCTGAATGGAGTTCCAGAGAGTATTGGCAGATGGCTAAAAGCTCACCCACATCAATGGTGGGTCGGGTAAGGTAGGGGGACATGAAGCAGGCTTGAACAGCGAACACTAGCTTGCTTCATAAAGACGATAAAAGACCGACGTGATGAAGGCGCTGTAAAATGCCAGTCGTTTCCTTTTCTTTCTTCATCTCTTTGTAACGCAAGGGGGTTGGGATTTGCGTAAATGGCTGACTGCAAGTCTTACAAATGACAAGCGCAGTGTAAGTCAGTTAATAACACAGAACAGGCTTTTCACGGATTCCGAGCCAAATTAAAGAAGAGACTGCGGATTGAAATGCACCAGATATGTAAACCGAGAGAGAGAGTCTGGCTCCCCAGTGGGACACAGAAATCTTGCTAAATCCTCTCTCTCCCTAATGCGTTACATATATAAAAGAAGGAATGACATAAGCCTAGATTGGCTGGCATCTGTGAAATAACTGGGCAAGTTTCACATGCAAAATAAAAAGACCAGCAAACAAAAAAAAACTGATCTCCTTAGTCCAACAATAAATTCAAACACTGTAATATTTTGTAAAGGCAAGCATCAATACGCCTGCAGGGCATAGAGGGATAAGGAGCTTAACATGTTAATAAGCGTGTCTCATTTGTAGGCTACAGATCTTCAAAAAAACAGAGCTCTGTCTGGTGCAATAACTGAGCTGTAGTAAGTTCACCAGAACCATGTATATTAATGCTTTCTATCACACCGCAGACATTTGAGTGTGTGTGTGTGTGTGTGTATGGGGTGGTGGGGGGGGGGAATGGAGAGAGATCTTGTCACACACTGCTGCCTAATCCCATTTCTATAATTATAAACTGCTCAGTCTTTAATTACTGAAAGTCCTTGCAAACAATGGCCCCACTATTCCCCTTCTTGGTTCCTGTGTCTTGCTTCTGGCTCATCCAGAGCACAGAGCACAAAAGAGCATCCAATGCAACGACGGGCGTGTGTTTTGCATTGTCGGAGGTGCCGTCCTGCAGAAGAGACATTAAACCGAGCTCCCGCCTGCCTGTTCGGGTGGACGTTAAAGATCCCGTGGCGTGATGCGAAAAGAGAAGGGAGCTTCTCTTTCCCGGTGTCCTGGCCAATAAATCCCCCCACCCCACCCCACCAAATAAAAATTAGCCACTCACTCTGTGGCTGTTTGTTAGGACTCTGGATATTTAGATTTCTGCTTCCACGTTTCTATCCCACCTTGCATTTACACAGCGCCCAATTCCCCGAGCGCTTAACTGTGGCGGAGCCCGACACCGAGCCAGGGTCAGGGAGGGAAGGAGGTGACCGTAAGCACGGTCGAAGAGGAAGGTCCACAGTCGTGATCTAAAAGAGAGGAAGGAGAGGAGGCAAGGCGGAGGGATTGGGGTAGAGAATTCCAAAGCTTCGGGGTGTAGTGGCTGAAAGCCCGGCCGTCGATGGTGGAGCGGAGGAGGGGACGAGGGACGAGCAGGCGGCCGGAGCCAGCCGAGCGGAGGCAGGGGGTAGCGGAGCGGGGAGAAAGCAGGTCAGAGGGGTAAGGAGGTGATAGACGAGTGAGAGTATCTTGAAATCTTAAGGGCGTCAGTCGCGCCGGGCAGCGTCTCGGAGTTCCGGAAAGTGGGAATAACTAAAAAAAAAAGAATCTTTCAGAACTATCCGGGATTCACGATTTGGAGCACATCCTCAATTACCATCTCAAAGCTGCCTGAACTGGATGCTGACAGCCAGCTGCCCTTGAACGCTTCCCTTGAAATGGTTCTGGCACATGGCAGATGCTTAAATCTCTTTTCGCACCTTTAAATCTCCAGGTGCAAGTTCCTCTCGGTGAAGGGAGACGGTAACCGCTGAGCGTTGATAAACTCCAGAGCCCTGAGAGTGCGGCAACGGATCAGGCCAGGGGCAAGCGGACACCAGGCAAGTCCGATTCAGATAAAGAACCACAGACTGCCCGCTTTGGGGTCAGTGCCAGGAACACTAAATATCTATTGAGAGCACGGAATGACCAAGAGACCACTTGCAGTCTTTCAGCGAGAGGGGGGCCCCACTTTGTAAGGTTGCACAGCTCGTGCCACTTCATTTTCGCTCGCTCCATCCAGGATTATTTGCTTGCGGTGCTTTTCAATATGTACGGAGAGTGGCGGGTGCTGATTTACCCCAGATTGGGATTTAAAATGGTTAAAATAATATGCTAATATGGTCACTCAATCCACCACTGTTTGTGGGGACGCTGCTGTGCGTAATTGGCTGCCGCGTTTTGCCCACAAACTACACAGTCAATTCACTTGACGGTATATTCCGTGAAGCGCTTTGAGACGTCTCGACGATGTGATGAGGCCACGATATCAAATGCCAGGATTATTATTATTATAACGCACACTCTGGTGTCCCCCGAGCCTTGGCTCCTGCAACCTGCGCCTAATACACGGTGATGGGTTTCCACATGTGTCAGATGCCTGGCCCCAAAAAATATATATAGAGAGTCACTGTGGCAAATCCTTTCCAGCTAAAAGCTCCCACAGTAAGTTCCCGACTTCACTTCTGCCTCAATCACACAATTAATTACCTTTAAGTATTATAATTTTCAGCACTTACCAAATGGAAAATTATCTCTATCCATTGGCTAATTTCACTTAAACACTACACTTTAACAGTTGCTTGTTAAACAAATCGTTTCTGCCAACTTTCCTTTTGTGAAAGTTAATTTGAATTTGGAAGAACCCCGGGATGAAGCAATTACATAGACCACGGCACAAATTGCTTTCTTCAAATATTCAGACTTGCACAAATTCTAATCCGAGTGTGACATTTCCTGGCGTGCTTCATCTATCCTCTCTCTGTCTCTCCCCCAAAAGGCTGTGGATGCTGCATCTATTCAAATTCATTCAAAGGCTGAGGTGGATAGGTTTTTGTTAGTTAAGGGAATTAAAGGGATATGGATGGTAATTGGAGTTGAGGTACAGATGAGCCATGATCTTATAGGATGGCGGGACAGGCTCGAGCAGCTGAATAGCCTACTCCTTCCTGTTCCTATGTTGTAATAATAATAATAATAATCCTTGCATTTGATACAGCGCCTTATCATGTCTTCGAGGCATCTCAAAGCGCTTCACAGAATATACTGCAAAGAGTATTGACTATGTATTTTGTGGGCGAAACGCGGCAGCCAATTGCGTACAGCAGAGTCCCGCTTACAGCTGTGGATTGAGTGGCCAAATTATTTTTATTTATTTCAGAGGGATTGTTACCCCCGGAAAAGTATCCACCAATCGACTGACTAATTGCGTTCTTACTTACTGCTAGGTAAACAGAGTGGAGTCCTGTAGCTCAGTGGTTAGAGCACTCGCTTTGCAAGCGAGAGACCTGAGTTCAATTCCAGGCAGAGGGCGAAACCTTGGGCAAATTTCCTTACTCCACACAGAGCCTAATAATAATCCCTCCAAAACCAAAAACAATAATAAAAATTGGTCTTTTTCAATCTACGACTGTTTGTGAGACATTGCTGTGCGCAATTGGCTGCCACGTTCGCCCACAAATATGCAGTCAATTCACTTTACAGTGTGTTCTGTGAAGCGCTTTGGGACGTCCTCCCAACGTGAAAAGCGCTATATCAAATGCAAGGATTATTATTATTATTATTATATATGTTCCTCTATGTGTTCCTTTTCCTCTTCCCCCTATCCCTCCCCTCCACGGCAATCCAGATCTGCACACAAGACAAAGCAGACTTCTGAGGCGGTTAAAGAAAAACACATCATTAGTCTCTGACTATTTCGCTTATGCCACGGATGATGATTCAAGCTGTTGCCGAGTTTGTGCGGCTGTAAGTATAGTTCAGAAACGCGAATCTGCTGTTGGCAAGCGCTGACAGTGTACCTCGCAGATAATGCCAAGGCACCTCCGCCTGAGGTGGAGAGCTCCATTCCAGAGTCTCAAGCTATTCCGCTGCTGCTTCAATGTGATGCCTCGATGTGATGCCTTTTTTTTTCCTGGACCAGTTTCACAGTCAGCAATAGGCACTGCAGGACCAGGTTGTGGATTGGCATCAGCATCCACTTGAAAGGAACTCTTCTCTGTACTTTTCATTTCCCCCCCCAGGAGTGTTCACTCATGTCTCTTCACGTTATATAAGGCTCTACTTTTCGCATTTACATGTAGAATGAAACATGAGACGGGAATGGGGGGGGAAATCGAATAGATTGAGAAGCGCTGTGCTATTGGCTAGACAGCGATATCAACGGCAAGCTACGCGGTTTTAGCTGGCTAGACTCCAGCAGTCACCCCCAACGCACACTCTGAGGATCCCACCCAAGCCTGGGCTCTTGCCAACCTGCGCCTAATACTTTTCGGAACTAGGTAAGCAAATGCGTCCCTCCAGGGAGAGAGCGCGGATTCCATTCCGACGATCTACCTCTGGGATTTCCATGTGTAGGTGCGGGATGTTTGGAATGCTCAGCTCGGTTTGGAGACTCTTAAGCGACGGTGATGGGTTTCCGCCCGTGTCAGGCACCCACCCGGCTGACCAAATAAATGAGAGTCTCTAGGGTTCCTGGTCACACAGGTTAGGAGGGAAAAGCAAATGTGTTTGGGAGGTCATCTCAATCTTAACGGTCAAAAGCAACAACAACTTGCGCTTACACAGCGCCCGTGACGCAGGGTAGCACAACAGAGCTCTCAACCAGCAAAAGCCAGCCCTCAATTCAGTGAGTAATTGGCATCACAAAGGCACTTGAGCTCAGACAAGACAGGACGGCTGGCGAGGGGCATGGAGGTGTCACACCTTGCACAATTAGAAAGCTCTTCTGAGCTTGAGGGAATTTTTCGGATGTCATTTGGCTCACGGTTCTTACACTTGCCAACGAGAGATTTTTCTCCTAACAATTCGAGTTGAGTTTACAGAGTTGAAAGGATTTGGGCCCAACGTGACGCCCAATTATCTATTAGAGGTTCTCCTTCCGCCCGTCATTACTTCGCTTGTTTTCTCCTTCTTTCTCAATGTCAGGATTTTGAACTCACATGGACTGGGGCGACACTCCAATGGGGAGTGCGATGCATTTTTTTGGAGGCGACGTCTTTCGCGTGAGATGTTTAACCAAAGCCCCATCCGCCTGTTCAGCTGGACGTTAAAGATCCCACGGCACTATTCAAAAAGAGAAGGGAGTTTATCCCCGTATCCTGGCCAACAATCCCCCAGATAAAAGTGACTATTCACTTCACGGCTGTTTGTGGGGCCATTGCGGTGTGCAAATTGGCTGGCGCCTTTTGCCTACAAGTACACAGTCACTACGCTTCACAATAAAATCCCGTGCAGCGCTTTAAGACATCTCCATATTATAAAAAGTCACACATACACAGCTACATAGATGCTCACGTAAAATACATAAAATTTCCTTGCGTTTGGGCTAGTGCATTTCGCATCACGAGGATGTCTCAAAGCTTTTCACAGGATTTACTGAAACGTGTAGTGACTGTGTATGTTGTAGTCTTACAATTGCGCGCAGAAACACCCAAGTATAGAAATAGACATGTGTGCATATACATAAATGTAGGGTAATAATCCCTTCAGTAAATGAATGAATGAATGAATGAATGAATATAGATAGATAGATAGATAGATAGATAGATAGATAGATAGATAGATAGATAGATAGATAGATAGATAGATAGATAGATAGATAGATAGATAGATAGATAGATAGATAGATAGATAGATAGATAGATAGATAGATAATGTCATCGCTCAATCCGCGACTGTTCGTGGGACGCTGCTGTGCGCAATTGGCTGCCGTGTTTCTCCCACGAAATATACTGTCAATTCACTTTACAGTATATTCTGTGAAGCGCTTTGAGACAGCTAGACAAGGCGATATATATCAAGTGCATGGATTATTATTATTATTATAATACCAAGCGCGCACACACACACACCTTTGTATACCTAGGAATATACACACACATGCTGGCACACACACAGCAAAGCAAGCTGCAGCGGTAATCAATTCAGTGTGCTCAGCTTTTGCTGAAGGAGTGGCAGAGTCCATTCTGAAAACGCTGAGAGAATGGGATCCAAAGCAGTCTGAGTATCAACGCTTGCTCTTCTCTGCAATGCTGAACAATATATCCTGGAGACAAATACCCACAATTTACCTCTGGGAGCCAAATCCAGTCTCACGAGCATTCTCGATGAGGAAAGTCGGACTTCCACTCCAGCTTCTAATGGGCACGGACTGCTTCTCTTCAATCACAGCAATCACAATTAACAAAGAGGGTTTCTCCCCCGCCCCCAAACACCCCCCACCACCGCCCCCCTCACCAAGACGAACCTGCACCCAAAATAGGCAATTTTACAACGTAAGAATCGATATAAAATAAAAAGTTCAAAGCCACTGTGCGTCAAATGGATCCTAAACCTGACAAGGTGTCAGCTTGGCTCAGTCGGAAGCACTCTCACCTCTCTTATAATAGCAATAATAATCCTTACGTTTGATACATCGCCTTATCACGTCGTTGAGACTTCCCAAAGCGCTTTGCGGGATATATGGTAAAGTGGAGTGACTGTATTTTGTGGATGAAAGGGTCGTAAAGGTCGTGGGTTCCAGCTCGACTTTGGGAGGTCACAATCTGACCCTTCAATGCAGCACTGGGGGAACGCTGCAGTGTTGAACTCTGTTGTCCTTTGGATAAGGCATTAACCCAAGGTCCCATCTGCCTATTAAAGATCTCCTGCCACTATTCAAAAAGAGAAGGGAGTTTCTCCCAGATCCCTGGCTGACAATCCTTCAGATTAAACGATCGTTTAATCATAATAATCCTTGCAATTGGCACAGGTACTTATCACATTGAAAAGCCGTCTCAACGCACTTCACAAGAGTTACTATGAAATGGAGTGACTGTGTATTGGTAGGCGAATGCACAAGCACAGTTGCGCACAGCAATGTCCCACAAACGGCCATGAAAAGAATATGGCCAATTTTATTTGGGTTATTTTTACACTGTCATTTTCAGTTACCCATTAGACACGGATCCTCTTTGTCGATCTTTACCCGAAGACCGACCTCTTCGACCGCACCTACGGTCACCTCCCACTTTTCTGCTGCTCAGTGTCCAACCCCACCACTGCGCAGCGTTCGAGACGCAATCCTACGTAAAGGACGTTATGTAAATGCAAGTTGCTGTGGCTTGTTTGATCTTGTTTCTTACTTTGCTTTGCTGGAAGCATCTTTCGCAACGCCAGCCATGCAAAAACGAAGAGAAGTGTCTGGTAAAAAATGATGATTCCTGACAACCCCAAGAAACCAGAAAAAGCGGCTTAGAAATGCAACAACAACCCATTTGACAAGCAACAAGCTCTTGAGAGCCAGAGGAACAGAGTAAACATGCGAGCGATCTGTAAACAAGCAATGTTCAACACATTTACACCAGGATACGGCGTGCAACAGGCTGCCGTGTTTCGCCCACAATCAATCCACTTCACAATATATCCTGTGAAGCGCTTTGAGACGTCTCGACGACGTGATAAGGCGCTGTATCAAATGCAAGGATCATTATTGTAACAGGTGACCTGCCTGAGTGACACAAGGCGCTCTCTCAGCCCCTAAAATCATAACATTCACACGAGCAATGCAGAGATTACGTTTCCGACAATGTTCAATTACACGAGTCACCTAGAATCATAATCAACTCATCATCTGTAATAATCCTTGCATTTGATACAGCGCCATATCACATTGCCAAAACGTCTCACAGTAACGTGGGAATCATGGAACTGGAGGAGGCCATTCAGCCCCTCGAGCCTGTTCCGCCATGCTATTAGATCATGGCTGATCTGTACCTCAACTCCAATTGCTCTCCCTTTCCCCTTAACTTGATACCCTTAACTAACAAAAAAACTATCCAGCTCAGTCTTGAAAATTTGAATAGATCAGGCATCCACAGCCTTTTGGGAGAGAGCCTTCCAGATTTCCACTATGCTTTATGCCTCAAAGCACTTCACAAGATTTTACTGTAAAATTGTAGTGACTGCATTTATAGGCGAAAACGCAGCTGCCAATTGACACAGAGCAATGTCTCACAAACAGACGTGAAGTGAATGACCAATTGTATCTGGAGAATTCTGGGCCAAGTCACCTCGAGGAACTCCTTTATGTTCTTGAGTAGTTCAGCGGGATCTTTAATGTCCACCTGAACAGGCAGAGACAGGAGCTCATGGTAATCCAAGTCTCGGAGGAGAATTGAAGTGTTTACGATATTGAAGAGGTACAACAGGGGAAAATGCTAGTTCCTTTAGTTGGGGAATGCAATGCAAGGTGTCAAGATTGATTGCAGAAAACATAGAAGTCCAAGGATAGAAGGAATTTATTTACTTAGAGGGTTTGTGTTAGGAATTCACTGCCATATGTGCCTGTTGAGAATCTTTCAGAAGAGAACTGGATAAGCAACTGAAAACATCTCGGGATATGGGGCAAGTGGGCGGCGGAAGAGAGAGTGAGAGATGGAAAGTAAGATTATAGTAATATAATAATAATCCTTACAGTTGGCATCGCGCCTTTCACGTCTCAAAGTGCTTCACAGCTTACACTGTCAAGCGGAGTGACCATGTGCTTTGTGGGCAAATGCAGCAGCTCATTCGCACACAGCAGTGTCCCACAAACAGCCATCAAGTGAATGACCATAGTTGGTCAGCATTTGATCTTTGGATAACTTTGCCTATTATTGGAACAACCACAACAGTTTGCGTTTACGTAGCGACCTTCAGGCGGGCAGTGTCTCAGAACGCTTAAACCCACCGAACCCAAGTTGACCAAGGAAGCTCAAACCACCCTTTTGTGCAAATATCACCAATTTGGATATAAGATATGGAAGTAAGTAACACTCTACAATTGGCCTCAGAACCTGGGTGGGGGATGGTGGGGTGGGGTTGAAGAATCTATCAGATGTCCCACGCCTGATTGCTATCCTGCAGAAAGTACAGTCCATCCCTGGTCAAAAGAACCTGTGTGGGTGCTGGGTGAGGACAGTCAGATTTAGCTGTGGCGCTCCCTGTCTGTGGGAGCTGAGAAGTGCAGAGCAGCCAATATTTGCGCCACAATGAAAGAAAGTAAGCTGCCTAAATGCCCACAAAACAAAAAAAACACACAGAGTATTCCATTATTTAGTACCACTGCCCCTCACTCTATTGAAGATGGAATAAGTCTCATTTTACTCTTGGCCAAACGCCAAGTGCTTGGGAAACTCGAGACAAATGTAACATCCCTTCTCTTGTCAATGCATTCATTGGGCTTATGAAAGGCTTATGTTACATGGAAGGAAAGCTTCCAAAAACTCAGCCCGGGCTCCTTTTTCTTTGGTACGTGACCCGTGTTCAAAGACATCGGCACAAGCAGAGCAGCAGAGCCTGAACCCAGTCTATTGTTTGTAAGGTTCCACGAGAGGCATATCACCGTTCCAGTAAGCTATCCCATTGGGAGGTTCATGATTGTGCCTTTCTGCGATTAGATCATCGGATTAAGTGACATTTTTTGCGTTACTGATAGGGCGAGTTGTGTGTGTGTTTTTTTTAAATGCTAGCAATAATAAATTGTGAATTGGCATGTTTTTCTCTCGCACGGCGAATATAATACCATTCCCCTGCCCCGATCGTCCCCGGTAGTTAACTTGTAATAATTTCGGAATGCTCTCCCATCCATTCTACCTCTCTCCCTCTATGCACAGAAATGCTGCAACCTCTGCAAAGCATCCCTCCGTTCAACTTGGTTCCTGTTGGAAATCAAGTGGAGTGAGGATTGACTCCCCTCCTACCTCCTTACTTACTCCATAAGTGTGGAGTCCAGTAGAGTATTGGTCAGAGCGCTCAGCTCGCAAGCGAGAGGGCCTGGTTTCGACCACCGGGCAGGGCGAAACCTTAGGCAAGTTTCCTTACTCCACACTCCTCTGTTTACCCAGCAGTAAGTAGGCACCCGGTTGTTAGTCGATTAAAATTCAATCTACGAATATTTTTGGGAATAGGAAGGAGAAAGGGAGGGAGTGAGGGCATGAGGGAGGGAGCGAGGGAGGGAAGGAAGGAGTGAGGGCAAAAGGGAGCGGGGGAGGGAGGGGAGAGAAGGAGTGAGACGGAGTTAAATGCTGGTATTTTTGCTATTACACAATCCACAAATCCCTGATCTTCACGGCTCAGGTGGAAGGTTCAAGGTGAGAAACTAAATTCGCGAAGAGACCTCAAACTCGGACGGGAGGGGGCAAAAAACTCCATGCGAGAAAAAAAAAGGGATTATTAACCACTGTTAAAGCTTTAATGCGTTTACTCTGCAAAGAGGAATAAAACAGCTCACCAGAGTCAAGCAACAGTAAGACCTTATTAGCCCACATTAAATTTGACTTAAATTATAGCAGACATAATACAACCCCTTCATTTGGTTGAAAGGAAAATGCTCTACATTATGTTCCAATTAAAATCCCCACCGCTGCTAATTCTCCAGTTCTTTGTTAGCTTAGCTGAACGCTCTTAAATGCAAGCAGGGACGAGGGGTAGTGGCAGGCAAATGCCAGGCCCGATCTGACACTATCACCAGCAGCAGTGACTACACCAGAATCATTCTGCGATGAAAACATCAAAGGGAACATCAAAGGAGACAATGCAGGGAGTTTAGTAAAACCACAGAAGTTACGTACAGGTTTGGGGGTAGAAATATTACTGGAGCGCTTACTGATATATTGATCTTTGACTGCACCAAACGTTGGTTGGGGTGAGGCACCTGTTAAGTGATGTCTTGGTGGTAATGTGACCTTATCATACCATACCACGATGCATAATTAAACGCGTTATCTAGATAGAATAAGAATTGCAACACGGGGAACTATGCGATGACTATCGAAGGCCGTGCCGTGTAGCACTTGAGGTTAATTAGCGTGTTGAACAATTTTATTTAGAAGATGAATTAAAACAAAGATTGGGGGGGGGGGTGTTGTTGGATGGGCGGGAGGTTGCAATCAGTTAATCTTCCCTCTGCTCTCAACACTCCAGCTCACCCAGTTCTGGGATCCTTGCCAAGCAGAGGCCAATCGCACCCCATTAAAATGGAAAAGGAATCAATTGTGTTTACTTAGCTTGAATGCAAAAACGCACCAAATAGGGCCCTTTGCCATCAGTGTAGAATTGTACAGAGCTGTGTGATTTGAATGCTCATTGTTTGGATATGGGCAAAACACGAGGTTAATTACACCATTAAGCAGTTGTCTCTCCCTGCTGCGCTTTGCACCCTGCGTGCTAACCAGAAAGGATAAGATAAGACACCGCGGGGGGGGGGGGGGAGAGGCTCGGGGGGAAAGGATTGGAAATTATGCAGGATTTAAGGAATTTTTCCCTTCCCCCTCTGCTTCTGTCACTCACTGCCAGATTCCCAACCCAAGCCAAACTCTAGAGTGCCACCACTCAAGTCCAATTTGCTGCGATATTCACAATAGGATCTGGGAATAGATGGATGGATGTAGAACCATGGAAATGTATGGCACTGAAGGAAGCCCATCATGCTTGTGTTGGCTCTTCGTCTGCAAATGCCTTCACCCCCTGGCCCCTCAACTACCCTTTCTGACCTCCTCGCTCCCCACTCCACTACCCGCTGGCTCCGCTCTGCTGGCTCCGACCTCCTGCTTGTCTCTCGTCCCCTCCGCTCCACCATCGGCGGCCTCACCTTCAGCCACTACCCTCCGAAGCTTTGGAACTCACTCTCTCTCTCTCTCAATCTCTCCGCCCTTCCCCACCTTCCCGTCATTTAGATCACGAGAATCTGCCCCGCGTGAAAGGTGCCATATAAACGCAAGTCGTCGTTGGTTTAAGAGCAATCCTTTCAGTCCCATTTACCTTTCCCCATTGTCCCTGACGTTCACTCCTTCTAAGATAGCTTTCTAATTCCCTTCAGAAAGCTTACCTGGATTCTGCTTCCACCATCACTCCAGGGAGGGCAATCAAAATCCTAACTACTCTGTGCGTGAATAGATTTCTCCTGACCTTCGCGTTTGCTCGTTTTCTAACTATCCTAAACTGATGCCCTCTAGTCACTGACTCACCGACCAGTGGAAATTATTTTTCCCTTTTGTCTCTGTCAAACCCAATCATAATTTTGGAGTCCTGTAGCTCAGTGGTTAGAGCACTCGCTTTGCAAGCGAGAGACCTGAGTTCAATTCCAGGCAGAGGGCGAAACCTTGGGCAAGTTACTCACACGCCTAATAATACTCCCTCCAAAAATAAACAATAATAAAATTGGTCATTTTCAATCTACGACTGGCTGCCGCGTTCGCCCACAAATATACAGTCAATTCACTTTACAGTGTGATCTGTGAAGCGCTTTGGGACGTCCTCCCGACGTGAAAAGCGCTAAATCAGATGCAAGGATTATTATTATTATTATAATTTTAAGGTACTCGATCAGAACTTTATCCAGACCTCTGCAGCTCGCGTCCTCTCCTGCACCAGGCACCGTGACCCCATCACCCCCAACCCTCGCCCGGCTCCACTGGCTCCCCATCCCTCAGAGGATAGAATTCAAAATCCTTGTCCTCACTTTCAAGGCCCTCCACGGCCTTGCCCCCTCCTACCTCTCTGACCTGCTGACCCTCTATCAACCTGTCCGCTGCCTCCGCTCAGCTGGCTCCGGCCTGCTCCATGTCTCCCGCCCGACCCACCCTACTATCAGCTGCCGGGCTTTCAGCCCCCACCCTTTGGAACCCCCACAATCCCTTCGCTTTGCTCCCTCTCTTGCCTCCTTCAAGGCACGACTCAAGTCATTCCTTTTCGACCATGCCTTCAGCCGCCCACCTACCTCTCTGCCCTCCCTCATCCCAACCCTGCCACCTCCCCCCACACTCGGGTTCTGATCCCTGACTGTTCAGCGCCTTGAGACGTCCTCCCGACGTGAAAGGTGCTTTACAAATGTAACTTTGTTGTTGTTATCACATCATTGAGACATCCCAAAGCGCTTCACAGAATATATCATAAAGGCTATTTGTGGCACATTGTTGTTTGCGAATTGGCTGCCACATCCGCCTACAAATACACAATCACTACACATTACAGTAAAAGTTATTTGAGATGTTCTCCCGACGGGAGAGACACTACAACAAATTTTGTAGCAAGTTTTTTTTAATCTAGGACCTGAATCCCTCGGTATGGAACTGGCATTAGCAAGTGCCTTGAGACGTCCTCCCTACGTCAAAGGCGCTATATAAATGTAAATTTGTATTGTATTGTATCGCAGTGATAAAACTTCAATACCAATCCCATTCATGTCTGGGGAGATTGTTTCCAGCACTTCTTTCACGTTCTTGGACAGGATTCAAGAAGTGGCTTATTTCCTGATACGTGACCCTTATCTCACCTGTAATCTCCAGCCTCTCATTGCTTTGTTGCAGTCTTTCCTGAGCTACTCTATTTCATCAATACCATCGCTTTGGTCATTGTTCAGAAGATCACAAGATCGCTTCGGATGAAGAAGGCCCTTTGGCCCATTTGATCTCATCTTTTTCCAACGCACACTCTGCTGTCCTCCCCATCATAGCATCCAGATACGCTGTGGTCTAAATCACGCGTAATGACAACCTGTTCCAGTCATTAATTATCCCACTGGGTAAAGAAATACTTGTCTTGTTTTGAAATTGCCCTTTGCAATTCTAAATCTGTGCCTTCTTGTTCTACACTCTCGGTGTATCCGAAAGTATGGTTACACCAAGCTACATTGGTTGTAGTGTATTGGTTAGAGCATTTACCTCGCAAGCGAGACAAACCGGGTTCGATTCCCAGGCAGAGCGAACGTTTAGGCAAGTTTCCTTACTTCACACGCCTCTGTTTACCGAGCAGTAAGTAGGAACCAGGTTGTTAGTCGATTGTTAGATGGCTTTCGGGGGGTAATAATCCCTTCAAAAAAATAAATAATTTAGCCACTCAGTCAGCTACTGTTGGTGGGGCACTGCTGTGCGCAATTGGCTGCTGCATTTTGCCCACAAAATACACAGTCAATCCGATGTACAATATAACCTGTAAATTGCTTTGAGATGTCTCAACAAATATGATAATTGCAAGGATTTTTGTTATTGTTATTAATATCACCATAGACCTCATTGTATTGGGCAGTGCCCAGGACACATCGGGAGATTCTTGTTTCTTGATTTGACTTTGGATCGGTGAACTCTGGTCAGCAAAGCTGAAAAAAACAAAGGTCATTACGGGATGCTATCCCTCTGGGTTGGAAGTATATCATTCTGTACCAGGTCTGGATTGAGTTTACGAGCCAATGTCAATTCAAACTCGACGCGAGACTCCAACTCAACATAAAACAAGTTACTCCAATCTGACCCAATGCTTTGCCCCACTCCAGCCCAACTGTGAAGCTGACCAACAAATGTGTACCAGACCCTCAGTATATTTTCCACGGCATCTCCTGGGCAAGGAAGCAATTTTCTCCGTACATCCACGGCAGCTCATTTTCCTCTGTGCATCGCTTCAAATACTGAATAATCTCCACACACCAGCATCAAATAACAATTTAACACAAATCTCACTGGCAGTGCAATGAGTAAAGGTAATGAACATTGTAAGTGCTTGATAAACAGACCGCCGGGGTAGTACAAGGTGGAACTGATTTTTCGCCTATCATCCTTCTACACAGTGACCAGAGTGCAGCTCTTTTTTATGTACCACAATAAACCCCGTGACATTTTATTTCATGGAGAGAGCGACATGTGAATGCACAGTTGTTCACAAATTAGGATTTGAAGAGACTGTCATCTCTCTGCAGCTGCTGCTGCAGTGCGCAATATTACACTAATAGTTCTTGCATTTGATGTAGCGTGTCGTTGAGATGTCTCAAAGCGCTTCACAGGATAAACGGTAAAGTGGATTAACTGTACATTTGCGGACGAAACACGACAGCCAATTGCACACAGTAGTGTCCCACAAACAGTCGTGGATTGAGTGACCAAATTTTTAATTTTTTTGTGGGGTGAGGGGGGAGGGATTATTGCCCTTGGAAAGTAATCCGCCAATTGACTATCACCCTGGTTCCTACTTACTGCTAGGTAAACGGAGGCATATGTGTGGGGTAAGGAAATTTGCCTAAGATTTCGCCAGCAGATGTCACTTCCTATTCATGTTAGTTCTGTTAGCTGCACACATGCTTTTATGAGTAAGGAGCTGGACAATCAGCAACCAGCCAGTTCGCCTACAAAAAAAGTCATTACACTTTACAGTAAAATATAATATGATTTATCTTTGCAATTGATAGTGTTTTATCAGGTCGTAGAGACATCTCAAAGCAATTCACAGGATTTATTGTGCATTTTGTAGGCAAAAGCAGCAGCCAATTTTCGCACAGCAATAATAATAATAATCCTTGCATTTAATATAGAGCCTTATTCACATCTTTGAGACGTCTCAAAACGCTTCACAGAAGATACGTAAAAGAAAATTGACTGTATATTTTGTGGGCGAAACGCGGCAGCCAATTGCGTACAGCAGCGTCCCCACAAACAGTCGGGGATTGAAGTGACCAATTTACTTCAATCCTGGAAAAGCGATCCACCACTCGACTAACAGCCGGATGGCTTCTCATTGCTAGGTAAACAGAGGCATGTGGAGTTAAGCAAACTTGCCCAATGTTCACCCTGCCAGGAATCGAACCCAGGTCTCTCGCTTGCGAGGCGAGTGCTCTAACCACTGAGCTACAATACCTCCACTCCTACATGTCCCACAAACAGCCATGAGGTGAGTGTCCAGTTTTATCTGGGAGATTTTTGGCCAGGACACCAGGAGAGAGAAAACTCCCATCCCATTTTGAAACAGTGTCATGGGAAGTGCCAGACAGGACCTCAGTTAACACCTCACCCAAACACGGCAACTCCCGACAATGCAGCAACTGTGTGCGTTCAAAGTCCCAACGTAGAGCTTGAACCCACTGCCTTGAACTCAGAGATGAGAGCACTACCAACTAACTCCTGTGAAACACTTTCAGACATTCTTTCAACATGAAAAGGCACTATATCAAAATCAAATGCAAGAATGATTAAAACGTCAACCGATTTCTCTTCAGGAAGGAAGGGGATAGAATTGGTTTGGCGGTGGGGTGGGGCGAAATATTAAGAGTTCAAAACCCGCATCACTAGAATTACATGTTCCAGCAGATGTACTGTGGTGCTTTGTGCCAATCTTACTTGCAAGCAGAGTATTCCCATCCCACACCTGCCTGAAAAAAAGCCTCAGGCATTGTGTCGGGCTGGATCCTGTTAGACAGACAGCTCTGCAAGGGCTGATAAAAGTTTTGAAGCAAAATTCATGACAGTCTAAGGAGGCTTCTGTTAGCAATTGCTCAGATATATATGGCCGTTCAGTTCATTGCAAGCAGACTTCACTGTATAGCATTGAGTGGGGAATATCTGGTCTTTGATTTACTCTAGATTTGAGTCTAGATTCACTCTTCTACTATTCACTCCATTAACACAGCGCTCAGGAGTGTCCAAATTGATGCCTATGTTTAAGAATTCTCAACCCACATAGGAACCAGGTTGTTAGTCAATTGTTGGATCGTTTTCCGGGGGTAATAATCCCTTCAAAAAAATAAAGAACGTAATCACTCAATCCGCGACTGTTTGTGGGACGCTGCTGTGCGCAATCGGCTGCCCCGTTTCGCCCACAAAATAAAACAGTCAATTCACTTCACAATTTATTCCGCAAAGCGCTTTGAGACGTCTCAACGACGGGATCAGGCGCCGTATCCAATGCAAGGATTATTATCATCATTCCTGCCTTCCATCGTTACCGTGAGACACTGAATGGCCACAGGTCCAATCTGTTGGATCTGCTTTCTCAGCTTTTAAGGCAATTCTCCTGGAGAATGTAAAGGCTGAGGTTCTCGCACTGCTCCTATTAGTCTTCATCCCTCTTGTGACAAAGCGCTGCTTCGCTCGGTAATGCTGCAGTGCCTTCTCATTATATTTTCCATTCCATTTCCAGCTGAGGCGATATTTACAGCCGGGAAGAGAACAAGTGCCCATTCGCTCATTTAGCACTTTATTTATTTTTTTGCACCTTCAGCTATTTTTTTTTTGTCCTTTGTTTCAAAACCTCAGCTCCGTGCAAACAGAGAAACACATCTGTGTTTTCCAGAAACTGAGGGAAACAATAACAATAACAATAATAACAACAACAATAATAATAATAATAAAAATTCTTACATTTGAGGATTTGAGGGAATTATGATGGAACTCGTCCATAATTTGTGGGCGAACCCAGCGGCCAATTTGCACACAGCGGTGTCCCACAAACAGCCATGAAATGAGCGGCCAATTCTATTTGGGGGGAATTGTCGGCCAGGACACCGGGAGAGAGAAACTCCTTTCACTTTTCGAACAGCGCTACGGAATATTTAACGTCCACCTGAACAGGCAGACGGGACCTCGGTTTAGTGTTTCATCCAAAGGAGGGATATAACACAAATATAAAACTTTGGAACACTTCACAAACGTACGCTCCCACAAGGTAACAGAGTCCGACTTCTTCTAACACAGCGGCTTGATGAGTGTCTTGAATGCTTCTCAATGTTACTTTTAATGGGGCTGCCAGGTCATATCGTACTATTTCAGGAAATGCACCTTTGGGTGAGAGGGAGAGTTTTCTTCATCTGTTATAATGAATAGAATGGAAATATAACCATTCTCAGGAGCCATCACTCCCTGCTATTTCATGAAAAGGCTTCAAATTCAGGAGCTGGCAAGATATTTGAAGTTGGCCTTGAACGAGGATAAGTCAGCAAAGGTTACGAAAGGTTGCTGGCAGAGAGAAAATATCAGTTCTGTGTTCTCTCATCTTAAAAGCAAATATCTTTCTGTGATAACCGTGAACTTTGCGTGGGTCTCCAGTTTGCTTTCAGGGGGAAAGCAGAATCCCTGAGTGAGTCGAAGCAATATGAAAGCTCATGGTCGAAGCTGACATTGCAAGACCGGGTTGTGGATTGGCAACAGCATTCACTTGAAAGGAACTCTTCTCTGTACTTTTAATTTCCTCGCCTCCTCCCCCCCCCCCGCAGGAGTGTTCGCTCATGTCTCTTCACGTTATATAAGGCTCTACTTTTCACATTTACATGTAGAATGAAACATGAGACGGGAACGGGGGGGAAATTGACTAGATTGAGAAGCGCTGAGCAATTGGTCAGACAGCGATATCAACTGCAAAGCTATGCCGTTTTAGCTGGCTAGACTCCAGCAGTCACCCCCAACGCACACTCTGGGGTCCCCCCGAGCCTTGGCTCTTTGCCTAAATATTTTCCAGAACTAGGTAAGCAGGATGCATCCTTCCAAGGGGAGAGTGCGCATTCCATTCCGACGATCTACCTCTGGGATTTCCACGTGTAGGGGCGGGACCCGTGGAATTCTCGGCTTGGTTTGGATAGCCCTTAAGCAACGGTGATGGGTTTCTGCGTGCGTCAGATATATAAAAAAAAAGCTTATTTGATTTACACACTCCAGACTCTCAAAACCAAATCACGAGTGAGAAAGAGAGAGAGAGAGAGAGTGAGAGAGAAAGAGAGAGAGGGGAAGGGAGGAAGAGAGAAACCCTTCCAATCGGCTCCCAGCGAGAAAGAAAAGAACAAAACATCTGCCCTCTGTCAACAGCCCGTTTGGTTTTGGTGCTCGAGTGTAGCGTCGATGAAACAGTCAGAGCGTGAAAGGCAGAGTGGCAAAGTCAGGCCTGCTCACTGGCAATACCTGGCAGCTGAAACGGGATGGACAACAACAACAACAACAACAACAAGATTCCATTTATAGAGCGCCTTTCACGTCAGGAGGACGTCCCAAGGCGCTGCACAGTTGGGTCATGACCCGAGCAGGGGGGAAATGGTCAGGGTGAGGGGAGGGAAGGGAGGGAGAGAGGAGGGGGAAATGGTCAGGGTGAGGGGAGGGAAGGGAGGGAGCGAGGAGGAGGAAGAGAGTCGAGAGGGGAGCTGAAGGCACGGTCAAAGAGAAAGGTTTTGAGACCGGCCTTGAAGGAGGAAAGGGAGGAAGCAAGGCGAAGGCACTGGGGATGGAGTTCCAGAGCCTCGGGGCTGAGAGGCTGAAGGCCCGACCACCGATAGTAGGGCGGTTGGGGCGGGGGACGTGGAGCAGACCGGAGCCAGAGGAACGGAGGGTACGGGCAGGTAGGTAGGGGGATAGTAGGTCGGAGAGGTAGGAGGGAGCAAGGCCGTGAATGGCCGTGAATGGCCGTGAATGGACGCAGAGATCAGACGCACGGCTTTTTGTGAATGGATAACCGGCCGCTTCTCTTTATGCAAGCTATATAACCGCACCTGGACGAGACTCCTGTAAGCAGCACTGAAACACAGTCTGAACTGCAACACCCTCTGATTGAAGCACTAAAAAAAGAACGCTCAACCCACGACTGTTTGCGTGTGCACCCTGGTGCACAATTCGCTCACAAAATACGATACAATACAATACAAAATTATATTTGTATAGCGCTTTTTACACAAAATACACAGTAAAACCCCTTGACAATATATTCTGTGAAGTGCTTTGAGACGTCTCAACGACGCGATGAGGCACTATGTTAAATGTAAGGATTATTATTATTATTATTATTAATACTCACATGAATCCCAGAGGACAGAGAGATCTTGTGGCTTGCACCGTAAGGGGTAATATTTGCTCTACTCCTCAATGTGTTCCTGGTCTGAATTAGCACAAGGAACACTTTAAAAAACACCGCAAATTTCTTCTTGTCCCTTAATTTGCACCACACTCACCTACTCAGCCTTATCTTCACTCCCCCACCACCCCCACCACTCACCCCACTCCACCCACGAGCTAAAACTCCTAACCTACAGAAGGAAATTGACCAAGTAAGTAATAATAATAATCCTTGCATATGATACAGCACCTTTCAAGTCAGGAGGATGTCCCAAAGCGATTTACAGGTTACACTGTAAAGTGCAATGACTGTGCCTTTTTGTGAGCGCAATATAGAGAAAAAATCACATCATTTAATTTTTGCTTAATTAATGGCTGAAAGCAATTCTCACTTGAAGCCAGGTCCTTATCTGGAGTTTTTGCTCCTGTTAATCTTGGCCCCACAGCTGTTTAGCTGGAAGTAGCAGATTTCATGGCTGATCGCCCCGACCAACTGACACTTTACCGGAGACCCTCAAATCTGCAGCGATTTGCAGAGTTTTGCAAAAATTTTTTAAATAAAACAAATCGTTTCATTGAGATAAAACCAAATACAGCGTGATTTGTTTGGCACGCAGTTGCTGGGATATTTTTTTCCCTGAAACAGCAAAAAGGAGGTAAGAGGCTTGAGGTGCAAGACATTTCATTTGTCTGCTTCACCCCTCCATCCCCCACCCTCCACCACCCCCAGCACCCACGCACACAGATGCACTTATTCCTCAATGTGTTCCTCGACTTAATTAGCACAGGGAACACTTTTGTTGGGGGAGGGCTGAAACAAGCAAAACACCCGCCCGCACGGACTGTATTCACACACACATTCGCACGTGGACACACATATACACGTGTGCACGTACGCACGTTCATATCCAAAACCCGTGAACACACACGCACCCGCCCATGCACGTACAGGCAAGAACGCACGCGCACGCGACACACACACACACATAAACACACACACGCAAACACACGCGTGCGCACACACAGCCACGTGCAAACTCTCTCCTTGGCGATCTTAACATGTGAGGTGATTTTAGAGGCTAAGACCAGGTGGAATTCCAGGCAGTGGATAAGATGGATACTTTGGGTACCAATGGACATGGACAAAGTCCAAGGGAGCTGTGATTCCATAAATCCAAAGCTGCCGCGATCCAGTAAAGCAGGATTCAAGACATGTTGGATGTTCCCAGTGACTGGTGTGTAACCAGCTCGATGCCAAAGTCCATTCGAAGAAGTGGAGGGGCTCCAAAGAGAGAGGGAACGGGGACAAGAATCAACTTCAAGCCTAACGTCAGGAGGCCAGCCTCAAGCCAGAACAGCCCCAATTCATTTGAAACTGTTACACAGAACCTCAGCAGTAATCTTAGCCGCCTTTGTTTGAGTTCTACATTTACAAGGGTCTCTGTCCAATTGTTGGAGCTGACCGGCAGTCAATCATCACCCTTCAGAATAAGCTCTGGCTTGGCAGCGTCGTGGATAAGAGTCACTGAGAAAATTACTTGGCACCGGGTCCAAAATCCCCGGGAAACCTTTCAGGGTCCCTGGAGATCGTCACGGTTTCCTCGCTCGGAAGCGGTTAGGTGAGCGAAAGAACGCTTCATTAATTTATTTCATTTGTTTCATTATTATTTAGTTGAAGTTGAGGTACAGGTTAGCCATGAATCCATGATCTAATAGAATGGCGGAACAGGCTCGAGGGGCTGAATGTCCTCCTCCTGTTCCTATGTTCCTGTATATAAATAGATATGTAGGGTGACCACAAAATCATGATAACCACCTTATTATAAAAACAAACACAAATGTCTTTAATTTCTTTAAGACTTGTGAGACACTGTAATGGTAGCACGACTTTCTGGTCACCCTGTACAATGCCACACACACTCCCCCACAATTAAACCAACGCACAACCTGATTCAGAAGCCAGAGTCCTACCAACCCGAACCAACACTGACACACAGTTGACAAGGGGTACAGCTTCCTGTGGCTATCAAAGTAGAAGCTGGGCTAGCAAAACCCTAACCCTAATTATTGCGGTCTCCTTATGTCACATGCAAAACTGAGCAGGGACCGCAGGCTATTATCAGCTCCCGTAATCTCTGCATCCTCTGGCCAATGCTCTCAATGCAGTGAGTAATCTCTTGAACAGGACCAGTGCCTTTATTGATGTTGAGCCGCCAATGTCAGTGCAGCATCCACTTCCCATTGAATCACGTGCACAGTTGCCCTACATTGGGCCAGGTTCCATGTCGGTGGGGGATTGCAGCAGTTATCATCAATGTCAGCTCCAGTTAGACCAAGAAGTTGGTAATACATTAAAAACTCCTTCACCTCCTCACTAAACATGACCCCCAAATAAATAAGTAGGCGAATTTAGGAAGCGGACAAGGTCATTACAAACTTTCAGAAGTTTTACCCATTTCAACAACTCAGTTGCTGGCGTCTAAACCACCACCAACAACAGCAACTGGCATTTATATAGCCCTTTTCAAGTCAGGTAGCGTCTCAGAGATCTTAAACCGAGGTATTCTCTCCCTTTTTCGACCTCGCTTGCGTCCTCGTAGATCATCGATCCATAACCTGTTTTGCCCACAAAATATACAGTCAACTCACTTCACAGTATATTCTGTTAGGCCCTTTGAGACGTCTCGAAGAAGTGATAAGGTGTGATATTAAACGCAAGGATTACGATTATTATTATAATTATTATTAGATCTCTTCACTTGAAAACAGCTCCTTTTTGGGAGTGAACCTGAGCAAAGCCAATGTGTAAGTTCTGGGATGTGAATTTTTCGAACAGGCACCAGGAAGTACTCCCTTACATAGAGGCTACTCAACAGGTGGAATGGGTTACCAGGCAACACCAGGCAGAACAGAACACTGGATTTAATTTAAGGACCAGTAGGGTGGTAGGGAGGGTATTGAGGGTATTAGAATTGATGACGCCTGTGCCTTAAGGTACAGGCATTTTGCTAAATCTTAAATATTTTGCGAGTGGGCGGAGGGGACGAGGTGGTGGGAAATAAATCTTTCAAAAAATGTGAGCCGGTCTAATAAATCTCAGCCTCTGGAACAAGTGTCGTTAATTACCAGAAAATAATCCAAAAGAGTGTGTGAGAGAGAGAGAGAGAGAGAGAGAGAGCGTGGAATGGGCTGAAAAATGAGGCCATTCACTCGCTGTGTTCCTCCACTGCATTAACACCAGGAGACTGTCCAGGGACTGCAGCAACTAAAAAAAATAGCATCCGTTGCAGCAGAAGGTGGCAGGAATGTATTTAAACGCAGAACTGCTGGAGTCGGCGAATCATTAACTACCTGATAAATAGGCACATCAGCTCGAGTGACTCTTTTGAGCTGGTTTGTGCCTCCTCTCTTTTGTTGTACATTGTGTTCTGTGATCCTTTGATCCTTTGATTCTTTCACGAACAAATTGGACAGATTTCTGTTAGGAAAATGATATCACGGGATACAGCATATAGTTTGGGGCACGACATGTGCGAGCGACTGTCAGGATGGTGGAAGACCTTGGTCTTCTTTTGCCGAGCAAATTCTTATGTTCTTATTCTCTCTATATCGGCGTGTCGCAGTTCTGTGGCTCTCTCCGTGCCTCTATAACATGTCCCAGACTATCACCTTCACAAAAGCAGCGGGCCGGGCCAGAGTGATGGGTGGGAAGTATTTTCATGCCTTTCGCTCCTTCACTCCATCCGTCAGGATGCTGCAGAGCACGGAAGGCTGAGCGAAACCTAACCAGTGGATTATTCATGTTCAGATCGATAGCGTCCCCCGATTCCAACTGAAGTGAAATAAATAGGCTCCTTTGTGCCGGTATTCATTTTTTCCCCCTTTGTACAGCACTTTTAATAAGTAGTGTTTGTGAAACGCTGCGGTTTCTCTCCCTGCTGATGAGACATTTCATTCCACTCGAAGTTCTGAGAATCTCAGAGGGTGGAAGCCAATCTACCATCTATCCGTGTCAGCCTGGCCCAGTGTTAGTGCTTTCTCTCTCTCTCTCTCTCTCTCTCTCTCGCCTGAGTCAGAAGGTTGTGGGTTCAAGCTCCCACGTCAGGACTTGAACTCACATAGTCTAAGCTGACACTACAATGCAATGCTGGGTCTGTGGTGTTGCAACGTTGGAGGTGAAGTCCTTCGGGTGAGTCGTTAAACTGAGGTCCTGTCTGACTGCGTTTAGTGGACGTTCAGTAGATCCCATGGCGCTGCTCGAAAAGTGAAGGGAGTTTTTCCTGGTGTCATGGCATCCTGTTCTTTTCGAATAGTGTGGTGGGATCTTTAACATCCAAATGAACTACACTAGATTGCCAACCTAGACCAGGAGTTCAAAGTCCTGACATGAGTCTGAACCCACAACCTTCTGACTCAGAGGCGAGAGCACTACTGACTGAGCTGAGCCGATGAACAACATTCTTAATATTATAAAACCGCATTGTAATAATATTATTTTTCCTCAAATGTTTAATCTAATTCCCTTGTCACCGCTGTTATGAGGGTTCAACATTTAAATTATATTCAATTTTATTATTTTATTCAATTATTTTATTATTTTATTCAATTACACTTCGTAAAGATTCGATATAAATGTATCGCGTACGTGATATAAATATCTAAGTGTGTAAATGCAAACTATCATGATTATGAAGCAAGCAAGCAAGCAGGAAAGGAAGAAAGAGAGAGAGAGAGAAGAGAGAGAGGGGGTAAGTGGGAAAGCATCTCATCATGTAAAAATGTCTCAAAAGTGTTTCAACGGTAATTATTGTCAAGTAGATTGCTACTCAATTTGTGTGAGTGTGTGTGTCTGTATGGCGGGTTGGGGGTGGGGAGTTGTATACAGGTGTGTTATGTGTGAGTGTGCTTATGTGTGCGTGTGGTGTGTATGAGCGTGAGAGTGCTCAGGCTTGCTCCATGTGCTCCTCCCTGCCTGCCCCACCATCGGTGGTTGGGCCTTCAGCCTCTCTGTCCCACGCCTTGGAACTCCATCTCACAATCCCTTCACCTCGTTCCCCTCCCTTGCCTCCTTCAAGGCCCGTATCAACCTTCCTCTTCAACCGTGCCTTTGGTCACCCTCCTACCCTTTCCCTCCATGCCTTCCACCCTCCTGATCCCAACCTCTTGCTTGGGTCCAAATCCCTGACTGTCCAGTGGCTTGGGACATCTTCTGTGTGTGTGTGTGTGTGTAAGTGAGCATGTTTGCATGTGTGTGTGTGTCTGTCTGCAGTTAATTTACACATAGCAATACAATACAATATGAAATTACATTTGTATAGCGCCTTTCACGTCGGGAGAACGTCCCAAGGCGCTGGACAGTCAGGGATTTGAACGTCTGCTACGGGTTTTTTAATTTAAAAGTCGACTTTCCGTCAACTTTTATATTAATCCCACCTTCCAGCTGTTTCCGCGGGTGCAGTGAGGCCCCAAGCACTGTTTGAAACCATATCCCTTTGTGGCATTCTTGTTGGGAGTGAAGAGGAAAATAGGAGTATTAATGGTCTGAGATTGAGGGGAGGGGGGGAGGGAGAAGGCGGGTGGGGGGGAAGTGTGGAGGGGGTCTGAGTGGGGGGGGAAGCGGTGAGAAAGAATCAGCACAGGTGGCCATGAATAGTATTTGGAATACGAGTTTTCCAGATCATATAAATTGTTGAAACAACAGGAATTTACCAGATATCAGCCCGAAAAGCTGACTTCTGGTAAATCTCTGCCTGTTATTTTTGCGGAAGAGGGTTATAAACTTTCATCCTCCCTGTGAGTAAATGTTAAACGTTCCCAGAGGACCTATTCCGCTTACCCAACTCAACAACAACAACAAATTATATTTGTATAGCGCCTTTAATAATTAGACATAATAATTGTATTTGATATAGCGCCTTATCTCATCGTTAAGAAACTCGGCGGCCAATTTACGTCAGGAGGCACTGGATTCCAGAACTACTGCGCGCAGGTTGGCGAGAGCCGAGGCTTGGGGGTCCCCAGAGTGTGCGTTGGGGTAATGGCTAGATGGTCTGATGATTATTTCTCTCCCTTCCTGCAAGGGATGAAGCCAATTCCATTGGGAACAAACTTAGTTTCCCTCCCTCCCTTCCCTCCCAAGGCTTGAAAACTACAAATTACCAAATATAGATACTTCGCAGTTCGTCTGCCAAACTGCTGACTCTAATAATGACTCATTAAGTAAATCTTTCCTCATGATGTGCAAAATCACTGGTCATTTGTCATAATTCACTAGGCTTCTCATTAGACATGGCATTGGCCTATCCTTTTCCAGGCATAATAGTGATGTTCAGTACATTTCCGTGCAGTTCATCAATGTATTCCTCGAGTCCTGTAGCATATTGATTAGCGCTCTCGCCTCGCAAGCGAGAGACCTGGATTTGATTCCCGGGAGGGCGAGACATTAGGCAAGTTTCCTTACTCCACACGCCTCTGTTTACCTAGCATTAAGTAGGAACCCGGTTGTTAGTCGATTGGCAGATCGCTTCTCCGGGGGTATTAATTCCTTCAAAAAAAATAGTAATTTTGTCACTCAATCTACGACTGTTTGTGGGACGCTGCTGTGCACAATTGGCTGCCTTGTTTTGCTCACAAAATACACAGTCAATTCATTTTACAGTACATCCTATGAAGCGCTTTGAGACGTCTCGGAGACGTGATAAGGCGCTATATCAAATGCAAGGATTATTATATGATATTATGTATGTGAATAGTTCAGGGAAGGAAAAGAGGAGGGGGATTTTTAACAGTTGTGGGAGATTGCCTCTAGCCTTACCCTCTACATAATGCAGTATTATGGTCCTTTGCTGTAACTGCTTCCCAGATAGGTTTTGTTGCTGGGTGCCTCATTTATCATTTCAAATCAACGCCAGTTTCAAGACAGGCCGAGTCCTGTGCACAAAAAAAATCCTCCTCTTTGCCAGCTCATTAAATTGGTGTTGACATCTACACATAAAAGCAAGGTCTTTCCTATGGAGCGAGAGACAAAGACGGGCAAAATATTGTAGTTTACGGGAGAGAAGTGGAGGCTGACAGTAATTCATGGCTTGCCTTTTCAACGGACCTCATGGAGGAGAAAGGGCAAGTGAGTGAATTGGAAATGGACGGGTGGAAGCCAAGTCACAGAACATTTCAGCTGAATGGGTTCTGATTTTGGAGAGGGAAACCTGTTCACATTCATAGTCACAACTGGTACCCTCAGTACTGGAAAAGTAGCACCAATCTGGGCTAATTTCCCTGCCAGAATGCTATCTGGGAGAACTGTTTTGCAGTGTGGTCATAGTGAATAACAATGAGTTAGTGATTGGGAACAACCTCCTTCCTGATGTTCACTCCAGCTGCTTGCAAACCAAGATGTACTTAGTTCACATACAACACTGATCTCCAAATGGTCTTGGAGACAATCATATATTAACTTGATTTGCACAACACACATAATAGGAAACTGGCTCCCAACCATGGCAAGCACACAGTCCATCAAAAATCCTGGTAAGTTTAATAGCAAATATCACAATTAGGTGGTTCAAAAGCCTCTTGAATCCACTCCAAATGCACACAAAGCAAACTCTGCCTGCCAAGGTAGGTAACAGCACGACGGAAGTTAATCCAAACAAATAGGTTGAGAGCTATTTAAATTGAGAAAGAGCAATGGTGGTAAAGTGGACATTACTATATTCGGCCTTTATCAGAGTGGTGCATATGTTGAGGAATCATCCAAGAAAAATAGCATTTGCTGCATTGATCAACTGCTTCAATAAGCAAAATGCATACATGTCTGTTTAAGAACAGTGCTGGATTTTATAGAGATGGATGCAGCAATAGTTACAGCAGTAGAACTGTTAAATGTTTTAATGCTTCCGTTCCAACCATTCCTCTCAAGGACTTCAAAACACTCTCTATTTTGTCTCCATGCTACCTCCTGCCTTGTTTCCTTTCTCTGGGTGAGGGGTGCTGTATAAATGTAACTTGTTGTTCCACATCAGACAGTATTGGAGTAATGCTGGATTGTCTGAAGGGTCACCTTTGAGTGAAACGTTAAGCTGCGATCCGTCTCCCTGTTCAGATGGACGTTAAAGATTCCTTGACACTATTTCACAGATGAGAATTTCTCCCAGAGTCCTAGCCAACAATCTCTAGATTAAAATTGGTCATTCACTTCACGGACGTGCGTGGGATTATTGCTGTGTTCAAATTGGCTGTTGCATTCGCCTACGAATACACAATCACTACAATTGACAGCACTTTCAGACATTTCCACATTTTAGGTAAGGATCAGTATTATCATTAGGCTGCCTGGTAGCCAAGTTAGATGAATGGCTGAGCTGAAAAAAAAACATTTTCATTCGCATTTAAATGATGGATACATGTTGTGACAGGCAACATATTGAAGTTGCTCTGATTGAAACCAGCACAAATGAAGTCACTTTTAATTCAATCCTCATTAATAGGACACGGGGCAAGCGGAAAGAGTTGATTTCTTTTCACCGAATGTTTTTTCCTTGAGAGGGAAGGGAATATTCTGTTAAATTAGGGTGTATTTTTCTGCACCGAAGAGGACCATGTGGCCTACCGTGTCTGTGTTACTGCTAGTTCAACCTGACACTTCCAATGCAATCCTGGGGGTGTGCTGCCTTGTCAGAGGTGCCGTCCTTCAGATGGGACGTTAAACCAAGGTCTCACCTGCCTGTTCAGGTGGAAGTTAAAGATCTCGTGGCGCTATTCGAAAAGAGAAGGGAGTTTCTCTCTCCTGGTGTCCTGGCCATCAATCTCCCGAATAAAATTGGTCACTCGCTCGTGGCTCTTAATGAGACATTGCTATGTGCAAATTGGCTTCTGCATTTGCCTAGAAAGTACCCAGTCACTACACTTCACAGTAACATCCCATGAAGTGCTTTGAGACATCTCAACAACATGATAAGGCGTGTACTTAAGGGTGTAAAGGGCGCTATATAAATGCAAGTTGTTGTTGTTAAGTTGTTATATCAGACGCAAGGATTATTATTATTACCTGATCTTTTAAAATCGTCCTTTTTTTTTAAATCAACCCCACTTTCCATCCCCCTCTCCCCGTACCGCTCACTGTGATTACAGCGACATGCTTTTCCCTGTCTGGTACCCATCATAGTCCGAGGCAATAAATCTGCAGTCAAACCCTTTTCCTCCACTCGCCAGGTCATTTATATATGGGGAGGCTGCCTGGAAGATTTCTCTCCACATTATGAACAGTCAGGTCCCCTGGGTCTTGGCAACAACGAGCTGGTAACATTATCAATGCAAAACCAATGGCAACCATCCAAGAACAGCACAGACTCATTTATGCAGCGGCTGAACAGAACAGAGCCCCCCGTACAGGCTCTCTAGCAGCTCACCATCCCGGCCTCTCGAGCAATGTCCACAGACACTTTGCCTCAAGGTGCAACCCACTAACGCCTAGAGAATCGCAACCGCTCGCTCAGTGTGCGGGTCTGAAGCTCGAGTCCCAGCCACCATCTTGGGTTTGAGACAAAATCTTCTCTTCCCCCTTCAAACGTCTGATTACCGAGGACCAGTCATTGCTTCCTCAGAGACAATTCAGCCCCAGTGAGACCCTGTTCACTTTCTTCCCCCACACTCCACACACCCGATCATTATGACAACTATAAAGTGTATTAGGGCTCTCGCCTCTGAGTCAGGAGGTTGTGGGTTCAAACCCACCTTGGGAATTTGGTATTACATTGTCTAAGCTGACGCTCAAATGCAGCGCGGGGGGAATGTGTCATTATCGGAGATGCCGTCCTTCAGATGAGACGTTAAACTCAGGTCCCGTTTGCCTGTTTAAGTAGATGCTTAAATATCCCATGTCCTTTCCAACAATCTCCCAGATACAATTGGTGACTCGCTCCATGGCTGTTTGTGGGACATCGTTGTGCGCAAACTGGATGCCATATTTGCCCACAAAATACACAGTGACTGCAATTTACAGCATATTCCGTGAAGCGCTTTGAGGCGTCTCAAAGACGTGATAAGGCGCTATATCAAATGCAAGGATTAGTATTATTATTATTAGAGACTGGCTAGTATAATGGGATATAACATTGTTTAATCACGTGGACTAGCTTTCAAACTCTGGTCAAAGTGACAGGGCGGAGGTGTCACTCTCACTGCAGAGCTTGGAAACTGGAAGGAGTGAGTGTTCATAACGCAGTTGGCACAAGGCCATGGTACAAAATGCCAATAATTCTGCAGCAACTGGCAAACTCCCTAAACCATCGCCCATTGAAACGACTGTAAAAGACCATCTGTTCGGAGACCAGGCAGCGTACCTGTGTCGGAGAGCAGCTTTCGATATGAATAAATTCTCTCATCAAATTTACACCTCACCTAAACTGGTACCTTCCTTCCCCCTCCCACTCCCTCCAACCCAATCACCTCGGTGTGTCTTTGCCCCCATTATCTACCTAGCTTTTGCAGACAGTGAGTGCTTATACATGAACATAGGAACAGGAGTAGGCCATTCAGCCCCTCGAGCCTGTTCCGCCATTCTATAAGATCATGGCTGATGTGTACCTCAACTCCAATTACCTGCCTTTGCCCCATATCTCTTGATACCCTGAACTAACACATATTTATCCACCTGAGTCTTGAAAATGTGAATGGATCCAGTATCCACAGCCTTTTGCTGGTGTGAAAGACGACTTTAACACAGGAATGAGGTGCGAAAGAGCTCTGTATGATTTCTCTATGCCTCAGCAGGGTGCTTATAATAAATAAATGCAAATGGACCTATTCAAAGCGTACTGTCACCCAAAGCAGGGAATCATTGACACTCATGACTTGGGAAGAATGTTCTCAAGTAATAATGAACAACCTCTGATACCGTAGGTTGGTTCATCTGAAAGGTGAGACAGCATGTCATGTCCTTCAATTGGTCTCTGCATAATACGATTACATTATAGATGACTTTTGGACCTCCAAAACATTCTTCCCCATTCCTCTTCAACCTTTATTCATAAGGCAGAATGTAGATGTCAGCCTGGCTCCTCCATTGGCAGCTTTTGAGTCAGAAGGTCGTGGTTTCAATACCTTTGTCGGGATTTTTGAGCTCACACTCCAGGTTGACACTCCAATGCAGTGCTGGGGTAGCGTTGCACAGTTGGAGGTGCCATCCTTCGGATGAGACTTTAAGCCAAGGTCCTATCTACCTGTTAGGGTGGATGCAAATGATTCCTATGGCATTATTGCAATAAAAAGGGAGTTTCTCCCGGTGACCTCGAAAATAATTCCCCAAGATAAAAATTGGTCATTCTCTTCACGGCTGTTTGTGGGACGTTGCTGTGCGCAAATTTGGCTGCCTCGCTTCTCCTCACAGAAAAACTCTGTGAAGAGCTTTGAAATCTTTTCACATGACAAGGTGTGATATTGAATGCAAGGATTATTGTTATGATAAAGTAATTAAATCTAAACTGTCCGTGCACCTTCTCTCTCCTGAGCTTGAGTCTGTGGCTCTTGTGAGGTTATAGAGGGAGTTAAAGGAAATTTCCCAGTAGGAAACTAATCAAATAAGCTAGACAGGTATGGGGTAGGGAGTTCACCGCACTGGAGGGTGTGTGGGCTTGATGGGCTAAAAGTTTCTCATCCCAAACTTTCTTATCATAATAATCCTTGCATTTGATATTGTGACTTGGGACGTCCTCCCGACAAAAAGGTGCTATACAAGTGCAATTTTGTATTTCGTATTGCATTCCCTTTCATGTCAGGTGGACGTCACAAAGCGCTTCACAGGATTTATTGTGAAGTGCAGTGACTGTGTATTTCACCCACAGACCCACTGTATCCTGTGAAGCGTTTTGAGGCGTCTCAACAAACGTGATAAGGCGCGATATCGAATGCAAGGATTATTGCTACTATTTATATTGTTATTTCGCACAACCTCACGCGTGCACTGAACTCTTTGCTGGCAGCGACGGTGACATTGCTGTGCGTGTTCATCTGTTGGGACAATGCAGTACATGCACCAGAGCGAAGGATCAATCTCCCAGCCCTGCGCATGTGTCTCAGGGGTATGCAGTGCAGATTGGCTTTGTACGCCTGCCTACACAGCAGGTAAAGATACTGGGCAAAGTGCAAACGCCCACCTTAACCTCTGTGCCTTTTGACACTCCAGTGGTCAGCGTTAAGCTCCAGCGCACACAATCCCCTTTTTATGCCCCATCACTCACGCCACGATTTATCAGCAGGGAAGTCAGTCCGCAACTCATCCTGAATCAGTAACCGTGGCGACAGAGAATATCACCATTCCTGTTAAAATGGGGAACTCAACTCTTCCCACACACGCTTCCCCACCCCACCTCACACACACCCCGCCACCCACCCCCTTCCCCCTTCCCCAATCCATTTGAAAAAGGTTTCTTTCATCAGGAAAGTCAAGTCAGCTATTATCAGAAGACAAGCCAGAGTGTCAAGGCCAGTGGTCGGTCTCCGAACATCTGGAGCTTCAACCTGGTGGGACCTGCCTCGATCCACTCAACCTGCCTCTCACGTCACTTCCTGCAGGCCCACAGGACTGGGGGACAGCTGGCTGGTGGCACGCTCTCCACTCTGACATCCACGTCTGAGTTTCAGATCCTGGTTCAGCACAGGCAGCACTCACGAGCTGAACTGTTCTCAATACTCGTACGAGTTTATTAAGGGTAATAACAATCCTTGCTTTTGAGACAGCGCCTCGTCACGTCTTCGAGACGTCTCAAAGCGCTTCACAGAGTGTAATGCAAAGTGAATTGACCGTATATTTTGTGGGCGAAACGGGGCAGCCAATTGCGCCCAGCGGCGTCCCCCACAAACAGTGACCGATTTATTATTCTCTGTCTCCCTTCCTACCCCCAATCCCCCCCTCCACACATCCACCTTCAGACTTCACTTGTTCACTTGCTACATCTTAGAAGGTCTGTATTGAAGTTTTTTTTTTAAAAAATCTAACAGCACCCTATCCTCGTTTCAATTTTACGAACTGCTTTCCCAGGGTTAATCACAATAATCATATCTGGGGGACAATTTGAAGAGCTGCGCAGAATATGCCGTCAGGCGTAGTGACTGTGCATTTTGTAGGCAAATGTCGCAGCAAATGTCCCACAAACGGCCACAAAATTAATAACCAATTTTATCCAGGGGGTTGTTGGTAAGGACACCAGCAGAAACTCCCTTCTCTTTTCGAATAGGGTCATGGGATCTTTAAACATCCACTTGAACAGGCAGATGGGACCTCGGTTTAACGTCTCATCCAAAGGAAGTTACCTCCAACCGTTTGAATCCACAGCCTCTGATTCAGAAGTGCGAGTTCTACCAACTGAGCCGGGCTGACACCTGAAGATTACTCATTGCTTAAGTTTACTGAACCGTTCTTTCGCCTGTTCATGCAGGCAACGAGCACCGACATGAATGAGAACCGAAAAAAAATCTCAGGCAACATCACCAGGACTATGAAAATACACTCCAAAATAATTGGAAATGGAGAAATCAGAAACAGACACACTCAAGGCTTTGTGATCAAAATAGTTTGGTGGCTTTCACAGTGAGAAACAAGAGGCTATTTTTGCAACAGAGGAATTTCCTCAGTTTAGCTTTACAACACGGTCTGGCTGTACGTGAGGAGTTGGTTCTACAGAGATTTTTTTTAGCAACAACAACTTGCATTTATATAGCATCCCTCACGCAGCGTAGCGTCCCAGAGCGCTTTTATTGTACTGCTACAGAGCAAAGCTGGAACTTATCCAGAGCTAAACGAGTTGATCTGGAGTCGAGATGGAGTTTATCTAGGAACGGAGAACAACAACAACAACAACAACAACAAGATTGCATTTATAGAGCGCCTTTCACGTCGGGAGGACAGTTGGGTCGGGACCCGAGCAGGGGGGAAATGGTCAGGGTGAGGAGAGGGAAGGGAGAGAGCGAGGCCGTGAATGGCCTTGTAGGTGAGGTTGAGGATCTTGAATTCGATCCTCTGGGGGATGGGGAGCCAGTGGAGGCGAGCGAGGGTGGGAGTGATGTGGTCCCGAAGCCTGGTGTGGGACAGTACACGAGCTGCAGCGTTCTGAATGACCTGCAGTGTGGAGGGAGGGCCGGGAAGGCCGGCGAGGAGAGAGTTCCCGTAGTCCAGCCTTGAGGTGATAAAGACGTGGACCAGAGTTTCAGCAGCGTGAGGGGTGAGGTAGTGCCGTAGTCTGGCAATGTTCCGGAGGTGATGGAAGGCGGTGCCAGTTGTGGCGCGGATGTGAGGGAGAAAGGACAGCTCAGGGTCGAACAGAACCCCGAGGTTCCTGACTGGCTTTGAGAGGTGGAGAGTGCGGCCTTGGATGCTGATGCTGTCAGCGCCTGAGGTGCGGAGGCGCTGACGTGAGCCAATCAGGAGGGCCTCAGTTTTGCGCACGTTGAGCTGAAGAAAGTTGTCTCTCGTCCAGGACTCGATGTCGGACAGGCAGCTGTCAGGACATCGGTGGTCGTGGAGATGAGGGTAGAGGAGGAAAGGTAGAACTCCAGATAAACCGGAACAGCAAGTCACCCCATGTAATTAACAACCGATTAACTTGTAATCCATTTTTAATTATTTGTTAGTGATACGATTAAGGGCACCTGTGATTCCCTCTGTTCCCGAACATTTGCTAACATGTGGTTAGCAGAACCCATAAATTTGATCCCGAGTGAAACAGGGACAGCTTTACAGCAGCCGACGACCCCATCCAACAACTCAAAGTCTGGCCCTTTTCTCTCGGTTCACAATCGAAAACATGACCATAACAATACCAGAGAAAAACACAGCAGCCAGAGATGATAACCGAGCCCAAATAAACCAACGTGCTTGAAAAATTAAACGTAAGTGTACGATTTAGGCGATTATATGATTTACAACGATAAGACTTTATACAAAGAGTTTTACAGTACGCTATGTATGTGCACTGTGCATCTGCCCAACTATGTGTGTGTATACTCTATCTACATGTGTGCATCTGCTCATCTCTACTCAACAGTGGGTGTGTGCATGCAAGTGTCAGTATTGGTCTGTGTGTATGTTTCCATCTATCGCTGTCTATAACTGGTCACTTCCACAGCGTTGGAGATGCTACAATTGGCCTCATTGGCCTTAGACAAGGGAGCAGTAAATCAGACATGGATCTACTCTGAGCTGCTTTATACTGTACCTCTCGCAGCCTCTACAGCTTGTGTGTTATCATTATTATTGACTGATTGCTCAGAAATTAGCAAAATCCCTTCTAGGCTTTTGCTAGTCATTTAGTCTGTGTTATTGTTTCTGGACTGACTCCTGCAACGAGATGATTGAGTAACCATTGATTTTTATTTAACCAATTTTGTCATTTACTTCCAGCCAGTTGGTCCCAAAGGATCATCCCAACGGCCTGAATACAACTTCTCCAAAGTCAGAGGGAAGAAAGAGGGTCCAATGTGAATGATAGATGGTGGGGGGAGAAAAGGAGAGAAGAGAGGGGGTGGTGAAATGGGGAAGGGAAGGGGGAGGAAGGGGGAAGGAATGTGTCGCACAATAATTGGGCCACAAAATGACTGGTCTTTGTAACATTGGGATCAAAATGAGAGGCTTGGGGACCCCAGAGCGTGCGTTGTGGTAGCAATGGAAATTGACCAGCTCAATCCACATAGTTCGCCACTGAGAGCATCGTTGAGCAAGCTTCCCGCTGCTTAGGCAGCTAGGACCATCCTAGCCATCAGGGCTTTGGCTTATAGGGTACGGTTCGGGGTGTGATGTGGAGATGCTTAAAGTGGAACCACAAGAGCTCATTTGCCCATTGATTGTTCGTGGGTTATGAATGATTAAATAAGAGATCAGCTCAGAGGCTCAGCAGATTGCAAGCCAGCCAGCTGTGCTGTGACCCGAGATTGACGCAAACTTTTTTCTTGCCCGCGCGCTATTTTAAGAAAATAAAATTGCTTACTTGAAATATAAAAGGACAGAAAATCAACGTCTTCACTGAACTTCGTGCTCAGCACTGGGCTGGCTGACCTTCCACTCACTTAGGGCGAAAGGGAAGTGAAGCCATTATGGGAAGCAATTTTTTGCCGGTTCAGAAGAAATTGCCAGGAATATTATTATTATAATACCCACCCTGCACAATTTTGTATCCGATACAATCCTATCGTCTGCACAATCTTATATCCTGGTAAGGAGGTTGAAGAGGTAGGTCTTTAAGTGAGGGTTTATATGTATATAAACCTTGCATTTGATATAGCGCCTTATCACCTCTTCGAGATGTTTCAAAGAGCTTCACAGCTTTGTAAAGTGAATTGACTGTATATTTTGTGGGAGAAAGACGGCAGCCAATAGCACACAGCAGCGTCCCACAAACAGTCGTGGATTGAGTGACTAATCTTTTTTTGAAGGCACGATTACCCCCGGAAAAGCGATCCACCAAACGACTAACAGCTGGGTTCCTACAAGGCGTGTGGAGTAAAGAAACCCCAACATTTTGCCCCGCCCGGGAATCAAACCCAGGTCCTCACGCTTGTGAGGCGAGTGCTCTAACCAGTACCCTACAGGACTCCATGTAGAGGAAGCGAGACAGAGGTGTAGAAGGAGGAAGTTCATGAGGTTAGGGGTGTAATAACTATGCACACCTATACCATGTACAATCCTGTACCCTGTAAATTCCTACATTCCTACGCAACCGTTTACTCTCCAGCACACAGTACATTGATGAATGGACTTCTATAATCTCTGACCCAGTATAAAAACGTACTTTTGCTAAAATAAAGGGTTGAAAAACGCAGTCGTTACATACGACAGCAATCGCCTGTTATGCATTTGACAGCATTCTGATGTTATAGGTACGAGGTGAAATGCAAGGATTATTACTGTTATCAATCTTGCTCGGTCGAGGGACATTTGATGGCTCAACCAAGACTCATTGACATTGAGTGTTAACCCCTCTCTGCAACTCACACAATCCCACTCCCCAAGTCTACAACCACTCCATGTGCAGGTATCAATGACAGGGGTGATTGATTTGCTATCTGTCTAGCTGTGAGATCTACTTATAGCAGGATTTTTGCATTTTGCCTGAAGCACAGCAATAAACCAAGGCAACCTGCTCTCCCTCGCGGGAGTAGGGTGGGAAGGTCGGCAAAGATAGGTGGAGAGAGACTGAAGCCCATTCTTGCCAGGAGTTCAGGTCAAATGTGACGAGTATCAACACACAATCGATGGCGCTAAGCATTGAACACTGAACGTAACAGGGTTTTATTTGTTTATTACGATCAAATCAGAGCCGGGAGATCCAGAATGGAGATTAGGAGAAACTTTTTCACGAGGAGAGCGGTGGGAGTCAAGTGCCGGTGCACCAACCATGTGAACGTTCAAAATAAGACTGGAAACATAGTTAAGAGAGAATAAAGTCGAGGGATATGGGGGGAAAAAAGCCAGGATATGGGACTAGAGATAGGATCTACAGGCTGTTCGCAAAGTCTGTGAGTTCAAAGAATCAACGTGGGACTTGAACCCACAGGCTACTGACTCAGAGAATGGTACCAAAGGGAACCAGGCTGAGACCGTAGGTGGTGACAACAACTTGTGTTTATACAGCACCCCACCCACACGAGATAGCGTCCCACAGCACTTGACAGCGCTCGACGCAGAGTCGGGGGTGCGGGGGGAGGGAGGTGACCGTAGGCACGGTCGAAGAGGAAGGTCTTCAGGCGCGACTCGAAGATGGGGACGGAGGGGGCGAGGCGGAGAGACTGAGGGAGAGAGTTCAAGAGTTTCGGGGCGTAGTGGCTGAAAAAGTGCGGCCGCCGTTGGTGGAAGGGAGGGCGGAGGTGATACCCTGGGGGAGCCCGGCACTTTTAGCAGCAACAGACACAAATCGTGACAGGGGTTAAAGAGTGCATTGAAGAAACATCTAATGCAGGGAGATATAACGTATCCAGTAGACTGGAGCAATTAGGCTCTTTCTGAGTGACTATGTGACCACACTGTGGCCCAGCACTGCAGGCACACAGTCTAATTAAACCTCAATCTAGCAGCACACTGACGTCTTGTGGCTTTAATTGCTCGGCCTACTCAGGGCTGAGATCTGGGGGGCTGGCTCGGGCTTTTTCTCGCTCTGGTTTCCGATGCGGCTCAAACCGATAGCAAACACCAAATGCCTGCGAAGCTACGCGAACAGATGCGGGCTAATTAATGAGAGGCGGAACACGCGAGCACGCAAAGATGCGAGGGGTAAGCGAGTGTCAATACCGCGCCACCCCACACACACACACACACATCGCCATCCATCAGCCTGTCAAAGAACGGAGCAAAGGGTACCCCAGCTGGCACCTCGCTGGGCTCCAGAAAGCAAGGGTGGCAAGTTGGGACGTATTTGCAGACTCACCATTAAGAGTGGCAATGCAAAGTGGGTACCACTGTGTGTGTGTGTCTCTCTGTCTCTCTCTCTTTCTCGCTCTCTCTCCCTACCCGTTCACTCTCACTCATCTCTGCAGATGGAAGATAAAAACTAAATTATTTTGGGGGGTTTCGTTGGCAAATTAGGTTAAGCGTAGGCTGGGCGTCTGCTCCTCTGTGTTGTGCTGAGCTGTTCGGTTCTGAAATGACGCTCACCCACACTCTCTGCTGTCCTGTGCTGCGCTGTCCAGGGTCAGCCTGGCTCAGTTAACAGCGGGTACGCTGTAACTCAGCCCGTCGGGTTTCTTGATTTACTGTTGAGCTGGCGAATGAGCGGCCAGGCTCGTTTATCGGCGAGGCTTCACATCGGCCTACGTGGCATGGCGGGGGAGATGGGAGCCGGGCTGAGTGGAACAGACAGCGGGAAGCACACCTCTGGCAGTTGCGTGGCTTCTGTAGCGTCAGCCTGGCTCACTCGTCAGCGCTCTCGCCTCTGGGTCAGGAAGTTGTCGGCTCGAGCCCCCACGTCACGGCTTTGAACTCACAATCCAGGCTGACTCTCCAACGTAACGGGGTGCGCAATTGGCTGCCGCGTTTCGCCCGCAAAATACGCAGTCGAGCCACTTCACAGTGTATTCTGTGAAGCGCTTTAAGACGTCTCAACGACGCGATAAGGCGCTCTGTCAAACGCAAGGATTATTATTATTGCACTTGAGGCGGCGTCTTTTGGCTGAGACTGACAATGAAACCCAGGTTCCATCTGCCTGTTCAGGTGGACATTAAAATTCCCGTGGCACAATACAAGTAGACAAGGGAGTTTCTCCCAGTGTCCTGCCCAACAATCTATTAGTCTGTACATAATTCACTCTGGGTTATCTGCTAGTCTGTATGTAATTCACTCTGTGCTATATATTAGTCTGTATGTAACTCACTCTGTGCTATATATTAGTCTGCATGTAACTCACTCTGTGCTATATATTAGTCTGTATGTAACTCACTCTGGGTTAGCTGAACATCCAACTATCATCCTATTCCTTTCCTCTATTATCAGATATATTATCTCACCAAGCAATCAGCTTCTCTGGAATTCTTTCCACGTCTGTTATTCCACATGGGACGCAGGCGAGGTGTTATCCCTGGGGCATCGGTCGTGTGAGTGAGCGTCGGGATAAATATAGCGGCTATTGCAGTTACACACCCAAGCAGCATGAGCAAAGACAGCTCAGAAGGTTAAGAAGATTTTCTCATCCAGCTGATAAATGATGATGAGTCATGGAGTTTCTCCCCAGGAAAGGGGTTTTATTAAATGTCAAAAAGTAAGTACAGAAACTCCAGTGATGTTAAATTAACTTATAGTTATTGAAAGAGAGGAATAGCTGATGAGCACATAAATGGCAGTAGAATTTTCCCAGCACTGCCCCAGTAATGAATCACCAGCGAGTCTGATCTAACAATTATAAATAACTGGATGCCTGGGGACTTTGAGTGCTTGGCCGCATAATTCACCAGAATCCACAGCCCCTCGTTCCTAATATTTAGCGTAGCAGCCTAACGCACAGCGCAGTCGATACTTTCCACTAGCCAGGAGCCTGTAACCGGGGAACACGAATACGAGTTAGCAAGCAGGGGATCGAACTTAGGAGGAACTACTTCACGCAGAGGGTAGTGGGACTGTGGAACTCACTGCCTGAAGCAACGGTTGAATCGGAATATGCGGACGCATTCAAGAGGAAGCTCGACCTTCACATGAGGGAGAGGGGAATAGAAGGGTATGCGAGGGAGGGGGTGTGGAAAATAAACGCAGGCCTGTTTCCGTGCTGTATATTCGTGGTAAATATATGGGTGTCAACCTGGTCTGACATAATAATAATAATAATAACAAAAATAATTCTTGTGTTTGATATCGCGCCTTATCGCGTTGTCGAGACATTTCAAAGCGCTTCACGGCATTTGCTGTAAAATGTAGTAGTGACTGGGTAAGGATCCCACGGCACTAATGGAAAAAGTGAAGGGAGTATTTGGCCACACTTTCAGTCATCTCATGTCTTTCCAACCCCAGTTTGGGTGGAAAGGTCTTCTCTACGTGAAAGACGCTATATTAAGCGCTCTGGGACTATACCCTGGGTGAGGGGCTCTATATAAACGGAAGTTGTTGTTATATATTATTATTATACAATACATAATAGTATTTAGTGAGCGAAACGTGACAGCCAACGTAAATGTGCATCGTATTGCAGGTCCGCCCGCGGTTGAAGAGCCGCTTAACCACTACCCTATTGAAAAGAAAACGTTAACTACTGCTATCCCGATCCAAATGGTAAAATTCCAAAGGAGCAAATCCCTTCCTTGCCTTTCACGTGCTCAAGGAAGAAATGTCAAAATCATTTCACAGTTAGTTTCACTGCGCGGGAACCCCCGACCGACCCATTTGCTCCCGGGCGCGGGATCTCAAAGGACCAAACTATGGGGACCCGCATTCAGTTTCAGTTCCGAACTGAATTCGGAACTTCAGTTTCAGTTCCGAACTGAAACTGAATGCGGGTCCCCATAGTTTGGTTTCTGAGAGCTCAGCACATTGCCTGCAATCAATCCACCGCCAGGCAGAGCAGAGCAGAGCAAAGCAGCACGTTTCAGCACCTTTCAGCAGCCGAACGCGCCGCTTTGTAAAAAAAAACGTGCTTTCTTTCGCCTGTGTTTCCTGGCGTTTTATGCTCAGACTCGAGAGCGCTGTACAATTGATTAAACGGGCAGCAGTGCAAAGATTTGGCAAATTGATTCGTTTTTTAATATATATATTTCATCAGTGAATAAAATCCCTGATCTAAGCAGAACATTCCCGTCGAATGAGAATTTTACTACTGCGGTGCGGGAGGCAAGGCAAAGCTAGCCAGCTGTCAACCCCCCCCTCACTCCACCCACCACCCACTCATCCCCTCTCGCCTTCGGTATTGCACCAGGGACGGACTCTTTCATAGCCATTTTTTATTGCGTCGATTCGACCGATTCTATTTGTTTCGAAGAAGACGGCAAATGGAAAAAATACGCTTGTTTTTTTTAGATGCGGAACTGGCATCTCACTCCAGATTAAAACGAACACAATTCTCCTCCCTCGCCCGGTCCCAAAACGTTTTGGCTGCCGAGGAAAACTCAGCTGCCGTCTGCCCCAGTCGGTGTCTCACCCGGGATGAGCGATTGTGTCGGAGGCAAAATGGGAAGTCAAAGCGAAACAGCTGATTGTGCACAACGCGACTAGCAACCCACAGCACGGTTTTCCTGCCTAGTGTGTGTGTCCCAGAGCAGCAGGGCACATATATATATATATATATATATATAACAAATCCTCTTCTCTTTTTTTTATTTGTGCTGCGATGCAATTTTACAATCAGCGGTTTGACTGAACTAGCAGCAGCTCAGCTCAAAGCTACAGCTGCCTGCGCCCACACCCCTCCCACACGCACCCTCCCCGCCCCACCTTTTCCCCCTCGTGCATAGTGATTAGTAGCTTCACCTCACGAGCAAGAGAACCCAGGTTTGATTCCCGGGGGCGAGGGCGAAACCCTAGGCAAGTTTCCTCACTCCACACGCCTCTGCTTACCTGGCAGTAAGTAGGAACCCGGTTGTTAGTCGATTGGTGGATCGCTTTTCTGGCAATAAACCCTAAAAAAAAAGGTGATTCAATCCATGAATCACCTGTAGCTTGTGGAGTCCTGTAGCTCAGTGGTTAGAGCACTCGCTTTGCAAGTGAGAGACCTGAGTTCAATTCCAGGCAGAGGGTGAAACCTTGGGCAAGTTTCCTTACTCCACACAGAGCCTAATAATAATCCCTCCAAAAAACAAAACAATAATAAATTGGTCATTTTCAATCTACGACTGTTTGTGGGACATTGCTGTGCGCAATTGGCTGCCGCGTTCGCCCACAAATATACAGTCAATTCACTTTACAGTGTGTTCTGTGAAGCGCTTTGGGACGTCCTCCTGACGTGAAAAGCGCTATATCAAATGCAAGGATTATTATTATTAAGGATTATTATGACTGTTTGTGGGACACTGCTGTGTGTTATCGGCTGCCGAGTTTCGCCCCAAAAACATACACAGTCAATCCACTTTACCATATATTCTGTGAAGCGCTTTGAGAAGTCTCAACGACGTGATAAGGCACTAGATCAAATGGGCTGCTACATTTGCCTACAAAGTACACAATCACTACACTTTACAGAAACATACGCAAAGAGCTTCGAGACAAGACGATGGATGGTTTAGAAACAGGCACCGTGACTCCCTGAGAAGTCCTTTGGGACATCCTCCCGACGTGAAAGATGCTGCATCAAATGCAAGGATTCTTATTGTTACAACGATAAAAGTAACAACCGTCGCATTTGATCTCGGGTCTTATCACGTCGTTAAGACATCTCAAAGTGCTCCACAAGATATACCCCAAAGTAGCGCGACAGTGTATTGTGTCNAAAAAAAATCAGGAGTCCTGCAAGTGTATCGTTCAGCGCTTTTGCCCCCAAAGCGAGAGGACCCGGGTTTGATTCCCGGGCAGGGAGAAATCTCAGGCACAGCTCCTTATTCCACACGCTTCCCGTTTACCAAGCAGTAAATTGGAACAAGGCTCTCAGTTGATTGGCGGATCGCTTTCCGGGGGTAATAACCCCACCGACAAAAATACTGAAACAATAATAGTAATCCGGTCACTCGATCCACGACTGGTTGTGGGACGCTGCTGTGGGCAATCGGCTGCCTCGTTTCGCCCACAAAATATACAGTCACTTCACTTCGCAGTATATTCTGTGAAGAGCTTTGAGAGGTCTCAACGACGTGATAAGGCGCTATATCAAATGCAAGATTAATTATTACCGTATAGCTCTTGTCTGCCTTACCAAGTCGTTAAGACAGCTCAAAGCACTTCACAAGATAACAATAACAATACTCCCTTGCATTTGATACAGCCCCTTATCACATCTCCGAGATATACTGTTAAGTATATTATTATGCTATTACCTTACGGCTTGAAGGCGTTCTGCTTTCAGCTGTCTCCCATCACAGGGCCTCATTGATGGCAACAGCTTGCCCTAATGTCCGGACAAATACACTGGAATGGAGCTGGATGAGTCCACTTTGCAGCAAGCAGCAGGTATTGATGTATTTGTTCGCAGGAACAAAATTAACTGCCAGGACGATTGTACGAGAAAAACTCACCAATCCGTTGCCTATTATTAGACGTAACTTGAATGCGTATTGATTGGGCTTCTCTTTATTTTTTTGAGGGTTCACGATAGTTTTAGTATTATATTAGTATTATATTTGAAAAAAATCCGTGACCTCTGAGATGAACTGCACAGGGCACTGTCTCTCTATTAAGCTTCATGAATAATGTGAGGCGTCAGCCTGGCTCAGGTGGTAGCACGTTTGCTCAGATCGCAACAGCTTGCATTTATACAGCGCCCTTCACACTGTGCAGAGTCTCGGAGCGCTTAAGAGTGGTGGAGCCTGACACCGAGCCAGGGGGAGGGAGGGTTGTAACCATAATTACGGACGAAGAGGAAGGTCTTCAGTCTTGATCCAAAAGAAGGGAAGGAGGGAAATTGAGGGAGAGCGTTCCAAAGCTTCGGGGTGCAGATTTCCAGCATCTGCAGTCTTCGACCTGAAACGTTAACCCACTTTCCTCTCTCCGTAGATGCTGCCTGACCTGCTGAGTGTTCCCGGTGACTTCTGTTTTTAAGCCACAATCGCAATGTTGTGGGTTCAAGGCCCCAAGTCGAGACTTGAACTCGCGTAGTCTAGGCTGATACTCCAATACGACACTCTGGGTACACCCGTATTATCAGTGGTGCCGTCCTTTGGGTGAGACGTTAAATCTGTCCGAGTGGACGTTAAAGATCCCGTGGCGCTATTTTATAGTTCATGCACGGATAAAAGATTTGCAGCATAGATTTGGTAAGCCAAGTGACTAACCACTTGTTTATAGCTCTTCCTGAGCACACACGTCTGTCTGTGTGACAGGCTGCCTCGGTGTAAATGTCACACTCTTTCCTTGCTCTGATAGCTATGATATACTGCTGAAGGGTAACTCATTTCGTTTTGTGTTCATCTCAATGGTGCAGACCGACAAGAGAGGCCGAGCACTCAATGCATTGACCTGAAAGCACGTTCTCAGGTTCAGCCTCAGAAATCATCCATCCTACAACCCCCACTGCCCCCCTCACACCACCCCACCCCACCCCACCACTACCACTGACAGTTCGGAAGGGAAAACATAAAGGGCTATTGACGACAAGATTTTGCAGCTTGCAAGCCTGAAATTCAGCGCGTGAATAAATGATCTGCACTTGAGGAGTTCAATCGAGTATTTTTAAAAAAAATAGCTTTTTTTTCTCTCTCTCTCTCTGAAGTTTTTTCGGCCCGGCAATCTCGTTAAAGAAATTGCTGAGAAGAGAGTTAAGGAAGAGTGAGATTCTGGCGCTTGACCCCGAAATAATTCACACATTTGCCAAGACTTGCCAACGTTTGCTTCATTCCGCTACTCTGAGGTCAATCCAGACAATCTCCTGCTCTCTCACAACAGCGAGTCAGTCTCAGTCTTACCCCCCACTCTTCAGTCCGCTGTCTACTCGAAGCCCAAGCTTAATGTGGCCAAACCATCAATTTGTGTCCATTCTCTTGCTCTTAACATTGTCAGAGAGCTGAAACTGACCTCAGAATCTCCTCCCTCTTCCTGTCTGTCTTTAAATCCCACTTTTTTGCCTACAAATCACCCAGTCACTCCACTGGGTAGTGAATGCTGCGAAGCACTTTGAGACGTAGCCCCTGACGTGAAAGGTGCTGCCTTAAATGTATAAATTATTTTGTTGATATTAATTCCAGCTAGCATTGACCGGCAGGGGCATTTCATCTTAAAGTGTAAACCTTTTCATTGTAGTTGAGGCTTCTACCCACTCTCTTGCCCGTTGCCACCAAAACCCCTTCCCTCTACCCTCCACCTTTCTACCTCACTCTTTCAACCTCTCTTTGTGCAACTTAGGTAGCGGGTTCGATCCCCAGTTATCCTTCCTCCCCCGCATCCGGTCCCTGACCAGGACCGCTTTCCTCCACCTCCGCCAATTTGCCCGTCTCCGACAATACCTCACTCCACAAGCCGCTGAAACCCTTGTCCACTCCTTCATCACCTCTCGGCTGAACTACTCAAACGCCTCCTTGCCGGTCTCCCCTCCTCCACTATTCACAAGATTCAACTCACCCAAATACCTCAGTTTAACCTCTCATCCGAACAATGCAACACACCCCCGGCACTGCCTTGGAGTGTCAGCTTAGACCGTGTGAGTTCCAGACCCGATATGAACCCACAAGCTTCTGACTCAGGGTGCTATATAAATGCAAGTTGTTTCTGTGAATCGCTCTGAGATGTTATACAGTAATACCTGGAAGACGCTAAATAAATGCAAACCGTCATTGTTATACTCCTTTTTTGTTACCCAAAATGAGGTATGGTTTAATTGGCCCAGTTGGAACAAAACGTCTTTCATCTCGTTTCAAACTGAACGGTATGGGAACATCAAAGGGTTTTCGGTTATCAGTTTGCAGAGCTAAACTGTGCAGCTCCAGGGATACTGCTGTCCTGTTGAACAAATAAATAATAATCCTTGCATTTGATACATCGAAATGTCTCAAAGCACATCACAGGGAACTGCTGTGACTTTATCTGGAGGTGAACGAACAGCCAATTTGCACACAGCAAGGTCCAACAAGCAAACGTGTCTTTAACAACCATTTAATGTGGAGAATCGCTGGCCAGGAAACCAGGAGAAACTCCCTTTTCTTTCGCAACAGCATTACAGGATATTAATGTCCTACAGGGATTGGGAACTCGACTCCTCCAAAAGACGGCATCTTCAGCAATGTCAACATCGGACCAAGTTAATTGGTTCAGTCAGTAAAGTGTATTTTTGTGGGCGAAATGTGGCAGTCAATTGCGCACAGCTGTGTTCCACAAACAGTCGTAGATTGAGCGATCAAATTTTTTTTATTACCCCAAGTGATCAGCCAATCGACTAACAACAACAACAACTTGGATTTATATAGCGCCCTCCACTCCAGACGGCTTCTCAGAACACTTTTGTTTACAACCGGGTCCCTACTTACTGCTAGGTAAACAGAGGCGTGTGGAGTAAGGAAACTTGCCTAAGGTTCAGCCTCGTACAGGAATCGAACCCGGGTCCTCTCGCTTGCGAGGCGAGCACGCTAACCACTACGCTGCAGGACTCTACAATACAATGGTCTTTACACCATAAGAAGGGGTGGAATATGAAGCCTCGGGGGGTGGCTGGAACAAGAGTGCGGAGGGCAGAGGAGATAGCGCAGCGTTTCATAGTGTCGTTTCACCAGTAACAGGGAATGCCGCAGTTTCTGAGGCACTTCCGCTTGTACAGGTCAGTCCTGCAGTGACGATCTGAAGGAATCAGCGGATCTTGAGATGAACCAGACTCTTCACAGGTCACCAGGCAAAGCGGCGAGGCAGAAGACAACCACTGTAAACCTCCACCCTTGACCTCTGGGCTGGTAGCATTATTTACTGCTTAATTACAGAAGGGTCGACCTCTGGGTTGTAACAGTACTTTCCAATTAAACAGAGTGTCACATATTTTACAAGAGTGTCCGCGCTCAGTCAGGTAGAAGACAAAGGGACCATCAAGGCACATGCGAGAGAAAGTGGGGTGGGGGGGAGAGGGGGTTGCGAGAGAGAAAGAGAGAGAAAGAGAGAGTGTGAGAGACAATGGGAAGATTATTCCACATGTCGGAATGATTAATAGTTGGTTCTGGAGTTAGTAATATGTAACGTAGAGCACAGCATTTTAATTGGATCGAGGTTTAAAAATGGGTCAGATATTGTAAGGAAAGCCTTGTGTTCTGGCTGATAATTTTCAGTTGTGATTTCAGCTCCGCGCACTTTCTCGCATCTTTCGAGAAGCAATAAATGCAGTAACAATGAATCATTGTTCACTGAAATAAGGGATTTTCTCTCCCAAGTACCTTGGCCAACAAACTAAACAGATAAAAAATGGTGGCTCACTTCACGGCTGTGGGACGTTGCTGTGTGTGCAAATTGTCTGCCACATTCCCCTGCAAAATACACAGTCACTAGACTTTACAGTAAATCATGCGTTAGTCCTCCTCATGTGAAAGGCGTTATGTAAAATGCCAGTTTTTTTATATATGAATATATATATAACTGCACTGTCACACCCGACTCAAACTACTTTGTTCATTCCCCCAAGAAGAGGGGAAAAGAATCTCACTCAGGGTTCGATCTTTGACGAGAAAGGTGTGATATTCATAACCTGTTTCTTCATTGTTATTCACTGGGTGTTTCGCTGCTTCGGCAGATCAATGGAATGGAGTGTTTTGTGCCAGAATATTCACTGACTAAACTGGTCAGGGTGAATGGAATTAGCTCAAAAGTGAATTCTCAAAAAGATCCAAAGACACACTCTGAATGAAGGAGCAGCACAAAAATCAATGGCAAAGATACCTGATCAACTCTTCTCTGTGGGGGGTGGTGGTGGGGGCGGGGGAAGAGAGAAAGAGAGAGAAAGTGAGAGAGAGAGATGATGAGAAGTGGGGGGGAAGGTTAGATGCTAATCCAAAGGCTGAGACAACTGCGGATAACTGGCTTCTGAATCACAGAAGGAGGCCATTCGGCCCATCGTGCCTGTGCCGGCCCTTTGAAAGAGCTATCCAACTCGTCCACACCCCCCCGCTCTTACCCCATAGCCTTGCAACTTTTTTTTTCCTTTTCAAGCACCTATCCAATTCCCTTTTGAAAGTTACTGTCGAATCTGCTTCCACCACTCTTTTCAGGCAGTGCGTTCCAGACCCCACCAACTCTGGATGTAAAGAGTTTTTCCACAGTTCTGCACCATTTTAAATATTAAGGCAAAACAGTTTCGCAGGCGAAGACCGGGTGGAATTTTGTGGCCTCAGGTCCTAGTTACGAAGAAAGTTGGAAAAAAAAGTTGAAAGTGTTTCTCTTTGAGGTTAGAATCCGAGTTGACCCGAGTGGAATTCTTAAAGATGAAGCAAAGCAAAGATGAAAAAAAAATGTTTTTTTACCCCGAGAAAGTTTTACAAACACCTGAGGAGTGATATACTGAGTTATATATCAGAAAATTGAGGGTACACAAAGGGTATAATAATTGTGTGGTGTTACTCGGGGAAGACCTTTGAAGCAAAGAATATAAAATGAGTAAAACAGGCAACTAGATGGCTCTGTTTCGGTATAAAGAATGGATTAAAATAAAAGGCAGACAGCTCAAGTTTAAATCTATCAAAAATCCACGGGGTTACTGGATGTAATGTAATACATCCAATGTCTCACACATTTACCTGATCTTAAGACTCTACGTTTCACCCACAATATATACAGTCAATCCACTTTACAGTGTATTCTGTGAAGTACTTTGAGACGTCTCAACGACACGATAAGGCGCTATATTCAATACGAGGCTTATTATTATTATTAAGACTCTACTTTGGCCTCTCTATTTTTCAACCTCAACTAGATGTGTTCCATAGATGCACTGATTCAAAAAGATATGGAGCCAAAGTCCTGTAGAGAGTTATTTGACCATCTGCACCCAATGGTACAAGTGTTTCTCCAGAACTGAGCTCACGGTCTAGGCTGTCACTCTAGTGCAGAGTTGAGGGAAGGCTCTGCTGACTTATCGGAGGTGCTGCCCTTCAGGTGAGATGTTACAACTCAGGTCCCATCTGCCTGTTCAGGTGGACGTAAACACTCTTTTAGTCTGTGGCACTTTCCAAAACAAGGAGGTGGTTTCTCCCAGTGTCCTGGCCCCAAATCCTCCAGATTAAAAAAAAGATTATTGATTTCATGGCTTTTCATGGGACACTGGTGTGCGCAAACGGGCTGCCTCGTTTGCCTACGAGACACACAGTCACTACACTTGACAGAACAACTCTCAGCAGCGATTTGAGGATGAAATGCCATGATTATTATTATTCTTACAACTCAACAACAACAAGTTACGTTTGTATAGCGTTTTTCACGTCGGGAGAAAGCGCTGGACAGTCAAGTGTGTGCACCCGAGCTGGGGGTTAGGATCAGGAGGGGTGGAGGGCAAGGGAGGCTACGGGTAGGAGGGTGAGCGAAGGCGCGGTCGAAGAGGAGGGTCTTGAGACGGGCCTTGAAGGAGGCAAGGGAGTGGGCGAAAGTAGATGGGTGGGGGGCAGAGAGGCTGAAGGCCCGACCGACAATGGCGACGATGGGGTTAAGAAGGCAACGACGGCAGAGTTAATCCGAGTGCGTTCGTTCATTAGCGAACGCAGAGGTGCGGGCACGCCTGCAGGATTTGCAAGTTTAATTTACCCCGTGCCTACAACGCGGCAGATTTTCCCCAAGGATGGCACAAAGCAGGATGAACTGATGGTCGCAGTAATTATCGCAAATCAGCGTGTTACAAAATAAGCTTGAAATTCTTTCATTATATGCCCAGCGTCCTGGGTGGCAGAATTCTTAATAACAGGATAATCGAAGTGTATCATTACCATTGGCTGCCTCCAGGGTCAACACACTTGCCCGAGACTAACACTCATGAAGATGCAGGGATTATATCTTGTATCAATTGGTCAGACTCTGTGGTTGGCGAGCGCAGACAGCTGAGGTTTAAGCTGCCTGCCTCAAAGAAGGGAGACAGCGTTTTTGCATTAGGGAAAAGGAGAAAGTAATGTGATTTAACGGCGAGATGTCTCCATTACCACGCGTTAGAAACCGAGGGCAACTGACCCCAAGTTTTATCAACTTAATTAAGTCGCACCCACTTAAATAATTAACCTTCCGCTTGCTCTAATGCGCGAGACATTAAAGCTTTAAACTTGGCGGAGTTAATTTTTTTTTGAACGGATGTGTCACAGAGCTATTAACTCAGGGTCGGCAAAAGTGGCCCTTGACAAAACTTTGTAGGCGAAGACAAAAGGCCCGAAATTCCACCCGCTCTTAGCCTGTCCAGCCATACCGTTCGAGATGGAGCAGAACTGCGGAATACTCTTCAATTCAGCCTTCGTTTGGAAGCGTTTTTTTCCTCTGGGGATCTTAAAAAGAACCCGACTTCCAAACGACACTGAGGCGTCAGCGTGGCTCAGTGGGTGGAGCTCTCACCTCCGAGACAGAGGGTTGAGGGTTCAAGCCCCACATCGGGACTATGAACTCACAATCCAGGATGACTCTCCAATACAGTCCTGGGAGGAGCTCTGTAATGTTTCACTCACAAAATGTAGTCAACTCACTTTACGCTACATTCTGTGAAGCACTTTGAGACGTCCCGAAGACTTGATAAGGCGCTATATCAAATGCAAGGATTATTATTATTGGAGGTGCTTTACTTTGAATAAGACATTAAACCAAGGTCAGGTATAATAATAATCCTTGCATTTGATATACGCTTTTCACGTCTTCTAGACGTCTCAAAGCGTTTCACAGAATAGACTGTAAAGTGAATTGACTGCATATTTTGTGGGAGAAACGTGGCAGCCAATTGCGCACAGCAACGTCCCACAAACAGTCGTGGATTGAAGTGACCAAATTGTTAATGTGTTTTTTTCTTGAGGGATTATTATCAGGCGTGTGGAATAAGGAAATTTGCCCGAGGTTTCGCCCTGACGGGAATCGAACCCAGATCTCTCGCTAGATCGGTTCAGGTGGACGTGAAAGATCCCACGGCCCAATTTGAAAAGGGGAATGGAGTTCCTCCCATTGTCCTGGCCAGCAATCCCCAGATAAATTGATCATTTTCAATTCTCTTTGTGGAACATCGCTGTGCGCCTACAAATTACAGAGTCACTAAACTTTACAGGTGCTTTGTGTGGTACATTGAGACATTCAACACTGTATAAAAGTATTATTAATATTGAATTTCCATCAAATGACAAGGACTCGAACTCTTATTTGTCCCTTGTCCCTCGTCCCCTCTGCCCCACCATCGGTGGCCGTGCTTTCAGCCGCCACGCCTCGAAGCTTTGCAAGTCTCTCCCCCAATCCCTCCGCTTTGCCCCCTCCTTCCCCACTTTTAGATCATGACCTTCCTCTTCGACCGTGATTACGGTCACCTCTTTCCTCCCCCCGGCTCGGTGTCAGGCTCCGTCACTGTTAAGTCCTCCGAGATGCTGCCCTGCGTGAAGGGCACTAAATGAATACAAGTTCCTGTTGGTGTTTTGTCTTTCACTATAAACAAGATCCCGATTCTCAGTTGCTGAAGGTGTGAACCTTCTCACCACAGCAGCAAAGTTGTCCGATTGAACCTTTTCACTCACAGATAGTCCATTATACTCCTCAACAGCCAAGAAAGCACTGAGGATACTATCTTCCCGAGTTAATAGCTCTGTGACAAATCTGTAAAATATTTTATTACGCCACATTTAAACTATTCACGGCTCACACATTAGACAAAGCAGAAGGTTAATTGTTTAAGTGGGTGCGACTTAATTTAAGTTGATAAACTTGGATCAATTGCCTTCATTTCTAACGGACGATAATGGAGACAGGTACTCATTAAATCACAACACTTTGTCATTTCCCTAATGCAAAAGCTCTCACCCCTCTTTATCCAAAGCAGCAGTTTAAAACCTTGGTTGTCTCTCTGGACTTCCCCACTATTGAGTCTGTCCAATTGATATAATACACAAGTCCTGCTCCTTAATAAAGAAACTTAAATTTCTACAACCACTTAACACGTCAAAACATTGCAAAGCGTTCACAGGAAATTACTGTCAAATGCGATAATAATAATCCTTACATTTGATATAGCGCCATCGTTGAGACGTCTCAAAGTGCTTCGTAGGATACACTGTAAAGTGGAATGACAGCCAATTGCGCACAGCAATGTCCCACAAACAGCTGAATCAATGTATCGCAGAGATCAGACCTAGGGCTTTCTGTCCAGGACTCTCATTGCACTTAGGTCTGTGGCAATGAGGCATTAGAGTCATATCAAACTCTACAAATCAGATACCACAGCCATATGGAGACTGGAGTCTATAACCATCACAACATGTGTTTAATGGATTCCGCATCAGAGCAGTAACAGCAGGGCCAGGCTGAGTTGAGCAAAGCATCAATAGGATACTCCCATTGACCCGATCACAGCAATCCTCCACCTCCCCACTATCACACTTCCACCTCAGCGAACGGGAGACATAAGTTAATAATCCTTGCACTTGATACAGCGCCTTATCACGTCATTGAGACGTCTCGAAGGACTGCACAAGATTTACTGTAAAGTGAACTGGCTGTGTATTTTACGGGCGAAACACGGCAGTCAATTGCGCACAGCGGCGTCCCACAAACAGTTGTGAATTCAGTGACCGAATTTTTTTTTAAGGGATTATTAACCCAGGAAAAGCAATCGGACAATCGACTAACAATCGGTTTCCTACTGACTGCTAGGTAAACAGAGGCATGTGGAGTAAAGAAACTTGCCCAACGTTTCACCCTGCCCGGATATTGAACCCAGGGCCTCTCGCTTGCGAGGCGAGTGCTCTAACCGATAAGACACAAGACTCCTCACCAAATGCAAGGATTATTATATAATAATCCCTGGAAGACTGAGCATAATCTGAACATTATATCACTGTATAATAATAATCATCATCATAATCCTTGCACATGGCATAGGTCTGGAGGACGTCCCAAAGTACTTCACAGGATTTACTGTGACATGGGGTGACTATGTACTGATGGCAAACCGGTTTATGAATCTGTCGGTTCCTAATCTGGAGATAGAGTACCTTTCTCTTGAACACCGTTAAGAATTCTCACATCCAACCCTCTGTCGCTTAACTTGGCAACAGCCATCAGTCTTCCTCTGCTGCCCTGCCGTTGCTATGTTCCATAGTCCCCGGGCTGCATTAGAGCAGTGAGAGCCCATCGATGCCTCAGACTCACAACAAGTGGAAAAGGTCAGGAGCTGCCACAACACTGACAAACAGTCTGAGACCTGGCCCTGAGGACTGAGAGACCAGGGCTTTACCCACCGATAACACAATCCGGCTCCAAATTGGATGTTTAATGCATCAGCGAAGGAATATCAGAACTGAGCTGAGCAGCCAGAGGAGCCACTATAAAACGAGTTGTAACTACTCTAAACTCAGGACCTTATAGACGCCCCCCACAGTGAGACTTTCATCCCCTTAGTCTGAGCTGGATTCAAGCTTAGGACTCAGAGGAACCCCTTGCCACAGCCAGTCTCAGAGCTAATGCACTTTTGACCAACTGCCAGTCAGTCCATGCCTGTTTTTTCCTTTTAGTAATAATAAAAAATAATAATAATCCTTGTATTTGATATAGCCCCTGATCACGTCATTGAGGCATCTCAAAGCGCTTCACAGAATACACGGCAAAGTGAAGTGAATTGGACCGTATATTTTGTGGGTGAAACGCGGCAGCCAATTGCGTAGAGCCGGAGCCTCCACAAACAGTCGTGGATTGAGTGACCACTTTTTTTTTGAAGGATTATTACCCCCGGAAAGCGATCCGCCAATCGACTAACAACCGGGTTCCTACTTACTGTTAGGTAAACAGAGGCGTTCCTCTGGAGTAAATAATAATAATAATCCTTGCGTTTGATATAGCGCTTTTCACGTCTTCTCGACGTCTCAAAGCGCTTCACAGAATATGCTGTAAAGTGAATTGACTGTATATTTGTGGGCGAAACGTGGCAGCCTGCGCACAGCAGTGTCCCAAACAGCCGTGGATTGAAAATGACCAATTTATCATTGTTTTTGTTTTTTGGAGGGATTATTATTAGGCTCTGTGTGGAATAAGGAAACTTGCCCAAGGTTTCGCCCTCTGCCTGGAATTGAACTCGGGTCTCTCGCTTGCAAAGCGAGTGCTCTAACCACTGAGCCACAGGCCTCCACGAAGGAGGATGATGTTTGTTTTACACAGGGCAATGGTTGGCGAAAGTAGAGTTCATTGCAACTCAAAGTCAGCTCTGTATCTTAAAAAAAATGATTTATTTTCGTGTGCACAGACTTTGTTTCCGAACGCAAGAATGAGATATAAATCCCCCCCGAAAATTACAATTACGCCAACACAGGTTCCATTTGCTAACTCGCCTCTGATAGCTGCGGGTAGTCTCATCGGGTGAATGAGAAGACCTTGAGCCTACAAAATGTTAATGTTACATTCTCATTGTTCCATCGCTGACTGGAAACGGTGATAGTGAGAAACCACACCGGCGATGACAGAGGACTACAAGAGGTCCTGGAAAGAATACAGGCTTTGAATTCAATGCTCTTTCTCTACCAGGGTTATGCATTAACTCCGCTGTAGAGAAATTCCACCTGGTTCCAGACGTACTCTATTTATGTAGCTATTCGTGCAGCAGTTAGATTACTCGCCCAGCAAGTGAGAGGACCCGGGTTTGATTCCTGGCAGGGCGAAACGTTAGGCAAGTTTCCTTACACCACATGCCTTTGTTTACCTAGCAGTAAGTAGGAACTCAGTTGTGAATCGCTTTTCCTGGGGTAATAATCCGATCAAAAATAAAATTGAAAAAAAATAATAATTTGGTCACTCAATCCACGACCGTTTGTGGGACGCAATCGGCTGCCGCATTTCGCCCACAAAATACACAGTCAATCCACTTTACAGCATATCCTGTGAAGTGCTTTGAGGCGTTTCGAAGATGTGATAAGGGGCTATATCAAATACAAGGATTATTTTTTCAAGAGTTGTCCACAATTCAGCAAATCATTAAGTACGGCTTTCATGTTGAAGCCCTTTTTTTGTAAGTTCTTTTAAGACTTCATCTCGTGTCAGCCTCTTGAGTCCAAAGGTTGTGGGTAACTCGATTTCAGTTCACCTGCTTGTCACTGTTCTGGTGATAGCCTCAAATAGGATGCATATTATGTGACGAATTGGCTTGAAACGAAGCCCGCGCAATTTGGCTATTGATTTTGCTGGCTCTCATTCAATTTCAAAGGTGATTTGAATGCAGAATGTTTGAAATCTGCAGACGGAGAACAGCAGAGCTTGATTCTATAACAGTACCTGTGGCTAACTTGACTTCAGTCCTACACATCTCACAACAGATCAAAAGCACATTGAGCAAAGAGCAAAAGACAAGTCCGAGACATTAACAATAATCATCCTTTAATTTGATATGGAGCCTTACCACGTAGTTGCGATGTCTCAAAGCGCTTCACGAGATATGTTACAAAGTGGATTTGACTGTATATTTCTGCGGACAAAATGCGACAACCAGTTTGCACGCAGCAGTGTCCCACAAACAGCCAAGGAATGAATGAATGACCAAAAAAAAAGACCAATCTATTTTTATTTGGGTGATTTGTTGGCCAGAACACCGGGAGAGAGAAACTCGCTTCTCTTTTCGAATAATGCAAATGCGATCTGTAACGTCCACCTGAACAGGCAGACTGCACCTCGGTTTAATGTCTCATCTGAAGGACATCACCTCCCGACAATGCAACACACACCCCCAGCGCTGCAAAAATGTACCTTTGGGAAAAACGTGTGTAACTGATACCTTTTACTGTTTTTCGTGCGTGTCAAAAAACAGGAATACATTTAGCGATTGTATTGCCTTCAATACCAGCACAAACAAACAGACATGGCCGAATGGTGGCCGAATTGATGAAATTGACCCGAAAGTGGCAAGCAGACACGAAGAAAAAAGATACTTCTCCTTTAGTACATGATTGATTGTAGCCGCAAGGGCTAAAACTGCTGATACAGTCAGGAATATTGAACTCGATATCAGCCGCCCAATGCCACTATGAAATTGATCGGTGCTGCTGCAATTGTCGTCACTTACATATTGTTCCCAACGCCTGAACTTTCTGAACTTTTCGACAATATTCAGGGGCGTTAATAATAAATGGACTTTCCTTTCATAACTGGCACTGATCTCCGCGCAGTAAAGCTGCTCCGGTGATAAGTAATTATTAATAAATAATACCGCTCCTTTCATAGCAAACAGTATCAGGTATTTCGACTGAGAAATTCTAAAGGTCCCATCAGTGTCGATCAGGATTAAGTTACCCTGGCAATAAAACATCCTGATCCACCATGTTAAGAGCACATTTTACCCATTCTTCAGCAATTCACACAGATTTCTTTTCGGCTTTTCTAAGAGGAAAACTACACTCATGGGTCACACATACACGAGTATTTCCCTAACTTGATCCCAATTGTTCCCAATGGGTTGTTTGGTCTACATCTACAACAACAACAACAACAACAAAAATTACATTTGTATAGCGCTTTTCACGTCGGGAGGACGTCCCAAGGCCACTATGAAATCTATTCCTATATTCTTTTAATCGTATTCCCAAACAGACATTAAAGGTGTCAGCTTGGCTCAGTTGATAACGTTGTCTCACCTGTTGATCAGAAAGTTGTGTGCTCAATCCTCACATCGGGACTTTGAGCTCCCAGTTAAGTGTTAATACAATATCTCACAAGGTAGTAATGAAACTCTGTGCTGTGCATCGCTTAAAACCAAAGATGGCAGTAGTCAACTGATGAGTCAGAATCAGACATAACCATTGTAATTAAGAAAGTAGTAGTGGGGTTACCAATGCTAACCGTAGACTGCTTTTTACTCCATAGTGTCTTTATATATATATATTTATAACATTTTGCCCACAAATATACAGTCAATTCACTTTACAGTATATTCTGTGAAGCGCTTTGAGACGTTAAGACGTTAAAAGCACTATATCAAATGCAAGGATTATTATTATTATTATTATTATATAAAGCTCTCCAAGATGCAATCCTACGTGAAGGCCGACTGTTTGTGGGACGCTGCTGTGCGCAGTGGGCTGCCACGTTTCACCCGCAAGACACACAGTCGATTCACTTGACAATATATTGCGTGACGCTCTTTGAGGCGTCTCAATGACGTGGTAAAGCACAATACCAAATGCAAGGATTATTATTATTATTATTTACTGTTAAGCGCGCTAGAGAAATGCAAGTCGTTGTATACCCGTGACAACAACACATCACTTGTGGCATTTTTCACCTCCAATGCATTTTCCAACTTTCACAATTAATTCCCTGCTGTGAATTCCATCCGCTCTTGAGTTGTGGCAAATCCGATGGGAAAAGTGTCGACAGCGTGTGTACATTGCTCCATTTACAAACCTGTGATGGATTTCAGGCACTTTGTTGACTGACAGTGTTGCTTTAAAATAGTTTTCCCTGCTTCCCGCTTTCCCCAGACACCATTCGGTTCTATCCTCGCTGACTGCCTTCCACCTGTGCAGTAAACAAAACCCCTTTCCCTGTTAACTGCTCTGGGGCCGAGAGAAAATTAAACTGAGACACGAATGGCATCGGACGGAAAAAAGCATCTCACGTGTATAGTGGCGAGTAGACCGAAGGGGCCTCAAACACGTCAGCCACGCACAACAATGGCACCAAAACATCCAGGAACATCTGTGCCCTCGACGCCACCACAAACATGCCAGCCCGAGCCTTTTGCTCAAGGCTTGCTCATCCCCTGGGATCCCTGAGCTGGGATTTCCGAGTCCGTTGTTCTCAAGGATTCATTGATTTTTATATAAAAAAAAGGGTAGAGACATCTCCGAACATGCTGACTGCCACAGGAAGGCCTAAGACTCACAAAACGTGGGGTTGGTTGGGGGGGGGTGGGGGGGGAGGAGGAGAGAAATAGGAACATAGGGGAGGGTGTGCGTGTGGCAGGGAGGGCAGTGATAATACATTGTGTTGTGGGTTCATAAAAAGCTATCTGGAATACTGCACTGTGCACTGTGGGATGTGCTGTTTTCACGGGTACACGACGACGACGACAACAATTTGCATTTCTATAAACCCTTCAGGTTGGATACTACCTCAGAGATTTTACCAAAAAAGCTTTATCACGCGTTTACCGCCAGGCAATAAATGCTGCTCAAAAGTAGTCCACAGTTAACACTGATAAAGCTCCTCCACATTTCCCTCCTTCAGTAAAATGGTTACAGAAGATGTGAGACGATATTTCTTTCCAGCCAGATTCCCCGTCTCCACACACACACACACACACACACTGTGATGTTTCCCACCCACTCGGGCACAGTTTGGATCATACCACAGATTTTTCCAACGGCAAGTAAGTTCCCGAAATTTTACGAGACTCGTCTCAAACTATCTGATCAAAATAGACTGCTTTCCATAAAAGGAACACGATTTTGCAATTCACTGTGCACAGTTGGCTGCCGCGTTTCGCCCACAAAATACAGTATATTTCTGTGAAGCGCTTTGAGATGTCTCGACAACGTGATGAAAGACATTACATCAAATGAAAGGATTATGAGTATTATATTTCAGCATAGATGTTTCTCTTCCTCTCTCTCTCTCTCTCTATATATATACACACACACACACACACAGCCTGGAGGTTCTCTGGTGGGAACTCTGTTCTCTGTTCACGCAATTTCTCGCAAAGGTGGATGTGGAAACTGAGATTTTTCCCCATGTGCCTGCCCAATGCTCCAAAGACCTTTATAATTGGTAAACAACAAGCGCAATAGAGAGGGGAAAGTGTCTGCCACTCTCTGCCTTATACACATTCACTTACACAAAGGTGAGGACCTGACTAGGTGTCTCTCCACCACTTTATTATCATCAAATACACAGTGGGCTTGATGCACGTCAACAGGGCACATCAGGGAGAGAGGCAGGAGATACAGAGAGAAAGAGGGAGAGAGAGAGATGGATGCAGGAGACACAGACATATGGCAAGTCAGAGAGTCAAGGTACAGACACAGCAGAGAGGAAGAGACAGAAACAGGCTGGCAATCAATCAATTCGGGTTGGTAGGGCGTGTCAAAGTGCTCCACACAGCTGACTGGGAGTTCACGCTTTGAGGGGAGGTGGGAGATAAGGGAGCTGTGGGTGGGAGAGAAGGTTGAAAGCCTTGGTTTTCGACCAAGTTTTTAAAGCAGGGAGGGAGCAAAGCAGCTGGAAATAAACAGACTAAGGAACATTGGGGTGAGGTTCCACAACACTGGTTGCTCTCTGATACCGTGGCTTAGACCAGCAAACTCAATATGGACCAGGATTCAAACCAGCGACCTCCCAGTCCATAATAATAATAATAATAAATAATAATCCGTGCATTTATTATAGCCCTTCATCATGTCTTCGTGATGTCTCAAAGCGCTTCACGGAATATATTGTCAAGTGAATTGATTTTATATTTTGTGGGAGAAACGCGGCATCCAATTGCGCGCAGCAGCGTCCTACAAACAGTTGTGGATTGATTGACCAATTTTTTTTGTTTGAAGGAATTATTATCCCCAGAAAAGCGTCAAGTTCTCGACTATGAACCTCAAATCCCAAAGCAAGGCTTGAGCCTGCAGCCTAGTGATGCACATGCGAGATTGCTACCAATTGAGTCAAACTTACACTTAATCAGATGGCAGAAAAGTAATGATTTGGGGGCACTGACAGCATGTAAACCAGCACTGAAAATCTCCCCGTCAAAGTATAGTGGGTATGTCATCCAATTGGCTGTTTGTGGGGACGCTGCTGTGCACAACTGGCTGCTCCGTTCTGCCCACAATAATATACTGTCGATTACTTTACAGTATATTCTGTGAAGCGCTTTGAGATGTCTCCACGACGTGATAAGGCGCTGTATCGAATCCAAACGCAAGGATTATTACACACCCACACACAGGCACACACACGCTTCAATAAACCCCAGGCAGGGGAACCTTGGCGATGAAAGAACAGCGCTGTTTCGGGGGAATATTCATTACTCCAAAAGATTTAAAAGATCCACACTGAACTGAGCAGAGGAAGTGCCCTACAGATCCAAAGTCAGACTCAATAAAGAGGCAAACAAGAGTGACAAGCCAGCCTTGTTTACACAGACTGCGATGGCAAAAAAAGAAAACGAGCGAAATTAAACTAAAAAGTCAAATGCCGAAAACCTTGAGTGGATCTTGTCAGCACTCCTCACCTCGAACAGCTTCTCTCAGTTGTTGCTTGTTGGTGGTGTCAAGACAGACACAAACACTGGGTATTTCTGAGGAGCTGCATTGTTGAATTGTGCTGTAATTACCAGTCTGGGGACCAGATCTCCAAACACTTTTACTTTGGCCTGATTTAACACTGTGGGTGTTAGTCCGCAGGCCAATTGCATTTCGTCTTTTCACAACAGACCAGAGTTTTACATGAAGCGCAAATGATGGGGAGAACGACACAACATATAATACACTCCGGGTAAGTATTTAGATGCGGAGAGAAATGACATTAGCTGCAGTAATAATAACGATCCTTGCATTTGATACAGCGCCTTATTGCGTCGGTGTGACGTCTCAAAGCACTTCACAGGATATACTGTAAAGCGAATTGACTGTGTCATTTGTGGGCAAAACACAGCAACCAATTGCACCCAGCAGTGTCCCACAAACAGTTATCATAGAATCATAGAATTATACAACACAGAAGGAGGCCATTCGGCCCATCGCATCTGTGCTGGCTCTTTGAAAAGAGCTATCCAATTAATCCCCACTCCCCCACTCTCTCCCCATAGTCCATAGTCATGGATTGAGTCACCAAATTTTTTGGTTGTTTTTTTTTCGAGGTCATGTTATCCCCAGAAATCCCTCGATCCGCCAATCGACTAACAGCTGGGTAATCCTTCTTACTGCTAAGTAAACAGAGGAGCGTGGAGCAAGGAAACTTGCCTAAGGTTTTGCCCCGCCCGGGAATTGAACCGGGTCCTCTCGCTGGCGATGCGAGCTCATTAACCACTACGCCACAGGACTCCATCGGAGGATGTAGCAAAGCTCTCGCAAAGAATTGACCGAAAGCGCAGCGAAAGGCACGTTGTGAGAAGGGTCTTGATCGAGGGGAGGGAGGAGGGAGCAAGTCGAAAGGACATAAGGATGGAGGTGTCATCTGAAAGGCTGAGGAGGCCCAGCTTGCTCTGAGCGTTTCTAACAGCTCGTCCTAATGCCTTCCCTCTCTGTAGATCTCTTAGGACGCACCTTTAGGTTGAGACAGAGAGCGAGAGGAAGAAGATGCTGGGAGTCATGGAGACGCTCACCTTTCTGTTGAAATACACTTTAGTTTTGCTGTTCTGCCCGACGGGGGCTAAGTGATGGATTTTTTTTATCCCTGGCTTCAGGAAATTGCACTGGCTCAGAAACAAAAGCTCAAGGATCGACTCCTTGTAGGTGTCGCAGCGATCACGCACAATAAATTGGATTAAACCAAAGGATGGAAAAACTCAGGGCCTGACTTGGACAGTATCCGTGGCAACGGTCCTTGAGAAAACTAACGTTTACAGCTATTATATTTTGAACTGATTCAGCGAAATCATTTGGATTTGCATGTGTTTTTAAGGGGAGGTGGTGGGGTGGGGGGGGGAAGAGGGGGATTGGAAAGAGTAAAAGATCCAGTTTGTTAAACGAGTTTTAAACGAGGCGAGGATTTTGTCGATGCTCCACTCTGACTCTAACCCGAACTGACAGACAGACACACAGCTACAGACACACACACAGACAGACAGGCAGGAACACAGCGACAGACAGACAGACAGACAGACAGACAGACAGAGACAGACAGACAGGTAATCCAACCCAACCTTTGCCAACGCTCCTCTGAAACCACCTGTTTAATATGAACCCTCTATTGCTGGGCTATGATAGACCTGTGTATATTATTAGATGTCAGCCTGGCACATGTCGGTAACACTCTTGCTCCCCCTCCCTCTCCCTCTCCCACCCCGCCTCAGGTGCTTATCCAGCATCGTCAAGCACTTTGAGACATCCTCCTGACTTGAAAGGCACTATACAAATGTAAATTGTTTGGTTTGTATTGTATTGAGTTAGAAGGCTGTGAATTCAAGTCCGCACCTTGGGATTTTAAGTTCATAAGTCCAGGCTGACATTCCATGGGGATGTGTTTCATTGTCGGAGGTGTCGTCTTTCAGATGAGATGTTAAACCACGGCCCCGTCTGCCAGTTCTGGTGGATGTTAAAGATCCCGTGGCACTATTTGAATGGAGAAGGGATTTTCTCTCTCCCGGTGTCCTGGCCAACAATGGCCTCCGCAAGAAAAAAAACCTTGGTTTAACAATAATAATAATCCTTGCATTTGATGTAGCGCCGTTTGACGTCTTCGAGACGTCTCAAAGCGCTTCACGGAATATACTGAAAAGTGAATTGACTGTATGTTTGGTTTAACATCTCAAACCAAGGACAGCACCTCTGACAAAGCAGGGCTCCCCCATCAATGCAGGTAACTAGGCGAGCTCAAAGTCCGAGGTGGGGCTTGAACCCACAACCTTTTGACTCACAAGAGTGCTACCAACTGAGCCAGGCTGACAGCTATTGGTAGCTTATAATGTCCTTAACTGAATGATAAGGCTACCTACAGGGAGCTTATGAGATTTGACGTCCTTACCTGAATGATAAGGACCGACCTACGGATAGCTTGTCATTCAGGTGAGGACATCATATTTCCCTGTAAACAGCCCAAAGGAGAGAAGTGGTGGGAGATGCACAGCAACAATGAAACAACCTGTTTACACAAGACACTCCGTGCGCTCATTAGATTGAGGACTCAATTAAGTGCTGCCAAAGTTTTTTCTAAGTAGCGCAACACTGGCCCGGTGCCTGGATCCTTATCAAATGGTTCAGTTCTGGAATACACACCTCTCCTAGATTTGTTCCATATCAGTGCCAGTGCTCAGAATAGACTTGCTATTTGATCCGGCGCCTTGTTACGTCGTTGAGACGTCTCAAAGCGCTTCACAGAGTACGCTGTAAAGTTAATTGACTGTGTATTTTGTGAACGAAATGCGGCAGCCAACTGCGCACAGCGGTGTCCCACAAGCAGGTGTCGACTGAGTGACGCATTGTTATAAAATCAGGACAAAACCATGAGAGCTAATGACATTTGCAGTTCTTATCACACTTCAGCAGATCTAAGGAAAGAGAGGTTCTGAGATGAGACACGGTGGAAGTTACATTTCCTCCTTCGAGAAGTCATTTCCCCTTTAAGGTTTGCCCACAAAAACACAGTCATTAGCTCTTAGGAGATACATACTTCACAACACTTCCTGTTGAAGTGCTTTGAGATGTCCTCCCCAAGTGAAGAGCTGCTACATCAATACGCCACAGGAACTCCACGAGCCACGGTGAGCAGAGCTGTATGCTGTACACCAGATGCGGTGCTGACCAGAAGCAATGCACAGTTTGAGCATGACCTTTAGGGATCTGAACTCAATTGATGTGCATTCTGTTTCCTTTAATGCATTGCTGTTTGGACACAGGGAGCAACAAATCAATGAGATGATGACCAACTCCAGCAACGCAGAAGCTGTCAGGCAGCAACTGGAGACTAGTTACTTGTGGCAGAATATACGTTGAAAAAAAAATTGACTTAGATACAATTTTTTTTATGATTAGATCTGAATTGCTGTGTCGTTCACCTTTGAGACCTACATTCAGAGCTGGTGCGGAGCAGACTGATGGGATGAAAGTCTTCCCCTCTTTCTGTCTCGCTCTGTCTGTGGTAGCTGTAAGGGTCCCTGGATAAAATGACTTTAGGCTGCCCAGAAGCTGTCCATAATTTAACACTAATTGTCACGATATTGGCAATCTCGCTGAGAAAGACCATACAAACAGCATGGGGCGGGAAGTGAAAATATCACCAGAGAGTATCAGAAAGCGTTGTTCTGAGGTTTAGGCTCCACAACTTTGTCATACCTGACCTGGGAACACTTGATGTTAATGCAGCGAGTCAGTTCTCAGTCACCCCACCCTCGCCTCAATCAACACCGCAAGAAATACTTCAGGCAAATTCGCACCCGTGATTTACAAATGAATGTTTGAGGCTTTGTTAATTCACATCAGTCGAGACATTCAGGTGTCAGCCCGGCTCAGTTTATAGCATTCTCGCCTCTTGAGTCAGAGGTTTGTGGGTTGACTTCTGAACTTATACAATATTAATAATCAATGCATTTGATATAGCGCCTTATCACGTCTTCAAGGCATCTCAAAGGGCTTCACAGATATGCTGTAAAGTGAATTGACTGTATATTTTGTGAGTAAAACGCGGCAAGCAATTGCTCAAAGTAGCGTCCCACGAACAGTCGTGGATAGAGTGATCAAATTAATATTATTTTTTTCTGTGGAAGGGATTAATAACCCTGGAAAAGCGATCCGCCAATCGACTAACAACCACCTTCCTACTTACCTCTAGGTAAACAGAGGCGTGCGTAGTGAAGAAACATTGCTTAACGTTTTTCCCTACCCGGGAATCAACCAGAGTCCTCTCGCTTGCGAGTCGAACGCTCTAACCACTAAGCTACAGGACTCGACATTTGAAGTTGTGTGCGTGTCTGTCCTTGTATCTAAATTTTTCCTGAAATTGTTCTTTTTTTACAGCTCTTATTCTACACTCTTGGTGCCTCCAAAAGTATTATTTGGGGTTTAGCTTTTCCAATCTTATTTAAAATTTTATACCCTCTATATGGTCCCTTTCTTTCAAGATTGAAGAGCCCTAACTTGTCTAATCGTTGCCGCTAGCTCATTCCTTCCCAGACACAATTGTTGTGCAACGCTCTGTCCCTGTACAGGCCTGTTTCATGGTGAGAGGTAACCCAGGACATGTTGATCCCAGTTTGCTGAAGGATGACTCAGGCTGTGGATGAAGTCAGCTGGTCCTTGATTCCTCTAAACAAATTTATCTAAGACTTTCCATATTCCTTGCTCTCAGGGTAAATGTTACGAGCCTCCCATCCTCTTTACCTGTAGTCCTCTCACTTGCGAGGCGAGAGCGCTAAGCCCTTCGCTACGGGACTCCAGGTAATTGGAGGAGGAGGGGTGTGGGTAGCGGTGGAAACTCGAGATCCTGTCAAGTGGCTGCATTTGCTACATAGCTTCTCTCTGTTTCCTTCCCCAAACCGTCTGACTGACGCCTGAGCCCAGAGACCCATGCAAACCTGACCACTACACGATGCTCAACACTCATTAAAACAAAACCAAGGCTGCAGAGGATCCATGGAGCTTGGGAATAGCTGCCATACCTATTTTTAACAAGAAGGAGTACAGAGCCTTCGGGCTCATTATATTGCACAGGCAATCCACCGAGGGGAATAAACTGATAAGCAGGTTTCCAATGAATGAATAGAACCAGCTTTCTGAGATACATTACCTGAAGGATGACAATGCTGGGGAATGAGCCGCTATTCTTCATCTACCGACTTTATCTTCCTTTCCTTTCATCAGTGGATGGTGCACTGGGCTCCTCGTGGTGAGGTTCTGCCTGTATCTGCTGCGTTGCAAACCATCTAGTGGCTGTCCCCATTAGGGGAGAGGAAAGCAGGATCTTTTTGAGGCTGAGCTGACTATCCAAATGGAATATGTATCCGAATCGAGTTGAACCACTGTGGAGGTCTCAGTAGTGCAGTTCCTGAGCCAGGAAAGTCCAGGGCATTGTTGTATGATGGACCAACCATCCAGCCTATCTTGGCAGAATGAGATGAAAGAGCAGGCCAGAACCTCAATACACAATCTAGGGTCTCCAAGCCTGGCTCTTGCCAACCTGCACCTAAATGTTCTTGGATTAGGTGAGCAGGTCACTTCCCTCTGGAGAAGAGATTGGACACTCCATTCAAAACAAAGCTATGTGTGAGTCTGGCTCAGTGGTTGTGCCCTCACCCGAGTCAGAAGAATGTGGGTTCAAGACTCGCGTCGGGTCTTGGAACTCAAGTTGACACTCCAGTGCAGTGCTGGGGTGTGCTGTAATGTTGGAGGTGTCGTCCTTCAGTTGAGACATTAAACCAAGACTACATCTGTCTGTCCAGGTGGACATTGAAGATCCCATAACACTACATGAAAAGAAAGCTTTCTCCCAATGTATTGGCCAACAATCCCCCAAATAAAATCGACCATTCACTTTGAGATGTCTTGCTGATGTAAAAGGCGCTATACCAAATGTAACAATTATTATTTATTAGTAGTATTATTTATTATTATTATTGTTATTATTGTTTTAAGAGTAAAGGAAGCTTAAACAGAGATGTTTTGACATTAACGTCCACCTGAACAGACGGAGATGTTTGACGTAAGGCCCCCAAGACAACAATGTCAGAGTAATTAATATAATAATAATCCTTGTATTTCATATGGTGCCTTTCACATGGGGAAGACATCTCAAAGCTCTCAAGGCTTATCATCTAAGATATCCTCTGAGTTGTGCAGTGTCCAGTTCGAGCACAATGGAACCACTCCAAACCTTCATCATGCCATTACCACTTGAGCGTGATCAGAACTAAGGTTATAATCATAGATAACGCTCATAGCAGTGTCTTTGCACACCGTGCTGTGAAAATTGATGATATAGCAGCTGTTAATGTGTGGAAATGCACCAGAGCCAGGATAAATCCCTGAGGTGCTTTCAGTTAATTCTACCCCTGTCATTCCATGCTGGAGATTTTAACAATAATAACACTTTATGGGTATTATAAAGAAAACAATACAATACAAATTTACAGCGCCTTTCATGTCAGGAGGACGTCCCAAGGTGCTAAAACAATGAACAAGGCAGCCATCATGTGAACAGGCTGAACTTCAACATGGCCCTTATTTATGGCATCGACTGCAATACACCTCAGGTTTTTTCCTTCCTTCTTATTGAACATATAGCTCAGACTGCACTGTCAGAGGTGACGTCCTTTGGATGAGACATATGAACAGTAGTCAGCCACTCAGCCCCTCGTGCCTGTAGACAAACACAGGCAGCGTTGACTTGTGGAAGGTGAGGGCTTGTTAGTCTGAATGCATTTTCTTACTGAACGTTTTGTTTGATGAGTTTTAATAATATTTTTTTCAGAATTTCCCTCTCCCTCACCCCCAATGCAAGGCTGCTCTTGTGGCTGGTGAAGATAATTGAGTGTGAGAGCTCTGTCTAGATTTCTCCACCACCCCCCACCACCCCAATCCCGCATATAAAATAAAAGCTCAAACGTTTCTCATGCATTTCCTGACTCATTTACTCACACAGTTAAAACAGTCTATGCTGCTAACAACAACAGCAACTTGCATTTATACAGCGTCCCCCCATCCAGGGTAGTGTCCCAAAGCGCTTGATAGTCCCAGATCACGAAGCTGAGCCGGAGGGGGGGTGGGGGGGGAGGAGGAGGGGGGCGAGGTGACCGTAGTTACGTTCAAAGAGTAGAGTCTTCAGGAGGGACCTGAAGATGGGGAAGGAAGGAGGCAAAATGGATGTGGTTGAGGAGGAGTGTCCCAAAGTTTCGGAGAAATGTAAAAAATGTTGTGAATAAAAAAATTGTAAGCTGCTACCCTTAAATGATTGGTATGTACATCCTTCCACTCTCTGAATAAGAAGGTGGGGAGGGGTGAAATCAGAGCGGTGATACCGCTAAGCATCCTATTCCATCACAGCAGTCGCCCTTCCCTCTGATGTCTTATCATCCAGATCGCACTTGGTTGTTTTTGAACAACACGAGAAAATAAAGGTCCATTTTGATTTACAAAGAGCACTGAGCAACGCTGTGATGTGCAGGCATGAGCGTGGAGACCCAGCTGACGTCAGCAGCTGTTGGGAAATACAGTAGAACCCCCTTACAACGTGGCCCTCATTGTAACGCTCATGTTTACGGCACGCAGGACGTGACATCGCGGTGACCTGGTGCGCCGGAAGTCGGCCATTTTGACTCTTCCCGTGGTGGTGTTTTGAAGGGCCGATGGAAACGGCCACCTTGCAGTGTCCAACACTGAAGCACTGATCAACGAGCAGGGCCTGGTTGGTAATTTATAGGCCTCCAACGACGCTGTAACAGGGTTCCACTGCATCACTGCTAAGACACAAGGTTCCTCGATGGGCTGAGGCAAGCTATTCTGAGGTGGCGGATTTGGAAGCTAATCAAATGCTCCCTTTAAGTTTTCTGAAGCGTGGGTACAGATTGTGGCAAATCAGTTAATCTCTTGGGGGAGCGCTGCACTGAAATTCCCAAAGCAGGTACAAGGGAGCTCAAACGAGTTGCAGAAACCAATCCCGACTCTTGTGATTTATCAGATCATTTGGGGCTTGTCTTGACAGAACTGGCACCTCATATCACCAGCCTTCACTCACCCACCCTCCCACCCACCCCGCCCCGCCCTGGCACACATACTTACCAATTGCTCAAGGAAAGCTGATGTGATTTAACGTTTCGAGGCCTGGCTATAGGAAGACTTTCACACCCAAATTAATCTGTAGTGTCACTGAACAAGGATGCAGTGTAATGAAATGAATAAAACATTCTGGGAAACTTTTAATAAAAACTTTATTCGTTCCCTTTTCCCTCCCTGCATGGTGTCAGCAATTCTTTTCTCTTCAACTGTGCCTTCAGCTCCCCTCTCGACTCTCTACCCCCTCCTCGCTCCCTCCCTTCCCTCCCCTCCCCTCACCCTGACCATTTTCCCCCTGCTCGGGTCCCGACCCAACTGTCCAGCGCCTTGGGACGTCCTCCCGATGTGAAAGGCGCTCTATAAATGCAATCTTGTTGTTGTTGTTGTTGTTGGCTCAGTTGGTAGCACTCTCGCCGAGCCAGAAGGCTGCGGGTTCAAGCCTCCACGTCAGGACTTTGAACTCACGTAAGTCCACACTGGCACCAGTGTAAATTCTTAAACACACTCTTAACTTCCAAGCGGGTTTCCCTCCAATTATTTGGAGAAACCACAGAAAAAAAAACCACACGTTTTCAAAGTCAAGGCTGAATTCAACAATTTGTCAGGATTCTAAACGCTCTGAAATGCTGAGAAACTGGAGTACAACAAAAACTTACATTTTTATAGGGCACTCTTCACACGGGGTCACTTCTCCGAGTGCTGTTGGGGTAAATCTAAACCTGTACCTGGGAAATTTCTCCCCTGCTGGGAGTGAGGAGGCTGAAAAATCAGCACAAATTAGCTTTTCAGCGCTCGACAAGTTAAACCAATACGGTTGCAACTTGCTGAGGAATCTAAGGAAAAGTACCGAGGAGGGTTGCTATAGATACAGTGAGGTAGTTAGGAGTCCTTTGAGTGATGAATGTCCTTCACTCTATTCAATCGATAAGAGCTTTTATCATAACATCTGCAAAGGTGCTACAAATCTAAAAAAAAATCTTTGCAACAACAACAAAATTACATTTCTATAGGCAGCGTCTTGCAAGGTATGGAGACCAGCAAGCAGAGCCAGAGAGGCCCGTGGATCTCACGTGTAAACCGAGTGCCCTTTGTGGGAACTTATCCGAACGTCAGCTTCATTTTCCTTTGAGACGCATAAATGTCCGTTCAAATGCTCCATGGAATGGTCGACAAATAACCATCACTGCAACCCTTGCCTCAGGAGCGAGTCTCGGAGCCCTTTTGTGGGATTCACTGTGAAGCGTAGTGACTGTGTGCTTTGCAGGTGAATGCAGCAGTCGATTTTGCCCACGGCAATGTCCCACAAACAGCTGTGAAGTGAACGGTCCAATTTTATTGGGGGTTGTGGGGCCAGATCACCGGGAGATCTTTAAGGAAACTTGTCGAAATCCACCCAGGAGTCAAACCCAGGTCCTCTCGCTCGCTAACCACTACTCTACGGGGACTCCACATTTCCAGCTAGGGTCAACGTGCGGTTGATTTTCGCCTCAACGACTCAGTGACGAAACAAAGGCAGCTGGTAAGGGCTAACTTAAAAAGAAAAACACACATACACACAGAGCGATGCCTGACCCATTAGTATTTGTGCTGCTTATTCATAAATAAATTAGGAGGCGCGTTTACAGTCTTTGGGCTTGTACATGATGGAGTAAAAATTCTCAATTATAAACGCCTCACTGACAGCTCTTAGCGAGGGAGAGCAATAAAGCCCATCAATTACTTGCCCCGAACACCATCAAGTTAATTACTGGGGAGCGAGGCGTGATAGAGAGCCTGCCTCTGCAGAAGGGCTTTCGTCACCAGTTCCTCCCATCGGCTACTCGATCATGGCAGCTTGCCATCTTCCTGTAAGGACTTGGAGGAGCACTGCAGTGCAGTGAAGAACTGGCACCAATGAACATCTAGCACAAGAGAGGCTACAAGAGTCAGGAGAAGTGATTTTTCCTGTCTGTTGTTCAGCTTCGTTCTCCTCTAAAGCGCTCGAGACCCTATCCTGCGTGAGGGGCACTATATAAGTATGCACTTATGATGGCCAAGTATTTGTCCTGAGGCATCAGGTAGACGTGGAAAAAAGACTGATGGTAATGGGCTACACATGAATGTTAGACAAGAGTTCGAACAGGGTTGATGGGCCAAATGGCCAGCTCCTGTTCCTATGTTCCTATGGAAGGTTTGAAACGTGGCTATTTATCATGCGTTTCTATTCTCACTATTTGCCTGTAGAATAATAATAATAATAATAATTCTTGCATTTGATATAGCACCTTATCGGGCCATTGACACGTCTCAAAGCGCTTCACAGAATATACTGCAAAGTAAATTAACAGTATATTTTGTGGGCAAAACACTGTAGCCAATTGCACACAACAGGGTCCCACAAAGAGTCGTTGATTGAGTGACCAAATTATTATTTTTTTTTTAAATTTTTGAAGGGATTATTCCCCCCGTAAAGCGATCCATCCGCCAATCGACTAACAAGCGGGTTCTTATTTACTGGGCGTACGGAGTAAAGAAATTCGCCAAAGGTTTTGCCTTACCGGGAATCGAACCCTGGTCCTCTCGCTTGCAAGGCAAGTGCTCTAACCAATATGCTACAGGACTCCACAATCCTAATCTCATTTGTTATCCAGTAACATTTGATTTCCACTGTGCGTGGGATTTGAATGGATGGCAACTGTGCCAAATATTCCTGGCTGATCTCCCCACCACACTAACCAACCATTGGCACCCAACCTCGCTGTTGTACTGACTGATATTAGATCACTTAATTCATAGGAGATCACTGGTTACCTACAGGGGGAATCTTCCTTGCGTGTGCAGCAGAGTTGGCGCAGAGGGAGCATTTAATGGGGGAAACTCTTGCAAATGTCCCAGGGGTCCTTCGGATAGCAACGTGTGCGTCCTGTGGGAACGTTTAACCCCAGAGGCAGGATCACATTGAGATGTTTATAATGGAAGTGAATGGATATGACACTTTGGCATTAAGGAGAATTATCAAAAACAGGTGGGGAAATGGGATTAAAAAGACCTGCCGTGTTCATGAGAAACTGGCGGAACAGGTTCAGTGAGGTGAATGGCCTCCTTCAGCTCGAGTAATAATAATGATAATAATAATAATCCTTGCATTTGATGCAGCGCCTTATCACGTCTTCGAGACGTCTCAAAGCGCTTCACAGGATATACTGCAAAGTGAATTGACTGCATATTCTGTGGCCGAATCTTTGCCCGGGTATTGAACCGAGATATTGACTTGTTGCATAAATCCGGAGATTGGTCTGCTTGAGGGGACGCTGCTGTGCGCAATTGGCTGCTGCGTTTGGCCCACAAAATCTACAGTCAATTCACTTTACAATATATTCTGTGAAGCACTTTGAGACTTCTCTCGAAGACGCGATAAGGCGCTGTATCAAATGCAAGTAATTATTATATTATTATATGAGACACAGGGTGCATGGATATATGGACCTCACTACCAACTGGATGTAGTCGCCAGGTCAATTGAAATATTTACGAAAGAAGTAGATAAATACAATTCAGCCTCTCTATAATGCAGGTCCATAAATCCTATTCTGTGTTAAAGCAAGGTGTGATGACCAGTTTTAGTGGGAATGCACACTGCCAAGCCAAGCGGAACGAACAACGGCCGACTTCTGGTTCATCGGGATTATTATTACTATTATTATGATAATAAATTTTATATTATGTAATAAAATGGTGGAGCAGGCTTGGCAGGCTGAATGGTCTATACTTTCTCACAGTACTGACCACGAGCAGGAAACCCATTCATTTCAATAATAATAAATAACAATAATAATTTGGTCACTCAATTTATGACTGTTTGTGGAACGCTGCTGTGTGCAACTGCCTGCTGCGTTTCGCCCACAAAATCTATAATCAATTCACTCCACAGTATATTCTGTGAAGCGCTTTGAGATGTCTCGGAGAGTTGATAAGGCGCTGTATCAAATGTTTTCAAACGTACCTTGAAAGAGGGGTGGAAGAGGCTCTGAGATGGAATTCCCCAGAGTGGGGCAGAATTTACAGAATGTAGAGCAAAATAATAATGTAATAATAATTATCCTTGCATGTGATATAGCGCCTTATCACGTCGTCGAGACGTCGCAAAGCGCTTCACAGAACATGCCGTAAAGTGAATTGACTGTATATTTTGTGGGCGAAACGCGGCAGCCAATTGTGCACAGCAGCGTCCTGCAAACATTCGTGGACTGAGTGACTGAAATTTATTATTTAATTTATTTTTTGAGGAGGGATTATTGCCCCTGGAAAGTGACCCACCAATCGACTAACGACTGGGTTCCTGCTGGGTGAACAGAGGGGTGTGGAGTGAGGAAACTTGCCCAATGTTTCGCTTTGCCTGGGAATCGACCCTGGGTCCTCTCGCCTCACTTGCGAGGTGAGTGTTTTAACCAATACGCTACAAAAGTCCACATTGTTGGTCCCATATCCCCCCTTATTACAGACCATCTGTGCCACTGCATCTGTGTTGTTTGTTGATTTCAAGATCCTCATCCTCACCTACAAGGCCATTCACGGCCTTGCTCCCTCCTACCTCTCCAACCTACTATCCCCCTACCTACCTGTCCGTACCCTCCGTTCCTCTGGCTCCGGTCTGCTCCACGTCCCCCGCCCCAACCGCCCTACCATCGGTGGTCGGGCCTTCAGCCTCTCAGCCCCGAGGCTCTGGAACTCCATCCCCCAGTGCCTTCGCCGCCTTCTCCCTTTCCTCCTTCAAGGCCGGTCTCAAAACCTTTCTCTTTGACCGAGCCTTCAGCTCCCTCTCGACTCTCTTCCCCCTCCTCGCTCCCTCCCTTCCCTCCCTCACCCTGACCATTTCCCCCCTCCTCGCTCCCTCCCTTCCCTCCCCTCACCCTGACCATTTCCCCCCTGCTCGGGTCATGACCCAACTGTGCAGCGCCTTGGGACGTCCTCCTGACGTGAAAGGCGCTTTATAAATGGAATCTTGTTGTTGTTGTTGTTGTTGTTGTTTGTTCCACCAGGAGTCAAACAACTGATGTGTCAAGCTTTCCCATTGGAATCAGAGTCTTCTGAGACTGCTGTGCCAGAAATGTCAGGAACACAGCCCTTTCTGGTTAATAATGCCGGGTCCTCTATGGACTTTCTTAAAGTTGCCACGTGAGAAAGGTCAACACTGACAGCTGCAGAGCTACTTTTTGGGTCATCCAGACCAACTAACTCGCCAGCCTGCCCAACTGGCTAACCTGCCCAACTAGCCAACCTGCCGAAATCACCAGCTCGACCACCCACCCTGACTGCCCAACCACCGGACAGACAGACAGACAGACAGACAGACAGACAGACAGACAGACAGACAGACAGACAGACAGACAGACAGACAGACAGACAGACAGACAGACAGACAGACAGACAGACAGACAGACAGACAGACAGACAGACAGACAGACAGACAGACAACCAGCCAGGACCACCCAACCACAGACAGACTACCCAACTAACCAGGCAAACCACTCAACTAGCCAGACAGACCACCCAATCAACCAGACAGACAGGACCACCCAATCACAGACAGCACCACCCAACCAACCAGACAATCAACCCAGATAGCCAAATTAGACCACTTTAATTCACAAGAGGCTCTTAATCGACTTTGGACTAAAAAAAACTACTTGGGTATTCTAACTGTGGTCTTGTTTCCATAATCTGTGCTGAAAGGTGACCGGGCTTCCGAAACATGATATTAAAGAGAAAGCATAAAGGACATTCTCGTTGTATCAAATGCTGAGGGATTAGCGAGCCAACGCAATCTTTTTGCTCAGTTGAAATTACCATTTCTAATAACCGGCAAATTTAGCATTGGCAGGAGGTAGGCACAGTCTAATTATACACAGAGCAACGGTCCTTTCATACATTAATGCATATTGTAAATCAGTCAAGTTCAGCTCACTGAGAGTCAAAACATGTCGACGGCAGGAAGCTGAAACGTGCCGAACATTATTTAATTAGCGGCTTATGGCAAGAGGTTGTTCCTGCTGCATGATGCAGTTGGCATTAAGCTTGTTGCCTGGGTTCAGAAGGCGCTTTGCATATCGGCTCCCCCGAGAGCGCTGAACGAAATGTCTATCATGCCCTGGTAATAGCGAGCAACGCAGGGGATTAAGGGCCGAGATGGGTATGAAATACCATTGCGGAACAAACAATGGGAAGGACGAGAACTATATATACGCTGGCCTTTCCCTCCCGAGCTGAAAGAACAAGGTCCAAATTGAGAAGGTTGGTGGGGGTAACATAGAAACAAGAGTAGACCATTCAGCCCCCCCAAACGAGCTCTTAATCTGTCAGTACATCCTATAACTTGCCAAATGCCAGCATTATGCCCTTTATAAATTGGCATTTATGATCTAGTATTTTATATAATATTCAGTTTTGGTTAGTGGGATATAGCACTTTACAAATTTTAAGTATCGCCACTATCCCACTAATGCTGTTCAACCCTGAAATCCATGAGTCTAAAGCCACAATAATAATAATAATAATAGTAATAATGGAGCAGGGGGAGATGGGCATAGGCACGTTAAAGAGGTAGGTTTTAATAATCCTTGCATTTAATATAGCGCCTTATCAATGTCATTGATATTGATCTGGAACTTCATCCCGCAGTCCCTCCGCCTCGCCCCCTCCCTTGCCTCCTCCAAAACCCATCTCAAGACCCTCCTTTTCGACCGTGCCTTCGATCACGCTCCATCACCCCCCCTGCCCTTCACCCCCCCCTGCCCTTCACCTTCCCCGATCCCGACCCCTGACTCGGGTCCAAAGCACTGATTGTCCATCACTTTTGGACATCCTCCCAACGTGAAAGGCGCTATACAAATGTAATTTTGTTGTTGTTGTTGTTGTTGAGACGTCACAAAGTGCTTTACAAAATATACTGTAAAGTGAAGTGACTGCATGTCGTGTAGGCGAAACGTGGCTGTCAATTACACACAGTAGTGACCCACAAACAGTCGTGAATTAAGTGACAAAATCATCATAATTTTTTCTTGAAGGGATTAATACCCCCGGAAAAGCAATCCACCGATCGTCTAAAAACAACGGGGTTCCTACTTACTGCTAGATAAACAGAGGCGTGTGGAATAAGGAAACTTGCCTAATGTTTCGCCCTGCCCAGGAATCGAACTCAAGTCCTCTTGCTCGCAAGGCGAGTGCTCTAACCAATACGCTACGCTACAGGACTTCCAATGCGCTATTGACGAACAGCTAAGGCTGAGGAACCAGAGAGCTGACAGATCTTCTCTCGGGGCAGCAGTGGGGTACCTGGCTTCATTGATTGCCTGGACCATCTTCAATTGGCTTCATTGACTGATGGGAGGATTCAAATCGGCACAAGATGGTACATTTCACAGGGCTTCATTGATTACCCGTCGGAGTAAGTTAAGTGGGTAATCCTTCACAATACACACCGGGAATTTGAACCTTGCAGCTAAATCTCTGGAAATCGCGGAAAAGAGGATTCGGCACTACAGACTGTAGCACTGATGCTGTGCAAATGTAATTTGTTGTTGCTGATCGCTGCGTAAACCACCCGAGGCCCAAGATTCCACTTGGTCCTCCCCCCCGTTTTCCTTGGCCAACAATCTCCCAAGTAAAATTGGCTCATTCACTACTGCATTGCTGCTTGTGTGACATTGCTGTGGGCAAACTGGTTGCTGCGTTCACCTCCAGAATCCAAGGTCATTATCACGCTTTACAGTAAACGCTGTGAAGCGCTTCTAAAATGTTGCGTTCCCCCATCCCTCCCCGCCACCCCACCCCCCACCACTGCATTGGAGCGTGAGCCGAGAACTATAGGAGTTCAAGACCTGAACTCACAACCTTCTGTCTCAGAGGCCAGTGTGCTATCGACTGAGCCAGGCCATACAGCATCCGAGAGCCGTGAGAGGAGAATGGAGCATAATAAAATCCTCGAAAATAAATCCTCCTCCCCTCCCCCGTCTCCCCAACAGCGCCTCAGACGAAAGCTTCTCTGTGAGTGACACAACAGTAAGCTAAATGCAGCATTAGTTTCACTAACACACATTACACATACACTGGCTTTTTTAGCTGAGCATGAACAAGCAATCTGCAGCAATTATCCCATCTTTCTCCAGAAAGTAGGCTGTATCGCTGATTTGGAAATAGCAAGTGACAGAAGAAGCCTTGCATAACAATCCCATGGGGGGGTTTTCGATGAAATTAACGTAGCGAGCTAACACATTTTCATGCCTCTGATTCGATTTTTTTTCACACAGTAACATGCGCGCGCGTACACACACACACACACACATAAACAGTGCAGCGAGGTGGTACGAATCAGTCTTTATTTACCCGATTACACGTGAAATTGACGATTTACATTCCAAGTCCGAGCAAGAGGTTAGAGAACACCGGCTGGGTTTAGCGGTCAGTGGCACAGCCCAGCCCAGCCCTGCCCCAGCCCAGCCAGAAGGCAGGCCTGCCCCAGCCTAGACCTCACAAGCCCCTGGAGCTCCTGAGCAATGACTGCAATGACTTCTCCACGAACACCTCAGGACCATATTCAGAAAAGAGGAAAATCGCGAAACCTTTAGGCAAGTTTCCTTACTCCACACGCCTCTGTTTACCTAGCATTAAGTAAGACCCCAGGGGTTAGTCGAGTGGCGGATTGCTTTTCTCGGGGGTGAGTAATAATCCTTTCAAAAAAAAACTACACTAATAATTTGATCATTCAATCCACGACTGTTTGTGGGACACCACTGTGTGCAATTGGCTGTCACGTTTCATCCACAAAGTCAATCCACTTTACATTACATTCTCTGAAGTGCTTTGAGACATCTCAATGACATGATAAAGCGCATATCAAAGCAAGGATTATTATTATTTCTTCCTCCCGCTGTCCAAATATACCATTTGTGCCGGTATATGCTTATGAGGGGACATCTTCCTTCTCAGCTACCCAATTGACGACACGCTGCATGTCTGCACAGGCAGTGGACATCAGCACATTGAATAATAATAATAATTAATAATAATTTTTGAGTTTGGTATCGTGCTTTTCACATTAGGAGGACATCTCAGAGAGACACACAGGGTTTACTGTAAAGTGTATTGACTGTGTATTTCGTAGGTGAACGATTAAATGAAAGTGGGAGACATTACTGCCACGTCCCATCACCTGACGAATACATTTGTGTCTATTAAACAACTAGCGAGCGGTAACTCCAGCTGATTCTCTCCTCCTAAGAACAGGATTATGAAGCCAACTGTTAAGACTCCCAACTCTCTACACCAGCTGAGCCCAGTTAATTTAACGCAGAGTGCAGGTTGAACTTCACACCCTTCTGGTCTGTAGCAGAGGGCGGTGATTTTACCAGCTCGGCCACTGTGTGATATGATGTTATCTTCGAGACATTAGCCTAAGTGAAGAGCGCTGTACAAATGCACAATGACAGGTGCTGTAGTTATAACATCAAATGCATTTCACAGGTAATCGCTGTCATGTGCAGTGACTGTGTATTTTGCAAACACAGCAGCCAATTTGTACGCAGCATTCTGCTACAGACACCCATGAAGCGAGCAACTGATTTATCTTGAACTCTGTTAGCCAGGAATACTGAGAGAAGCTCCCTTTACTTTACGAACAGGGTCGTGGGATCTTTAACATGCACCTGAACAGATAGATGTTCTCCTGCAAAATGACAGCCAATTCACTCCTTAACAGTATATCCTATGAAGCGCTTTGAGACGTCTCGAGGATGTGATATTTTAGATGGGACCATGGTTTAACATCTCAGGTTGCTGCCTTGGTGGGCAATTATTATTATTATTATTGATCTAACGAACTGGCTTGAAGGGCTGATGACATTCCCTTCTACCCATGTCTAACCTCCCTCCCCCATCACGACTAACATTATCAAGGCATCATTGCAAAGGCACAGCACCATTATCGCACAGCAATTGCGATCTTGTAACATCACCAGAGAACGATCAGTCCAGGATATTGAAATCGAAGCCAGCGGGCACTCCAGGTAAATCGTTCACAAAAAAATGCCTCACATTTCAGATCCTAATTTCTAATCACTTATTCAGTGGACGGAAGGAGGGGTGAACGATGAGAGGGAAGAGGGAAAAGCGACCACAACACACGGCAAAAGCTCAGAACTTTGCTGGAGTGAAGGAGGAGAGAGGCTGAGCATCAATAAAATCACAAACTGTGACAAATTGATTTCACCGCTCTGTATCTTCAAAGGGCCGAGCCTGCCAATGCTTAAATGCATCTCAGGTAAATCCTTCCAACAATCTTTAATTAAATTTTGTTTGACTGATATTTTCTCGGTAATAGCATTTTCAGTGGAACTCAAACAGCTTAATTTGTGGATATCGTTTCGTTTTGACATGTTCAAGAAGCAAAGACAACTGTTAGAACAACTAATCTCAGTCTTGTTTAATAGAGTTATGGGAAGACTTTAAGCTGATTTATCCTCCTTTAATACGCTTATATTAAAGCCAACAGGCCTCAGACTTGGCAAGTAATTATCTTTTCTGTCTTATGCAAAGGACAAGGTTGGGAGTTAAGAAGCTCACCTCATAAGAGGTCATGAAACAAACAATAAGACCAGTAGCGGGGATTGAGGTACAGCACAGACAGACCCCGATGAACTAAATGGCGTCCTTCTGTGCTGCAAGCTTTCCATCAATTCATTCCGGAGCTCGTGCTTGGCTCCCTGTGGATCTCCGTTTGGTTTGGTTTGATTTGGTTTGTGTACCTTGAAAAAAAATAGTGGAATCCGCTTTCTCCGGAATAGTGAGGCTTACGATGGGATCTGAGATGAGATCTTCCCAATTTGGAAAGGTTTTGAGAAGATAACCAGCGAAAGATTATTCCCGTTGGTTGGAGAATAATATTAATAATAATAACAATAATAATGAAGATGACGACCCTCACGTTTGGTACAGCGCCTTTCACGTCGGGAGGACGACCCAAAGCATTTCACAAGAAACATTTCGCAGAAGGAGCAGTGACTGTGTTTTGTGGGTGAACGGTGAATCTGGAGCAAGGGGGCGTAAAGGGAACAAGGCAAAATCGAAAGGGCCAAAAGGTCCTCTGCCCATTCCTCGTCAGAACTGCCCCCGTGTGACAGTCACCGAGAGAGGTAAGGTTGGGAGAACGTTTTTTTGTTTGACGCAGAGGGTTAGAAAGATAGAATGCTTTGACGCAAGCACAGCCCAAAGTCACATTTAGCCAGGATAACTGGATGACGGAATATTTGAAGGGAAGCGATAGAAAAGGATTTAGGGAAAGCGGGGGCGATTGGGATCAGAGTACATCAGACAGCTCCACTGGGGGAAGCCAGCACCAGCGTGGGCTCGATTTGTTGAATGGCTTCCTTCTGTGCCGCAATATCTATGTTGTCTCCTCTCCTCTACCGTTTTGGAAAGGTGCTGGGACGAGATAGGGCAATAGCGACTGAGCTGTGGCGAATGTCGTATCCAGCCTGGTATCAGTGGACATAATACACTCTCTCAGGGGGGACAGAGAGGGTGGAAAGGTTGACGAGAACACATTTCAAACTGTCACAGGGAACACTCTTAATGTTTGTTGATGGAGACTGTAACTCGCTCCTGTCAAAATAATGACCTTTTACATCTGGCGCACTTTGCCTTAAACGAGGAGTGCATTAAAGGACTCGGTGCCTTTGATCCAGGCAATGGGTGGAAAAAGGCCATTTACCGGAACACAGAGACTGGAATCAAAATAAGTAAGTCATCTCGCCTGATGTCACCAACTAAAGAGACACACTGCTTTCCCGAGCTTGCAACAGGCCAAAGTGGTGCCACTCTCTCTTGGGGAAATGTTCAGCCTGTCCTCTGGCCCCTCTTCTGCAATCTCTCACTGGACAAAGCAGGCACACTCTGCTTCATTGCCCCCTACCCACCCACCCACCCACCCTCAACCCCTGCCCAACCCCCTCCCCCACCCCAAGGCTGTGTCGTCGTGCCTGTCGACTAGACACCATTGTACGCTGATGTCTGTGGGTGCAGAAGTGGCAAGCACTGAGTAACAACAACCTACATTGATACAGTGCCCCTCACACCGCAGAGCGCCCCAGAGCGCTTGAAGCAGCAATGAGCAACAATCTCACAGTCCAGATGGCTCCACCGTCGCGTAAAGGTGACAGTGATCCTGATCACGTCAGCTCCGTGACAGACATCGACCTAAGCTCAGTCGGTAGCACTCTCGCCTCCGAGTCAGAAGGCTGCGGGTTCGAGCCCCACGTTAGGCCTTTGAGCTCACAGTCAAGGCTGACACTCCAATGCAGGGCGTTGCGTTGTCAAAGTTGCCGCCCTTAAGGTGAGATGTTTAAACCGAAGTCTTTCCTGCCTGTTTAGGTTGGACAATAAATATCCCACGACATGATTCGAGAAGAGAAGGGAGTTTCATCTCCCAGTCCAACAAGCAAACAAAGGGAAGCAACGAGGCTTTTAGCGCCGACTTCTCATTACGCAACAGAGCAAATCCCCATCCCGGGAAGCAATCGAAGCCAAGGGGGTTGCAGTTGCAGACAGCGTGATCTTTTATTACATTGTTCTATTGAGCCATTACTGGGAGAGCTCACACAGATGTGCGGCAGCATTGGCTCGGACTGAAATTCGATAGCAAGCTCCGAAATCTGATTTTTTTTTTATTTTGCTTAACGGTTTCCAGGCTCCCGAGCTGCTCTTACAACTCCATCACCCACACAACAGTCACAAAAAACAGCATTTGATAGAATCGCCCACAAAATGCACAGTCAATTCACTTGGCAGTATATTCTGTGAAGCTCTTTAAGACGTCTTGAAGACGTGAGAAAGTGCTATATTAGATGCAAGGATTATTAATGTTATATTTTTCTTTTACAGTTATGTCTATTTTCCACCTTAAAACTATTATGGATTATGCTTCAATGGCTGTTTTTGATACAGTATTTCATGCCCCAATAAACCACTGTGTATGTGTGTTTGTGTCTGTGCGTGTCTATGTATGTGTGTATGTTTGTGTGTGTGTGTGTGTGTGTGTGTCTGTGCGTGCGTCTGTGTGTGTGTAAAAAAATTCTCCTAACCTCTCTTGTGTTTTTGTGATATTACTCTGGGCAATTCAGCTGCCTCACTCACCCACAAAATAAAATACAATACAATACAAAATTACATTCACAATCACTACACTTTACAGTAAATCTTGTGGAGGGCTTGGCGACATCCTCCCGACATGAAGGCGCTGTATCAAATGCAAGGATTATTGTTATTACTATTGGTCATAAATTTGCACTTGAGTTTATATAGCACCTTTCACATAAAACACACCTCAAAAGAACCCCGTGGCAGAAGAGAAGAGTGTTTAAAAAAGTCCTGGCATTTGATATAGAGCCTTTCACGTCAGGAGGACGTCTCAAGGCGCTTCATAGGATGAAAGCTGTTAAGCGAGGGAAGGGGAAGGGGGTGGCGGGGTGAAGTGGTTTGGGAAGAAAGCTCTTTTCGCAAGTGCTCTGTCTTTAAAACAAGGCCTCTGACGTGACATCGCAGTGCAGTGAATTGAAGACGATTCTTCCCTATTTTGTGTGTTATCAGACCTGAAGGTGTATGTATGACTTGGCTGTGGATCGGTGGGGAGGGAGGTGTGGAAAAGGCAAAGGAAAAAAACACGAAGGAGATTGCTAAAAAAAGTACTTGTGGTACATCAGGCTAGTCACTAAATAAAGATCTATTACTGCACTATATTTTACATGTCCCTCAATCAATGCCTTCACCAAATACCCTGTAAAATGACATTGCAGGCATGATGGAATGAATGGTTCTTTCTCAACGTAAAAGTTTTGTAAGTCTAATGGAGTTTTACTTTATTTGCTGCTGAAAAAAGATAAATTCATTATTGCGCTGTAGGTGGATGCGATGGCACAATCTGCCTCCTCCACCTCCCTATTGCACATCTTCACAGCTCTCCTTGTCAGGCAATTAAATCAGAACTCACTGCACACATTCCCTCTCCTAAGCTCGAATTAAACAAGACTCCTCCTTCCGGGGAGAGAGCGCGGGCATTCCAGTCCGAGCACGGAAAATGCACAGATGATTATTATGTTGTTATTATTATTTCGGAGTATTGACGCGAGTTTCAAAGAGAAAAATTGCGGTACTTGGTTTCAATGGCAAAGCAGACAGCAATTAACAGCTCTGGTTGAGTGTCCACACAGATGAGTCACCTACGTGTCTGATCAGAAGAAGTTCGGAGAAATAAAACCACTGTCATCCCCAACCCAAACTCCAATGAATGTGCTCCCGGCCCCAGGTGTTACGCTCCAGGAATCAACACTAATTCTTATCAATGTCCTGTGTCCATTGTGTCTCTCACACTTCTGGTTAGTGTGTGGGAGAGGTGGAGAGCGAGAAGTCAAAGTTTTCACTGCAAGGGAGAGTCGGATAAACAAAGGAGGGAAAGAAAGACAGAGAGATCGAGAGAGGACAAGTTGGGGTGCCTGCTCTGGGCACTGATAGAGACCCCAAGCCTTTCAAGGTGTTGCAGTCAACGAAGAGATAAAGTATCATCAGCTCTACCTGTGATGTGTTATATTTTTTTCTTTCCAGCTTCTCTAACGAAGACATGCTGTGGTAGCTACCATCTCTGTGATCATCTGCGGACTCACCAACCGGTTCAGTCTCCATAATTACAACAGCCTCGGAATTAGTCCCAGGCTGTGACTTCTCTGTGAGAAACTGCTCAATCCTGTAGCGTTAATATTGTTCGCCGAGGTGCCCGAGCTGAGCAAGACGGTCAGACAGTCAGGTGGAACTCGGCTACACCCAGGGGGTGGAGTTAGCGACAGGTGGGTTTCGACTAGTGCCTTGGGATCTTTAACGTCCACCTGAACGGGCAGTCGCGACCTCACTTTAACGTCTCATCCGAAGGTCGGCACCTCCGACAATGCAGCACACCCCCCGGCACTGCACTAGAGGGTCAGTTTAGACTATGTGATTCCAAGTCCCGAGTTGGGACTTGAAGCCACAATCTTCTGACTCAAGAGGCGAGAGAGAGAGAGAGCGCGCTACCAACTGAGCCACGCTGACACACATCATATCGACAGTGGCTTATTTTTAATTACATTAAAGCGATACAAGAAGAACAGGCTTTCCCTTCAGATCAGTTGCAAGACATGTGCAGTGCCTGCCAGGCATTGTCTGTCAGATGCCCAGAGGGCTGTATAACAAATCCAACTGCACAAGGAAATTGTGACAGCAAGATAGTGGGCTTCTCAAAGCCAACTGCACCAAGCAGGCACTCGAGAGGAAATATGAAAGCGATTGAGAGCTATGTTGTCAGCCAGCTTGACAGCAACTCCTCAATGCCAACAACACACAGTCACATCACAAAGTAAAAGCAGTATTCTGGTCACCCCAGACCCGTGCCTCTGTGTGTCAAACTCCTGGACAAAAGAAACACTGTATAAGGTTTCTTATTGCGTCCGGATTATGTGTTTCATTGAGAGTTATTTGGGGTTCAAGCCCCCACGTCAGGACTTTCAGCTCATAGTCCGTTATTAGAACTCCAACAACACTAACATCAAACAAACAAACAAACAAACAACAAATGTACAAACGTACAAATACCTCGTTTCACCCACAAGATATACAGTCAAACCACTTCACAATATATTCTGTGAAGCGCTTTGAGACGCCTCAATGGCGTGATAAGGCATTATATCAGATGCAAGGATTACTCTTATTATAACTTTCATATAAATAACGGCTTGCACTTGAGGTAGCGTCTTGGAGTGCTTAAGTTTGACGCCGAGCAGGGAAAAAGTGGGAGGTGACCGTAGGCGCGGTCGAAGAGGATGGTCTTCAGGTGTGATCTTTAGATGAGGAAGGAGGGGGCGAGGAGTAGGCAAGGCAGAAGGATTGAGGGAGAGTTTCAGTGCTAGGGGAGCGCTGTATTCTCAGGGTGCCGTACTTTAGATGAGACCTTACCCAAGTGTCCCATTTGCCTTTTTCCAATAAAGATCCCGTGACGTTACTTGAAAAGAGAACGGCAGTTCAAAAGATCTACGGAAAACCGACATCCAAATTAAGAACGAATTAAGGAATTTTCCAACCTTCTGCATTGACCTGAATCATACAGCTAAGACCGTGAGAAAATTCCAGCCTCTGTTAAGATAAGGAACAATAACAGAAAAAGTACCTGAACGTTAATCTGGTGAAGATTAGCGGAGCCTGAGTTGGTTCAGAGACAAAGAACATAAGAATTTGCTAGGAGAAAGAAGACCAAGGTCCATCCAGTTGGCCTTTAACCATCCTGGCTGGTCACATGAACACGTATGCATGAACACAGTAGCATGTATACACAAACACATACACTCTTCCCTACCTCCAACCCAACTAAACCCACAGGCCCTGGTAACTCTGGAGAGAGGAGCTGCTTTCTTTAATGGACGGGTTAAATTAATTGGAAGTTTATGAGGCCTTTCAGCTGCCAGACAGTGGTGCATTCCTGCCGTCATTACAAATAAATGTTCCATCCGTTTCCATGGGAAAGAGTCAAACCCAGCCAGCTTTGATGCAACTAGAATTTTATTTCCAGCGCAGAATTCCAACCTATTAAAACCATTTCCCTTTCTCCATCCATTCTGTACACAATCCCAATGTATTTAACCATTTCCCATTACCGCCCGCTGTACAGTATTGGTACAGAGTTTATAAAACTAGTGGCCGCTGTCACGGGGAAGACAGTAGGACCCAGAACCGCCTTCACTGTCAAGGAAGAGTTCCTCAATGGAATTTCGTAATTCAGTGATGTGTTTCAATGTGGTTCATGATCTCATCTCACGGGTTGACTAACCAGGCATTTCCTCAGTTCCCTCAGTCTTCACTTCCTCCAAAATGTGCAGAGTTGGCAGCAGCAACTCATTGCTTCTCATTATATCTAATGTTCACCCTTCTCCTATTCGACAGCGGAGAGAGGTTCAAGAGGAAATTAGCTGGCTTGAAACAAGCTCGAGGGACTGAATGGGCTCCTCCTGTTCTTATTTTCCAATGGTTCCTATGGCTTTGCCTCAACAATGGTTTGTGGCAGAGGATTCACATTGGCAACCACGCTCTATGTCAACAGATGATTTCTAACCTCCCTTTGTTTTTACACGTAAAGTGTTGGCTGATCTGCAGCGGTTCTTGTTGCTGCTTGCATTGATGGGTATGAGTTCACTGCGTCACAGTTGATTGTATTCCCTAACTCTCCAGCATGTCCACACAATGATGTTCTTTACAGTGGGGCACAGTCAGTCAGGGGACAGTGTGAAGATAACAACAATGATCCTTGCGTTCGATATTATGCCTTTCGCGTCAGAAGAACAATTCGAAGCGTTTCATAGGATTTATAATAATAATCCTTGCATCCTTCGATATAGAGCCTCATTGTGTAGTTGAGACGTCTCAAAGCGCTTCACAGACTACACTGTAAAGCGGACTGATTGTGTATTTTGTGGTTGCAACGCGGCAGCCAACTATCACAAGCAACATCCCAGAAACAGCCATTAAGTGAATGGCCAATTTTAATGGAGGGAATGTCAGCCAGGACAACAGGTCTTTTCGCTCCCCCCAGCACTGCTTTGCAGTGTCTGTCTATCTACCCTTTGTGAGTTCCAACTTCCTGACGTGGGGCTTGAACCCACAGCCTTCTGACTCAAGAGGTGGGAGCGCTACCAGGCTGACAACCTACGCAAAGTGAGCCGATGTAGTCGGGCGAGGAATTACTTTATCGAAACAACCTGCAAGACTAAAACTTAAAGACGACACAGAGTGCGACCGAAGCACAGCATTTAAAGTGTTGATTTGACGGGATCCCTGGAGCGGAGGATGAATAAAGAGACGCGTTTATTCTGTGACTATTTTTGGGGTTCCCATATGTTCCACACAACGTTCTCAGTAGCTTCCCTTGGGAATAAAATACAGCACATGTAGAAAGGGGGTGAGAGGAGGTGGGGCGATGTTACTCTTATCAGAAGCAATTGCATCTAGCTCAGCCTTCAAAGTGTTAGCCAAGTAATAATTCATGTTGGCATATTCCTGCAAATCTCCTTTGAGGAGGGCTGAAAAACTAATTTGCGGACCTGCCTCTGGCCTTTCTTGCGCAGTATAATCTTGGTCGCAAGGTTAAAATGCTATTTTACAGAAAAAAAGAAGCCAGCTGGTCAGAGGCTCCAACCACGGAGCCATCTAGTGTGCACGTCAAGCAACTGGCTGTACTTGCGAGCGGTGCAGTGAGTCAGCAAAGGCAATTAATTCTATTGTAAATACTGTACACTGCAAAGATCTGGCTTGGAATCAAGCCAATAGACTTTGGCTGTGAGAGGCAATGCCATCTTCACCAGATGACAATTGTGAATGAAAAGCCCGGCACAGGCGGCTGAAGGGAGGAGAAATCTCAGGGACGCAGCTTAACATTTGCTCGCTTCGCAAGGAAAGGATGGGGAGGGGCAGTTGGGGGGCGGGGGGGTGTTGGGGGGTGGTGGGGTGTCGAAAGGGGCAGCCCGCATTATGGAACAATGTAGGAAGCACTTAACTGGCTGGTGGAAGCTCATTAACACTGCACAGTGCAAGATCAACAAATCAACAGCGAGGCTGAGGTATTACACAGGTTGTTAGGCAACTGAACAAGTGCTGTGCGGTGTCGCGGTTCCCTCCAGCAGTGGAGCTGAATGATCCACCGCTAGTTTTTCCAACTCCAGCCAACGACAACAACTCATATTTATATAGCGGCTTTCACGAGGTGGGAGGTGACCAAAAATGAAGTCAAAAAGAATAGGTAGCTCTTAAGGCGGGTGCATGTAGATCCTTGTGTATGTATTTTAATATACACCGAAATTACTGAACTGATGAGATAAGCAGAGTCATCTGTGGTCACTTTAAGGCTGAATAATTCAATTATCCCTCCCATACGCACACACATGCCCACACATACACATATTCGGGTTTGATTATAAGACTAGATCTCCAAGCAGAGCTCCAGGGTATGTGGAGTGCTTCTGGTTTCCTTAGCTCTGGGTGGGAGCCACGGTTGCATTCAAGAGAGCAAGTCTGAAACGAGCAGTGGCACGTATTGTCAAGTCTCTTCTATCTTTTGCTGTTCCCGGGGCGTTAAGGTATTTTTTTTTCCGGCAATAAAGTCCGAGCTCGCTGTGCATCACGCAGGACTTTGCGGAGCCTTGTAGCGTATGAGTCCGCGGCTTGGCATGTCACACCTGACCTGGGAACGCTTGATGTTAAAGCATTCCCCAGTCACCGCAAACTCGTCTCGATCACCTCCGCAAAAAATAGTTTAGGCAAATTAGCCACCGTAATTTATAAATGAATGTTTGAGGCTTTGTTAATTCACAACACAGTCTAGACTCTCAGGTGTCAGCCCGGCTCAGTGTATAGCATTCTCACCTCTTGAGTCAGAAGTTTGTGGGTTGACTTCTGAACTTATAATATATAATTACGTAATCCTTGCAGTTGATATAGCGCCTTATCGCGCCTTCGAGACGTCTCAAAGCGCTTCGCAGGATATACTGTAAAGTGAATTGACTGTATACTTTGTGGGCAAAACACGACAGCCAATTGCACACAGCAGCGTCCCCGCAAACAGTCGTGGATTGAGTGATCAATTTATTATTATAATATATTATTATTATTACAGCTGGTGATACAAGCAGGGCAGTGCCTTCGAGTCAAACAACAGCATCAATTAAGGCATTCCCTTCCTCTGAATAATATATAGCCAGCAGTACTTCCATTGCCCAAATTCAAATGATATTCAATCTACAAGCCTCTCCGATATAAAACGAGGCCGGCAAATTAATCACACTTATTCGGTGCAACGCATGATTTGAAATTAAAGAGGGGCTGCTTTATGGCTCGTGTAAAACACGCTGATGGTGGTGTGGCATGCACCCCTGCTTTAAACTCCCCGCAGAACAATGCAGTGAGCAATTTCAGCGCAGGAAGACTCGTTCCCTAGGTAGCGCAGGAAGTTCACCTTCCTGACTGCATTTCTCCTGCGGCACCGATTAAAAGCTTTAACCCTCTCCCGCCAACGCCTTAACCTTCTCCCCGCCGACACTTTAACCCTCTCAACTCAACATTTTAATCCTCTCCTGCTAACACTATAACCCTCTCCCTTTGACATTGTAATCTTCTCCAGATAGTACTTTAATTTCCTCCCGCCAACGCTTTAACCCTCTCATGTCAATATTTTAATCATCTCCCCTGCTATCGCTATAACCCTCTCCCTTCAACATTTTAATCCTCTCCTGCTAACTCACTTTAATTGTCTTCCGCCAACTCTTTAACCCTCTCCCGCCAATGCTGCACACATCAGTAACTGCAGTTGAACCCTCCTCTGGTGCACTGCAATGATAATAATAATCCTTGTATTTGATTATCGCGCCTTTTCACGTCTTTGAGACATCTCAATGTCACGTGACAGAACGTACTGTAAAGTGAGTTGGATGCATATTTTGCGGGCGAAACGTAAAACAGAGACTCCAGAGTAAGGCGTGAGAATGGGAGCTGTTATCCCCTGCTCCCTCCCACCAACATCACGCCTCAGAATCACGAGCTGCGTGGATCACGCCAAATCGACCCCCTTCCCCTCACCCATTCCAAAATACAGATCAACCTTTGTCAAGCATCGAACCCAGTTGTCCACACATCAACCCCAAACTCTCTACTCCCAACCCCCAGGCCTTACGCACTCACACGTACCCAACCCCACCCTCACCCACTCACACACACATTTCTACCATTGATAAAGCATTTGCGCCTCTAGGGCCTTAGCCCACGATTTTACAAAAAAGCATCTGTCTTTTTTTTTTAATCATTCCGTCATGACAGCCACGTGTCACGATGACAAAGTCGGCCATTGAGTGATGAGCGGGGTGGGGGAGGAGGGGGGAGAGGGGGAGTGAAAAGGGGGGTTGGAGAAACTCCGTCACACCCTCAGTGCTCTCTTTCTCTCTCCTTCTCACCCTTTCCATTTCTGTTCAGTGAAGGAACGAGGGGACAGGTGCACTTATTGACTTACAGTTGGCACAATCCCAGTGGCAGGCGCCATCCTCCGACAGGCCAGCTCTCTGGGAACAACATTCAACCTGTGTTAAGATGGCAGGACTAATGTCGGCCCATCAGTCGTTAAGATTAATTAGCCTTAAAAGGTGGTCGGTTTCAACATCCTCGCCCTGACTATCACACAGCGCGCAGGCTGCGTGTGAGTGGTGCTGAAACTGCCTTTTGCTGTGAGTCCGTTTCGCACAACAACAAACAGCCACAACAAATTAGATTTATTCACACAGCGCCTTTCCCGTCAGGAAGACGTCCCAAGGCGCTGGACAGTCAAGGATTCGGACCCGAGCTGGGGGGTTGGGATCAAGAGGGGTGGAGGGCGGGGAGGGTAGAGGTAGGAGGGTGACTGAAGGGGCGGTCGATAAGGAGGGTCTTGAGACAGATCTTGAAGGAGGTAAGGGAGGGGCGAGGGTTCATGGACCAGGCTGGAGCCCACTGAGCGGAGAGAGCGGACGGGTGTATATGGCGTTAGGAAGTCACAGAGGTAGAGAGGGGAGGGCTTTGAAGGCAAGGATGAGGATTTTGAACTCTATCCTCTGGAGGAATAGGGAGCCAGTTGAGCTGGGCGAGGATGGGGTGGGGTGGTGGGGGGGGTGATTGGATCACAGAGCTTGAAAAGAAGACTGAAGACACATCCTGGAGTCCTGTAGCTCAGTGGTTAGAGCACTCGCTTTGCAAGTGAGAGACCTGAGTTCAATTCCAGGCAGAGGGTGAAATCTTGGGCAAGTTTCCTTACTCCACACAGAGCCTAATAATAATCCCTCCAAAACAAAACAATAATAAATTGGTCATTTTCAATCTACGACTGTTTGTGGGACATTGCTGTGCGCAATTGGCTGCCGCGTTCGCCCACAAATATACAGTCAATTCATTTTACAGTGTGTTCTGTGAAGCGCTTTGAGACGTCCTCCCGACGTGAAAAGCGCTATATCAAATGCAAGGATTATTATTATTATTATCCACTACACTGCAGTATTTAAAATCTTCTTAAACTCTAGTCGTGTTTCAGGCTGTATAAAAGCCAGTTGCTATTGCCGTTGACCTCCAGGCTTTGTTTCAATTCTGGCATCTCGTTCTCATTTAATTTCAGGGGACTGGTAGAAAAATGAAACCCATCCCTATTTTTGGTCTGAATGTCACTTTGTGAAAGTGGCCCTTAATTCTCCAGGGGTTAGTCTCACGAACACGACCGATGTTTTTGTTTACAATAGGGGTTCTTGTATAACCAAAAACATTGCTGTTTAGTGTCCTGCACATGATAGACCCTATGTCGAATGCTTAACCCTTAAGCACATCCTTTAAAGTACAACATGAATCACTTCCTTATTAGTTTTGTGTCACAGAGAGAGAGAGAGAGAGAGTTTTTTTTACGATTACACACTGCACTGAAATTCACATTAAGTCCATTCACATCAGCGCAGGAAGTTAAAATAGCCTCCAGGAGAGGGGAAGGTTAACGTTCAAAGCTGTTAAGCGATATAGTCGAGCATTTAAATCTGCTTGAGGTGACCTAAAAATTATTTTGTATTTGACCCCCTCCCCGGAGCCTGCTGCTAACTTCCTGTTAAGACATCGCGATTGCAACCCGGAGTGCTGACGACCTTTTAACAGTGCAATGATAACAGCAATAATAATAATCCTTGCAACGGAAAGAAAGGGGTAATTTTCGACCCCGCATAAAAGCCCCGTAGCCCAGCCAAACTCTCTTCCATTCCCCCACTCTCCCCCGCCCACCGCGCCCCCAGGAGATTGCAAGCGTGTGAACGGTAAAGAAGCTAATTTGAACAGTCTGCAGGGGGTTGCAGCGTAGGCTGCGTTTTGATATCGACTTCCTCAAGGAACGATGTATTTTAAAGGGATAATGTCGTGATTCATTTCTGTTCCCTAAGCCAGATGACAGCAATAACGATAATTCCTAACCTCAAAGCAAACCGTAAGTGGCAAGTAGCAGAGAGGTAAACACACGCACCGACCCGAGAACTATTATTAATAACGATATTCATTATTATTAGGTTTCTTTTAATAATAATAATAATTTGGAGTTGAGGTGCAGATCAGCCATGATCTAATCCTGATAGAAAGGCGGAACAGGCTCGAGGGGCTGAATGGCCTACTCCTGTACCTATGTTCCTAATATCATATTAAACATATATCCAATAATGACACTGTTAAGCTACTATTAAGCAACAACCACAACTTGCACTTATATAGAGTCCTCCATGCAGGGTAGCGTCTCAGAGCGCTTAACAGTGGCGTAGCCTGACTCTGAGCTGGGGGGGGGGGGAGTGTTGGGAGGGGGGTTGTGGCCATAAGCACAGTCAAAGGGGAAAGTTTTCAGGTGGGACTTGAAAAAGGGGAGAGAGGGGGGGTGCAAGGCGGAGGGATTGCACTCCGAGATGCTACTCCACATGTAGGCCACTATATAAATGCAAGGTGTTGTTGCAAAGACTTGAATCCAATCTGGCACCTGTTAAATCGAAACCACTTCACAGGAAATGGTTGTTAAGTGCAAAGGCTGTACTTTTGCAGCAAATGTACCCTTTAGTCCATTTGAAAAAGTGCCACTTATTTCCCTTAAGTTACACTTTCTTTATTTTTTTTAAAAAAAATCTCTCGAATAACAGGTAAATAAATATAAAGGGAGGAAATCGTTCCCCGATGTTAGGTTTTAGGTTTTTTAAAGTTAAAATTATCCATTTCAATCTTGTCAGCTGCCTCCGGAAGAGCACGTGTTAATGTCCGAGTGTGATATACAGCGCTCTCTAGTCCGGGCTGATTCATAGCCTTGGGAAAGGAAAAATACAAGTGGCCTCAATGCTCCTGGGGAAGGTAGGTATGCATGTAAGTACCGAGGTGTGTACGTGATTGCATATACATGTAAGTGTCCAGGTGTTTCGGAGTGTACCATTTAGGTATATGCAGGGATAGGTGTCTTGGGTACACAACAACAAATTACATTTGTATAGCATCCTTCCTGTCAGGAGGACGTCCCGAGGCCCTGGAAGTCAAGTATTTGTAGCCAAGGGGATTGGGATCAGGATGGGTGGACGGCAGAGAGGATTGTAGGGCAGTAATCGTAAGGCTACGAGAGCTGGTGCCTTTAGGTTATAAGAGTACAAGCAGCTGAAATAAAAACAATCTGTGCCACTGCACTTTTCCAGACACCCTACCAGCACATCAATCTCAATATCAATGGGATTCACAGTATGGAGCACTGTATGAATTTGTACTGTTGGGAATCCAAACTTTTCCCCCAGATCTAAAGTGGGACATTCAGGTCAGCTGTACGACTAGAAAAAGCTCCTCACTTATTTATGCTGCGAAATCTTAAAAAGATTTTGTGTTCCTCGGGATACTTTAATTACTGCCCATGAATCTTTGATGAGGTGGTTTCCAGAACGCTGCTCTCTCCCATCTCCCTAGTTCAGCGTTAACTAACAATCAGCACTGCTTTAGATGCTTGGAGCTTCTCTGAAACCCTGGCCTCAAATCATTCGGTGCGATTATCATCAGCAACATTAACAGCCTAAGCCTCCAATTACTGTTTGTGCATTCCGCGATCTACATCCGTTTCAAGTCCAGTGACTCTATCCAGTTCTCTTGCCATCTTTCACCACAAAATACACAGTCCACCCACTTTACAACATACTCTGTGAAGCGCTTTGAGACGTAAATTTTTGAAATAAAAACAAAAAAGGAGCAATATTTACTGCCGTTCAAACAAAAAAAGTTTCTATTTTTATTAGCAGATGCATCAAATACTTTGTTTTACCATCGGGGCTAAACTGAAAACTGATAATTTAGTCACTCAATCCACGACTGTTTTTTCGCCCACAAAATCTACAGTCAATTCACTTTAAATGTATTTCTGTGAAGCGCTTTGAGACGTCTCAACAATGTGATAAGGCGCCCTCTCTCAAATGCAAGGATTACTATTATAGACATCTCAACGACGTGATAAGGCGCTATATCAAATGCGAGGATTATTAATTATTGTTATTGTTATCGGCATTTGCTCCGGGTGAAATTGCACTACCTTGAGTTCCACTACGGATTGCTTTTGATAAGTGGACGAAATCCCTGTGTTTTGCCCTCAATCTCCACCCTGGGGTGGATGGCAGTCAGGTTGTGGCAGGGAGACCTTTCACGTTGAGACAGCTGCTATTGGTGACCCAGCAATGATCCCTTTGCCTCTCCCCCCTCTCTCTCTCTCTCTCTCTCCCTGCCAAATCAACCACTCTGTTATTTATGGAGTCCTGTAGTGTATTGGTTAGAGCACTTATCTCGCAAGCAAGAGGTCCCGGGTTTGATTCATGGGCAGGGCGAAACCTTAGGCAAGTTTCCTTACTGCACACGCCTCTGTTTACCCAGCAGTAAGTAGGAACCTAGTTGCTAGTCGATTGGTGGATCGCTTTCCAGGGAATAATAATCTCTTAAAAAATAATAATAATTTGGTCACTCAATCCACGTCTGTTTGTGGGACACTGCTGCGCGCAATTGGCTGCCGCGTTTCGCCCACAAAAGCATCGAGTCAATTCACTTTACAGTATATCCCGTGAAGCGCTTTGAGACGTCTCAAAAATGTGATAAGATGTTATACCAAATGCAAGGATTATTATTATTATTACTACACACTACCCCACATGACACACTCTCATTTGTCATAACAGCCATCCTTTGTGTCCAACATGCTTTCCCTTCCCCATGAACGGTGCTGTTATTTTATGAGTAAAAAATTTGACCTATAAAAACTTCACCAACCTGTCCGTTCCCTACATTCCACAGGCACTGGCCTGGCCTGCTCCATGTTCCCCCACCCTGTTCCACTATCGGCAGTCAGTCTTTCTACTCTACCCTCTCGCCCCTCCACTCCCTCGCCTCCTTCAAGGCTCGTCTCAAGACCTTCCTCTTCGACTGTGCCTCCGGTCGTCGAGAGGAAGGAAGCGATGAGGAGGGATTTCAGGCAAAGTGGGGGCAAAGTGGCTGAAAGTTCAACAGAGAACACAAAGCAGGTCCGAGTTGGCAGAGCGGAGCTGAGGGAGCGGAGCTCCAGGCAGCTCTCCGTAAGATGCCGGGGTAAATTGTTCTGTGGAATCTGGGCTCATAAAGTGTAAAGGATGACATTTATTGTGCTTTGTGTGAGCCGCGATTCAGTCAGGGAGCTGCACAATACAACAAGTCAGTCATAATGATGCCATCATTCCCAGAACTATAGGATGAAACAGTGGCATAAAATCAGGTTGTGTTTACAGTAACGGTTTGAGCAAGCTTATATCATCAGTAGCACCCTCTTCCAATGCACAACAAAACTCCTCACATTTGATACAGGGCCTTTCATGTCAGGAGGACGTCACAAAGTGCTTCACAGGATTTATTCCAAAGTGCAGTGGCTGCATATTTTGCGGGTGAATCGCAGCAGCCAATTGCGCACAGCAGTGTCCCACAAACAGTGACTGTATTTGTAGGCGAAATCATCCAAACAAGTCGCGCACAGCAATTTATCAGAGGAATGTTGGCCTGGAAACCCGGAGAAACTCCCTTCTCTTTTCGAGCAGTGCCTCGGGATCCTTCACATTCACTTGAACGAGCAGACTGCACCTGGATTTTAGCTTCTCATCAAAAGGACGGCACCTCCGACAATGCAGTGCTGTATTGCAGCGTCAGCTTAGACTGAGCTCAAAGTCCCGACATCGGGGTTTGAACCCACAACCTACTGACTCAGCGGTGAGAGTGCTACTGCCTGGGCCAGGCGGAATTCCTGACCGAAATACAAAGCATTAACCCTTGGGCTCGTCACCCAGACTGTTTTTTCCGACCAGAACTAATGCTTTCTCTCCCGAGCTGGAAGTGTAGCCGGTTTATTGGGTGGACGGGCTTTTTTTTTTTACACCCCCTCCTCGTTAATTGTCTTCGTGACCCTCTTCCCAAACCCACCCAGTTGGTCCAGCTTCAGAGTACGGTCTCCATCCAACTAATAAGACAGTAGAGTGGAATCAACAGGCTCCAATGGAGTCCTGTAGCTCTGTGCGCAATTGGCTGCCGTGTTTCTCCCACAAAATATACAGTCAATTAACTTTAAGTCCATTCTGTGAAGCGCTTTGAGACGTCTCGAAGATGGGATAAGGCGCTATATCAAATGCAAGGATTATTATCATTAATTGTTGATGCCTAATGCGTCCCTATCAAAGTGGTGAATGGAGGAACACTGATTCATAGCCTGCGAACACTTTACAAACCACGACGTCTGGAGAGTGACCTCAGGCACGCACTTTTCATATCAACCATGATCAGTTTATAACATTTGCTCTCTGTGGTTTCTGTATGTGTGTGTGGTGGCTGGTACTTAGAGATGTTGCTTTTGAAACTATTTGAATAACATACAGAGAAGGACAAGGCCTAAAACTGCGGTCACAGATGGGCAGATGACTGGATCTGGAAATCTACAGGAGATACGGTGACCGAGCAGGAAGAAGACGTACAATATACAAACACACACACACACATTTATATATACACATATATACAGACACAATTGCCGAATGGCCTTTTCTGTACTGCGAATGGCTGATTGGCATCGATTTCCCTGAGTTTTCTCGCTGTAACGTTCTCAAAGTGCTTCACAGCTAATTACTCGCAAATGTGTGGTGACTGTTTTACAGTTTTTGTAGGCAAACATGGTCAGCCAGGTCCCACAAAGAGACGGGAGGGGAGGGAGATTAATAATAATAATAATAATAGTATCACATCATTGGGACGTCTCAACGCGCTTCACAGGATAATACTGTAAAGTGGAGTGGGTGTATAGTTTGTGGACGAAACGACTGTCAGCAAGTGATGTCCCACCACCTCATAATCAAAGTGCTGTAGAGTATCTAAACCATGTTGGCTGCAGCACAGTTAGATGGCGATATCACTCTCAGCCACACTCCCACTCCAGCTATTCTGTGATGCCTCAATTTAGTGACAAACACAGAGGAACGAAGGGCAATCTTGTTGCATAAAGTCAACTCTTAAATTCCCTTACTTCCTCAAGCGAGGGAATATGACGGGGCGCCAAAGGCTTTCGGACTTTCAGCAGCACAAACCCAGAGGTCCCAGGAGCCTGTCCTTTCACCTCTGGGGAGCTGGGACTGAATCCAGGGCGGGCTGATAGGATGATGATATCCGCTTGTTGCAAAGTGCTTCTGCAAAATGACCTTGGGGAGGTCTCAACACGATACCTGGAGCTGCCAGGCCATCAATCAGCACTAACTGGCTCTAAATTGGCAGAGGCCGGAAAGTTGGCTGTTGTGGAAAACTGAAATATCACTCTAATGGATCAGTTTTCATTACCCTCCTGGGGTTTGGGTGGGGCGCGGGTGAGGTGGAGTGGTGAGAGGGAGGGAGGGAGGGAGGTTAAAGGCTGACCTGGAAATTCTTAATAGCGACACTGGACATTGAGAGCATTTCCCCATCACCTTAATGAGCACTTCGAAACGTTGAGCAAGTTTCCTTACTCCACACGCCTCTTTTTAACCTCGCAGTAAATAGGAACCCGGTTGTCAGTCGATTGTGGGTCGCTTTTCCGGGGGTGATAATCCCTTCACAAAAATATAATAATACAAAATAATAATAATTTGGTCACTCAATTCAAGGCTGCTTGTGGGAGACTGCTGGGCGCAATTGGCTGCCGCGTTTCGCCCATAATACATGCAGTTAATTCATTTTACAGTATATTTTGTGAAGCGTTTTGGAAGGCAAGGATTATCATCATTATTATTATTACATCCATTAACCCACACCTGCAACACGAAGGTCCAGTGCGTTAAGTTGACACCGTCACCAGTAAATGGATCGTTTGTTTTTTTAAAAAATAGACAGTGCCCTAGAAATATCTCTTCATTAATGATATGATACAAGATACTGTATATCGGTGGTTTGGAAGCTCTCCGGCCAAATAACCTGTGTGGTCAACGGCAATCGCATCGGCAGCATAAGCGGTGATCTCTCCAGGGTATCCTCGTCCTGTGACTCGTCCTGGGTCTCGCGACTCTGGCTGACATCAGGGGAATTCTCCAGGGAAGACACGTTCCCTCCCCTCACCCTAGCGGTTAGGCAGCTCCAGTGTCTTTAGATGCCGATATGTCTACATCTATTTATGTCGAGCTGATCACGCAGGATGTGGTCAGAGGTTTAATCATCTATTTGGCTGGAGCGTCCGATAAAATATGCATGAAAGGAGCAGAGGAGGAAATCCCAAAGCTGAGAGTGGAGATTAAACTATACGTCGGAGATCCAACTTCCCCAAGCGGTTCAGCGAGTCTCTTCGCTAAGTACCTGACCGGTGCAAAACGGGATGGTGCTAGGCTTGATCTCTGCTCTGCCGCTTTCAGTCGAACAACATAATAATAATCCTTGCATTTGATATAGCGCCTTATCCTGTCGTTGAGACGTCTCAAAGGGCTTCACAGAATATACTGTAAAATGGATTGACTGTGCTTTTTGCGGGCGAAATGCAGCAGCCAATTGCGCAGAGCGGTGTCCCACAAACAGTCGTGGATTGAGTGACCAACTTATTATTATTATGTGGGGATTTTTTTTGAAGGGTTGATTACCCCCGGAAAGTGATCCACCAATCGGTGAACAACCGGGTTCCTACTTACTGCTATGTAAAGAGGCACGTGGAGTAAGGAAACTTAACAAAAGTTTCTCCCTGCCCGGGAATCAAACCAGAGTCCTCTCGGTTGCGAGGCGAGTGCTCTAACCACTTTACACTTAGGGTGGAACAACTGGCCTGAGAACTTGTATTATGGGGTTGGGGTGTGTGGGGGGGAGCGCAGAGGGACATAGTAGTGAGAGTTCTCACTCCCCAACAGCTAACTATTGATTTATTGCAGAAATTATAGGCCAGGAAACCGGAAGAAACGCCTTTCTCTTTTTGAGGGATCTTTAACATCTATCTGAGCAGGAAGACTGGACTTCGGTTTAACATCTCATCAGAAGGACGGCACCTCCCACAATACAGAGCCCCCCTCCACCTCCCCCAGCACTGCATTGGAGCATCAGCCTAGTTCCTGACGTGGGGCTTGAACCCACGACGCTCTGACTCTGCTACGGACTGAGACAAGCTGACACCAGACAGTGCTCGAAGCTCAGGAAAATGATACAGTGATTTCAAACCAAAATAAATGTTGAGTAACAATCGAATGCGAGTTACCCGAAGCTTGGACATTTTACAGCTGATTCCTGGTACTTGCTCCACCATTATTTTCCTCCCCCAAAAAACTGTCTATCTGTCTTCCATACAAACAAGCAATCAAACAAACTGCATTCATATAGTGACTTTCATATCAGGAGGACATCCCGAGGCGCTGGACAGTTAAGGGTTTGCACCCGAACTGGGGGTTGAAGACAAGAGGGGTGGAAGGCACGGTCAAAGAAGAAGATTTTGAAATGGGCCTCGAAGGAGGCAAGAGTGTGGCGGTTCCAAAGGGTAGGGGCAGAAAGTCCGAAGGCCCGACAGCTAACGGCAAGCCAGTGCCCGCCGAGCGGAGGAAGAGGACAGGTTGGTAACGTTTGAATAGGTCGCAGAGACAGGGAAAAGCAAGACCGTAGAGGGCTTTAATAGTGAGGATGAGGATCTTAAACTCGATCCTCTGGGGGATGGCGAGCCAGTGAAGCCAGGCGAGGATGGGGGTGATGAGCTCATAGAGCTTAGTACAATGCTTAACCTCTTACCCTCTCCACACACACACACTCTCTCCATGTCTTAGAATCCTTGAGGCTATTCCTCTGGCCTCTAAGGGTCATTGCCGGCTACTATTGACAAAACAAAATTCTCATCTCTTCCCAAACAAACAGCTTTGGCCGGCACTTCCTGCCCTCCTAAGGTTATCTGGTCATTATTATTGAATTTCTAAGCCGAAGGGGACGACCGAGTGCATTAGTCGGACCAGGGGACCTATTCGCTCCATTCTTTATTTACTTAAACTTCCCTCGACAGATGGAAGTTCTTAAGGGTGCAGCTGCTGAAGCTCTGAAAGGCAGTGCGTTCCACTGAGCACCATGAGGGAGATATGCCGTCTGTACGCAATTAAAGTACGTGGAGTCCTGTAGGTTAATGGTTAGTGAGCTAACCTCGACGCGTTCCCTGTTTACCTGGTAATAGGTAGGAACCCGGTTGTTATTCGATTGCTGGATCACTTTCCAGGGGGAATAATCCCTCCAAAAAGAAAAAAAAATTTGGTCACTCAATCCACGTTCCACGAACGTTTGTGGGGACGCTGCTGTGCGCAATTGACTGCCCTGTTTCGCCCACAAAATACACAGTCAATCCACTTTACAATATATTCTGTGAAGTGACGTAATAAGGCGCTCTATCAAATGCAACAAATTATTATCATCAGTATTAATATTCAACTCAGTCTTGTCGGTCCACGGGAGGAGGTCTTTCGGGGGAAAAGAGGAGGGTTAAATAAAACTTTCAGGGAATCTTTAAATGATGGGGAAAGTTTACTGAGCCTATTGGAACTTAATTTTGACTGTGTGTAAAAAAAAACATGCTCTCCTTTCCTTTTTCTAATTTGTCACCTCTCTGATGAGCATCCCATGCCCTGACCTCAGTTTCTGCCGCCGTACAATTGGCTCAGCCTCAGACACGAGATTGGTTTGGCTGAAGAAGGCCCTTCGGACCATCTGATCTCATTCTTTCCAGAATACCCACTCTACCGTCTTCCCATCACTGCATCAAGCTGCATCCAAATGAATCAGGTGATCTGACCTCAACCACAACCTCCTGGCAAACTGTTCCAGTTCTTAATTATCCTACGGCGTCTGTCCTGAAATTGCCCTCTAAACCGGCGTCCTTCTGTGTTTCACTGTCTTGGTGCACCTGAAAGTATTGTTTTGGGTTTACTTTCTCAATCCCATTTAAAATTGTGCACCCTCTAAAAGGTCCCCTCTTACAACAACAACTTGTATTTATACTCATCCTTCACGCGGGGTAGCATCTCAGAGCACTTAACCCAACGCCATATCGGGGGAGAGAGGAGGTGACCGTAAGCACGTTCGAAGAGGAAGATCTTCGGAAGTGATCTGAAAAAGGGGAAGGACAGGGGGTGGGGGGCAGGAGGAGGGGTTGCGGGAGACACTGCTATGGGGTGCAGTGGCTGAAAGGGCTTCCAGCGATGGTGGAGTGGGGAGTAAGCAAGTCAGAGAGGTAGGGAGGTGTCAGGGCATGAAGGGATTTGATTTACAAGACTGAAGAGCCCTAGGTTGTCTAATGATTTCTCGTAGCTATCTCCTTCCGCGAGGAAGCAAACGGTATGGTTCAGCGCTCTACTTGATGGCACAGCTGAGATAAGTGCTTGACACAAGCCCACACAATCATTGGCATTACAGCAGTGGAGCTCCATTCAGCCTATTGAGCCTGAACAGGTGATAGTTCAGCCACTGGAGCTAATTGTTCTTTGCTCGTACCCTTTACCTGTGTCCTCTTCAAACATTTATTCAACCCCCTTTTCAATGGTGTTTCAGTCTCAGTGTCAGCGGCTCCTTGTGGTGGAACATTCCACAGTCCAATCTCATCTCAGGACGAGAAAACTTCTTCTAATCTCCTTTCAACTCTCCCTGTGACAACGCTGAGTTTACGTCACATTCCGTGTCCAACGATTTTCCAAATAACGTGAATAACATTTCACTGTCCATCCTCTGTAAACCCGTCAGAATGTCGGAGATCTCATTTAGATCCCCTCTTAACTCTCTCTCCGCAGAGGAAAAAGGCTTAGTTTTACCTCCCTCATAACTGTAATTCCAACCCCTAGTGTCAATCTGTGTGAACCCTCCCTGAACCCAATCCACGTCTCCGGTATCCTTTCCATAAACCAGAAGCCAAATTTATGTCTCGGATTTATGGATCCAGGTTTTGAGAACAGTATTGGGGAGAGGCGCGAGGTAGAGAGAGAGAAGAGAGCACATCCTAGTAAATCATCTCCTACACATCCTAGTAAATCTTATTTAATACTTAATGGATTTAGACCCCAAGTTAAGATACCAGCGGCATCAGCCCACAATTCACTCAATTGGCACCAACATGTTTAATACACATCATAATAGGGTAATACTGAAGTTGTCCACGCCCACAAAAAATTCTGTTGCTCGCCAAACGGCTAATAAAATGGGTCGAATGGCCTCCTTCTGTGACACAGATTTCTAGGGTACCACCTCATAATTTGGTCACTCAAACCACGACTGTTTGACGGACGCCTCTGTGCGCAACTGTCTGCCGGGTTTCGCCCACAAAATATATAGTCAATTCACTGTACAGTATATTTGGTGAAGCGCTTTGAGACATCTCGAAGACATGATAAGGCACTGTATCAAATGCAAGGATTATTATTGTTGCATAACAAACAGTATAGCTAAACAGCCAGAATAGCCATACAGTATTGGCTAAACAAGCTTGCAATGGCAAAAGTCATCTGTATTCGATTTTGTTAACAGAGAGAAGAGAAAGTAGCGGTGTGGTTTACATTGATGCTCAAAGCTAAGCAGATCAGACTTTATTCAAACATGTTGTTGGTTTTGAAACTGATCAACGTAAGTTGTTATGCCAATAATGGCACAATAATGCACAGAGCCTGCACGAGAGATTTGTTTAACGGAACACCAAATGCAAAGGTAGACCACATTTACATCACATTGGTTTCAGGCGAGACTGAGATAGGAATCAAAACCTTCTTACACAAACAAATGAGTCATCCTGTGGTTCAACAACAACCTGCCTGCAACGACAACTCAACGACAACTCTGCCTTGCACCCTCTCCCCACTCTTTCAAGTCCCGCCTGAAAACTTTCCTCTTCGACCGTGCTTACGAACACCTCCCCCCAGCTCACTGGTAAGCGCTCTGAGACGCTACTCTGCGTGGAGGGCGCTATACAAGTGCAAGTTGTTGTCGTTATTGTTGTGTACAACCTGTATGGAGCTGAGCCGTGCAGATTCACAAAGGTCTCCGAAGCTTAGCCATGGAAGCAAAATGAGTGCAACAATTGGCCTCAGTGCTTCTGTGCTGGTTAATTTAAGGAGTGGGGGGAAGAGAGAGAGAACGCAGTTGGCCAAGGCTCCTGCTCTAGTACATACTACTGTACAACAACAACTTGTATTTGTATAGCTCCTTTCACATCGGGATGGTGCTCCCGGGCTGAAGGCTGGGATCAGCAGTGGGCGGGAGGGCAGGGATGAGAGGGGTAGGAGGGTGAACGAAAGCACAGTTGAAGAGGAAGGTCTTGAGATTGGCCTTGAAGGAGGCAAGGGAGGGGGCGAGGCGTAGGGACTGTGGGATGGCGTTCCAAAGGGTGAGTAGACTGACGTTCTGATGGCACAATGAGGTTCTGTTTTGCAGACGTCAACACCTCACTCAATGCCCTCGTTTAGGAGCAGCAATTTCGGAACAGTAGTGTGTACAATAGAAATGAATCCTCCAACAAATAACATCAATCACCCAAGTAAAGAAAGCCGCCATTGAAACCTCAAAACACAATTAATCCCGGTAATTAAAAAGTTATTATAGTCGTCTCAAAATTAATATTTGCTGCTTGACTTTAGCAAACCCAGCTAAGATGTCATGCAGTATTTGGTTATCAAAGGCGGAAAAAAAAATTAGCTAAGGATTAAACTGCGATTGTGGTTTAATTAAAGCCCGTGTAAACATTTTAAGGCAACAAGCTCCCCTTGTATTAGGTCAGCCATGGTGCAAGCTTCCTGAAGATGAATCCACTTCTATACCTAATTAAAATTGTGTGTTAATTAGTTTCAGCGGCGGTGGGGGGGGGGGGGGGGGGATGGTGCTCAGAGTTGCTTTCAAACATTATTCAGCAACAATAGCTTCAATAACAGATGTCTATAGGAACCTTTCCTGCACATTGGTTGTGCCCTCCACTCAAACCAGGAGGAACTGCGGAATGGAAGAGAAGAAAAATGGGACAAAGGATGGAGGGTGTAAGAGGGTTATGTCCCCCCTTATTAAATGCATTAATATACATGGAAAAGCACAACATTCGTTTACCTGGAGTCCAAGTTCGTGAACACACGTTCGTACGCCCAGGGCCTGGAATCCACTTTGATTAATTTGCAGAGAGGCCAAAGCATCAGCTGCTTAAACTCCACATCTCCAACTGGGGGAACTATCTCTCAATGGGAAGGGACATGTACCCGAGCTGCGGACAGGAAGGTGGAGGCAGGGCTCTCACGCATTTCACACTGAGCCCACCGGGAAGCTCGCAAGGAGATCCTGGTACCTACCTTTCACCTAGTGAGGGCTCAAACCCACGTTTGTCGGATGTCGAACAACCGACTAGTGACTGTCCTCCTTTGGGGGCAGGAGGTAAGTGGGGTCTCCTCGGAGCTGAACTGGCTGCACGGTGACATGTTTGGCAACAGAAGGGCCGAATGGCCTACTCCCCTGCTCCTACATGTTAGAGTGTCGGAATCGAGCCAGCCCTCTGTTGGTCGTCCGGTTCCTGAGCCAGGCGGGTCTGCAGTCTTCCTGGGCACTCGGCTGCAACCCGTGGGCATTTAACTGGAAGTTACCGTAAGCTTATTTGTATCTTAATCTGCTGTAACACAGTCTTAAAAAAAAGATCTGTTTCACGTGTCTGCTTGGAAACAGAAGTGGATACAGGGAGAGATGCAGATGGAGATGAATGGGTTGCAGTTTTGGTCCTGTACTCTGGAGCCTGATCTCAGCCTCCGTGCAAAGAATTATGAGCCAGTAGCTAACTGCTCTTTCTCAACCTAGGAGGATTTACTGAGCGGAAAAAAAAAACTGGGAGAAAAAAGGAGGAGAGAAGGAGTCAGGGAGTCACGTACCCTTTTATTAAAACACATTAACGTGTGTGCAAAAGCACAAGATTTATTGTCCTCAACTCTAATTTATTTGTAGCCGCGATCATTAATGCACCAGGTAATGCTGGTCGCTAGAAGTAGGTCATATTTCAGCCATAATTGCATTGTGTCACAACCTGAGTAAGCAGATTCCTAGCGCTCGAGATAGAGTCACAGCTAAACAATGTTCGCTTCCGAGCTCAGCAGTCTTCGAACTGAAATGCCACGTTTATGCACTGGAAACGAGAAGTAAATAAAAGTCTCGCAAGCAAAGCACAGTCTTTATGAGCAATGATCAAAAGCCAAGTCACTGAGCAGCTCTCACGTACAGTCACATCCTACACAGAGTTGCTAATGCTGTCGTGACTTTTACTTTCTCCTCCCGCAAGTCAATCTGCATTGATTCTGGAAATGTATCAAGCCAGTCCACAAATAATGTCTGACTTCCTGTAACCAATTCTTACAGCCAGGGCTCTTCGACTCACGAGGACAAGGACCGAAGATCGTTGTGGTCGAGGCGCAATTCCAAGATGTCACATTAAGACGTTACACTGCTCAGCTCGAGTTCCGAGCCATGCTCTTATTATCCAGTGACTTCTACCAGCATTTTCTATGGAGCGGTGTCAGCGAGAGAACCCCTCACTGGAAGCAGACAGGGAAGCTCATGATCCTCTGACTGTGAGGAGCTAGGTATAAGCTATTAATTACCTGCCCCATTGAAAACTGAAGGGCTGTAGATTGTCAGCGGGTTCAATACCAACAGATCCACAGTCATTGGTGTTGGGCTCAAACAAGTTTATTAAACAATCTCCACCTTTCACCACCTTGCTTGGCAATGCCAGTGGGTTTATCCAAATAACTGGCAGCGGCTGCTTTTGTGAAGCAACTCTCTTGGGCACGTGCGATGGAAGAGAGGACTCTTACCAAGTCAGAGTGTAATGTTACGCTAGAATGCAACTGGTTGTATTCTCTCCCTCACTCTCCCTCCCTCCCCACGAGTACACTTCAGAACTGTCTTGACTACAAGTCCTGACCTTGCCTCAACAACGCTATTAGTCTCCGCTTTGACAGCGTAGCATTGCATCGCTTACAGTCTCCCTCCCTGGAATGCTTTCAACGTGAAGGGCAACTGGAAACCAGCAGATGATCGCTGACCCAAAATTCCACCTAGTCTTAGCCCGTTGCTCTTTTTTTTAAAAAAAGAAACACAAGATATGTTGAATTTGTCGTCAGAAATATAGAAAATCCAAGTCCTGTATTTGTAAGCCAGTTATTCTTTATATATATATAAATATGGCTTAAGACTTAAAATTTTCACTTTAAAATTCAAAGATAAATATTTTTATTTGAGGCTAAGACATGATGGAACTTTGGGCCTTAGTTGAGCAAAGTCTTGCCTGATACACAAAAGACTCAATGCTCAACTGAGAAAGATATATCACGCTAGGGGTGATCTCCAAACACATATTGGAAACGACCCCTTGTTATCGCTCCCCTCAACAAGTCTCCAGCCACCCAACCCTGGGAAACACCGACATCTCCTCCTACCTTCTTCAGCTTGCCACTCTTCGTCCCCGCAAACACCAGAGAGTGTTCGTTGTAGACATACGAGATCACCGAGGTCATCCGGTCGTGCTCCTCAGAGAACACGGGAATTCCTTGCATGAGAGTGGATCCACCCAACGGAGCATTAATGTCCAAGCCACAAAATCGGTCATCTATTGGGACAGGCTGCCCGGGACAAAGAACAAGCTTGTGTTAAAGGCAGATGTGAATTTTCATTTATCATTTACAGTAGAACATTATAATAACCCACACATTTGATACGACTGCCTTTCACATCAGGAGGATTCACGTCAAGAGTTCCTGACGTGAATATACTGTTAAGTGACTGTGTATTTATCGGTGAATATCTACTGTTATATAGGTAGGTAGATAGAGAGAAGGGAATGTAGGTTATTTTGCACCTTTTAGCAACTTGCAATAAAGGAGAAAGCACAAAATGCTGGAAAGCTGCTGCAATTCTTAAGAAGGAACAGTTTCCAAGCTAAGACAGTGTAAGAATTTCCCACATTTCACATTTGTGAGATCTTAAATTTCTACGAGGCTAAGACTAATTGGAATTTGGAACTCAAGGCTTTAAAGACCGTGGTCTTCAATCTTAGAACATCAGAAATTTTGGGCCCACTGTGGTGGGGGGGTGGGTGAGAGCAAGAATTCAATTAGAGTCATTATAAATCTTTGCTCATCAAAACTGAAAATGAAAGGGAATATAAAGAATATTCCGTTTCCAACCAGACAGCCCATAGCATTGTATCACTGTATCACAAATACAAGCACAAAGGCCCTTCCCACATTACAGAATAATGCTGTCCACTGTGCCGACTCTCAGCCAAACTCTCTTCCCTGTTTCCCGCCTCAGTGCAATTATTTGACAGTCTGGACTGAATTATGTGCAGTTTTATTCCCATGCTCGCGTGTGTCAGACTCCTCTGAACTGAACGCAAAGAAAGGAAATACAATTTATACCTATTCCATCTGTTCTATATCCAAGGTCAAGACTGAAAACAGAAGCAGGGTTAACTGGCCGCCACAGAGCTTGTATTTATATTTATATAGCAACCTCGATCTTACGTAGGATAACATCTCGGAGCGCTTCACAGTGGTGGAGTCGGATGTTGAGCAAGGGAGAAGTGGGGGGTGGGGGCGGTAGGGTGGGGGCCATAGGCGCAGTTGAAGACGTAGGTTTTAAGATGGGATTTAAAGACATGGGGTGGTGGGGTGGTGGGGGGTGGTGGGGGGGGGGGGTGAGGCAGAGGGATAAAAGCAGAGAATTCCAGGGCATGGTGACCGAAGGCTCGGCCACTGATGGTGGCACTAAGTTTATGAGACATGCCCACCACAGCTGGCACGGGTTAACTGAGTAGACGGGCAGTGGATAACAACAACAACATGCATTTATATAGCGCTCCTCTGTGTCCCAGAGCACTTTAACTGGAAATATTTCAATAGAATGTTACTCAATTTGTTGACCAAGTTCATATTGCACGACCAAAACACACACTGCTCCATTGTGAAGGGGGTGATGTCTTTCAGATGAGATCAAGGTCCCATCGGTTCTGGTAGATGTTAAAAATCCAATGGCTCTATTCAAAAAGAGAAGGGAGTTTCTTCTGGTGTCCTGCCCAACAATTCTCCAAACAAAATTGATCATTCGCTTCACGGCTGTTTATGGAACACTATTGCGGGAAAATTGGCTGCTGCATTCGCTTACAAAATACAGACACATAAGGTATACAGTAAATCTTTTGAGCCATGTTCCCAATTTCAAAATGACATATCAAATGCCAAGATTAATTATTTTGTTTTCGAGAATGGCAAAAAAAACCACACCCTATCAATTAAAATAATTTTTTTCTAATTTTTGCACCAATGGCAAATTGGTCTTTCAGACTAAGACGAGGTAGAATTTCAAGCCTATGATTTTAAACCCCACCTTGAAATCTGCCTGTGTTCACTACAGCGTCTAAATTATGGGAATGTGAGTATTTATAGTATAGTTTAATTGAAATAAACTGAATTTTTAGCCTCTAATGATCGTCAGTGATTTTGGATGGACAGCGGACAAGAGAACACAGCTTTAGGACTGTAAAAGGCAATTTCAGGGCAGACACCAGGAAGCATTTCTTTACCAGATAAAAACAAATATTTGGTCACTCAATCCATGACTGTTTGTGGGACGCTGCTGTGCGCAATTGGGGACAGCGTTTTGCCCACAAAATATACAATCAATTCATTTTACAGTATATTCTGTGAAGAGCTTTGAGACATCTCAATGACATGATAAGGCGCTATATCAAATGCAAGGATTACTATTATTATTATTTTATATACCAGAGGGCAATTAACAACTGGAACAGGTTGCCAGGAAAGGTGGTCGAAGCCAGGACACTGGACTCATTTTTAAAAAAAACATGATACTGGGTGGTCTATAGGTGGGTGTTCTGGAAGGATGAGATCAAATGGGCTAAAGGGACTTCTTCATCCAAATTAATCTTGTGAAGAGGTTTTAAATCCGACTGAAATTGTGCACATTTGGAATACTGTGTGCGTTCTGTATATCCAATCTTCAGAAGATCATTGATGCGTTGGAGAAGTGGGGCGAGCAAGGGAAGAGCAATAAGGATGATTCCAGCACTTAAGAGCTCCAAGCGATGAGGAGAGCCATACAGAAGCTGGGGTTATTCTAATAAGGAAGAGATTGGGGACATCTGTAAAGTGATGAGAAGCACGGACTGTGTGAGTTGCAGCTACCTGACTTGAATCATGAGAGCAGAAGAACAGAACCAGAGGCTATAGTTTTAATTTAAACAATCTCAGGGGATGAGAAGATTTTCCCCCTCCCATCAATTAAAGAAAATGTAGGACGTTCTGTCTCTTACACGAACATAAGAATTTGTTGGCGAAAGAAGACCAAGGTCTATCTTGTTGGCCTTCCACCAATCTGGCAGTCGCTTGAAATGTTGTGCCGTAAACTATTTACCGTATCCCGAGATATTATTTTCCAGCAGAAATTATCTAATTTGTTCTTGAAACAAACAACATTTTCTGCTTCCACTGTCTCAAGAACTGGATAAGTAATCACTTCTGAACGGTATTGGATGATGAATTATAGGACACAGTGATGTACTTCTAGGATAGGGATGCAGGAGAGGTGGGGAAGGAGAAGTATAGGGTCTGTTGATGGGATGGATGGAACAGGCCAGGTTTTGATTAGAGAAGATGGATAAATATTGTAAAGATTTTTTTCTCCCTGTTTGATTATCTTTGGCAATCAGGGAGTGTTTGGACAAGACTTTTCTCCGGGAAAATGAGATTAGTGGCTTGTTGGATTGGGTAAGAGAGAGTTAACGAATACGGTTTGATGTTGTCTATAGACACATCCAAAGTGTTGAGTCAAATTGTTTTGTGCATCCTTCTGCTCTTTGGTTTCGCCCACAAAATACACAATCAAACCACTTTACAGTATATTCTTGTGTAGCACTTTGAGATATCTCAAGGATATAATAAGACGCCATATCAAATGCAAAGATGATCATATTATATTAGGTTTAAAATTAATTCCAAGAACAGGACCTCCTTCACTCTCCACAGCCCCTCCAACTCCCCTCCACTTACCCAACTTCTCTGACAGACCCTTGGTGATTGGAACTATTTCCTTTAGCCCAACCACTGCTGTGCCAATCACTAGTGCACTTTCCCCGACAACCAGTATCAGATGAACCACTTTCAACGATGGCACTCACAATGGGCAAGCAGACCAGACAGGCAAATTCTCCGGCTGGTATAGAGAAATTAGAGCGAGCTGGGACATTCATCGCTGCATTCTTGGCAGAGGTCTGTAGAAACAAATCTTCCCCACATTCTTAAATACTAGCCTCAACCTGAAGCTGGGCAGCAATATAATAATAATCCTTGCATTTGATATAGAGCCTTTCACGTCATCAAGGCGTCTCAAAGGGCCTCACAGGACATACTGTATAGTGGACTGACTATGCATTTTGTGATTGAAACACGGCAGCCAATTTGCACATTGCAATGTCCTACCAACAGCCACCCAGTACATGATCAATTTTATAATTTGTGGGATTGTTGGCTAGGACACCGGGAGAAACTCCCTTCCCTTTTATGAATAGTGCCATGGGATTTTTAACATCCATCTGAACAGGCAGACGGGACCTCACTTTAAATTCTCATCTGAAGAACGTCATCTCCGACGATGCAACACCCCCCAACACTGCATTGGAGCGTCAGCTTAGATTATGTGATTCCAAGTCCTGACGTGGGGTTTGATCCCACAACCTTCCGACTCAGAGGTGAGAGTGCTACTTGCTGGTTTGAAAAGGGATCACTTACACCTCTCCCAGAACATCGAGCCTCAACTAAAAACGCGGCAGCCAATTGCACAGAGCAGTGTCCCACAAACAGTCGTGGATTGAAAATGAACAATTTATTATTGTTTTGGAGGGATTATTATTAGGCGCGTGGAGTAAGAAAACTTGCCCAAAGTTTCGTCCTGCCTGGAATTGAACCCAGGTGTCTCGCTCGCAGTGCTCTAACCACTGAGCTACAGGACCTTGCATGAGTTAGTACTCCACATCTCCATTGAAGAGACCGAGAGTTATGCACGCAGCATAAAAGATTGACACACTTTTGACGTTATATACTTAAAAGTAATTTTTATATATTATATAAATTGGAGTTGAGGTACAGATCATCCATGATCTGATAGAATGGCAGAATAGACTTGAGGGGCTGAATGGCCTACTCCTGTTCCTATGTTTCTATGTTTCTATTATATTAAACATATTCAAGGGAGTAACTTTTCCTATAACAGTTCTGCATTAAGAGCAGTGCTCACACTGGGTAAAAGGCGACAGCTACCAGCATTGTCAACCCCGAAGGAACAAAGAGTCTCCTCCATATCTCTAAAAACAAAGATGAAGTACTGCTTGGTGGCATCTCAACAGCAGTGGATCTAAAACTCAAATGTTACAGGTTATAAATAGATTATTGGCTTAGACTGAGACTTGAGACCTTGTGTACTTTGGAAAAGGACCTTGTGTTCCAACACAGAATGCCAATCAATAACCTATTCATTCATCTCTATTGGTTTCACCGTGCTTCAGGTGAGCCATAAATTGTGCGTCAGAGGTAAGCTTCCGAGAATCAAAGCAATGCTGCTAAATAAATATGGAAATTCTACCACACAGAACGAAGCCGGTTAGCTGTGTCCCACCCTGGCTCAGTGGGTAGCATTCTCGCTTCCGAGTCAGAGGGTTGTGGGTCCAAGGCCCATCTCGGGACTGAACTCACAGTCTAGGCTGACACTCCAGTGCAGTGCTGGGGGCTGTCCTTCGGATGAGGTGTTAAACCAAGGTCATGTCTGCCTATTCAGGGGGATGTTAAAAATCCCTTGGCAATATCCAAAAAGGGAAGAGAGCTTCTCCTGGTGCCCTTGCCAACAATCCCCCAGATAACGGTGATCATTCGCTTCAGGCCTGTTTAAATTTGTTAAAATTATTACTTGAAAATGTGTCCCCATTTGCTAATGACTCACCAACCTTAGGAAAGAATCTATTGCTGGTTACTGTATCTCAACATGAACTAATTCATGCAATGGGTAACCAGAGGGGATGGTAAATGTATCAGGAACATGGTTCTTTCATGCTTTCAAATGCAACGTTACCATTGAAAAAGAGTCCTCCTTCAAGTAATTCTCCCACCATGAGAGTACTGCACAACCCTCAATAGATATTTCTCTAGGATTCTAGCTTGCTAGACGCAGTCGAGAGGAGGCAGTGGGAAGTGGGTTGGGGAGTAAGCAAGTCGGAGAGGTAGGGAGACCCCAGACCTACAAGTCCTGTAGTTCAGTGGTTAGAGCACTCGCCTCGCAAGCGAGAGACCTGGGCTCGATTCCCGAGCAGGGAGAAAAGTTGGGCACGTTTCCTTACTCCACACACCTCTGCTTACCTAGCAGTAAGTAGGAACCCGGTTGTTAGTCGATTGGCGGATCGTTTTTCCGGGGGATAATAATTGCTCAAAAAACCCAATAATAGTTTGATCACTCAATCCACGACTGTTTCTGCGACACTGCTGTGCACAATTGGTTGCTGCGTTTCGCCCACAAATATACAGTCAATTCACTTTACAGTACATTCTGTGAAGCGCTTTGAGACGTCTAGAAGACGTGAAAGGCGTTATATCAAATTCAAGGATTATTACTACTATTACTATTATTATTATTATTATTGTAGGAATGTCAAAGAACTATAGCACAGAGTATACCTCTGGCAAACATAGTTCTGTCATGGCAGTACAAGAAAAAAAATGTTTTGTTTTCGATGAATCCGACAAGTAACGCAGTTTACTTGTGGAACTTTACAGTTTCACAACTTAAATCAAATTTCATGCTGCTCATAGAAAAGAGAGAGATTGCTCTCTGCACCTGCTGTGATCGCAATGGCTTATTCTCCACTTCCATTTGTGTCCCATAACATCTTTTTTTTTTCTCTCTTGGAATGCTCACACGTGGGAGAGGCACGAACACCAGTGAAGGACACGGTAAGGTTAGTATAAATTGCTATTAGAAGCTGCTGTTGCTCATCCCAGGATTGAGTCCCAGAATACTGAAAGCTGTATCGTGAGTGATCGAGCTTCGCTGGGTTTCTTTAACCTGCATGAATTTACCTTACCACGAGCTACTGGTGGAAGCAAACACATTCCATACAAACACAACGTCACTGATGATAACCTCACTGTTGTGGCACTGGGTGGTGTGGTGACTTAACACACTCCCTGGAACAGAGGTTTGAATTCAGTTGGTTTGATTCGCCTCTTTCCTGGTTGTCTCCTACTAAAACCATACCTACCTGCCCACTCCATCAGCTCAGTAAGCTCTGGCCTACGCCATGTCCCCCGTTTGCCTGCCCCGCCATTGGCAGTCGGGCCTCCAGTCTTTCTCCCCCCGCCCTCTGGATCTCCTCGCCACCTCCCTCGCCTCTTTCAAAGCCCGTCTCAAGACCTTCCTCTTTGACCGGGCCTTTGGTCATTCGCCCACCCCACCATACTTGACCTCCACCCCGCTTGATTCCAATCCCCAGCTCAAGTGCAAACGCTCAAATGTTCAGTGCCTTGGGTTACAGTGATGTGAAAGGCGCTATATAAATCCAACTTGTTGTAAATGTCAAATCCTTCAGGCTCCCACTGCTTTCCCTCACCGACTACCCTGCCCTCTAATTTACTCTAATACCACCCGTGTACTGAATATCTTCATTGTGAATTCTTCAACAGTGATTAGCCTTCTCCAATGGCCATTGCATCACTAAATCAACTCTCCTTCCTGTCTCCCAATAGACAGAAATAGACAAGGTTTGGCATTGACCGATCTCCAATTACATTAAGTGCCAGTTCTTTACAGATGTCCACTCAACGTGAGTGAGGCCAAACTATACTGAATCACTTGGGGAGGGGGAGAGGGGGGGAAATGGGGATGTATTAATTCACAGTCTCTCTATCCTCACCCAATATCCAATATCAATGGAGAAGCAAGCTTGTCATGGCTCACTTTATACAAAATATACAGTCAATTCACTTTGCAGTATATTCTGTGAAGTGCTTTGCGACGTCTCAACGACGTCATGAGGCGCTCTATCAAATGCAACGATTGTTATTATAGTGCTGGCTTTTTTCCTCTCCCTAGATCAGAAGAGAGTGCGTCCACTTGTACTTCCAGCTGAGATCAGCTAACTCAACACAGACCAGGCAAGGAGCCCAAGCATGAAGCAGTCACTTTTAGCAGCTGAGCTGTACACGCACAGTATTCAAATTCCGAAGAGCTTCATTTCAGTATTGAAATGAAGGGAAGTAGGATATATGGCACAAACATAATGCACAACAAGACAGCAGTGAATCAGAAAATAAGCTGCTTGCGATGTAGCTTTCAATCACAGTAATTATGCAACCTGTAATTTACATGTTGTTCACGCTGTCTTATTGAGTTTTACACGTGTGAATTGCCGGTCAAAGATGGCAGATACAAAATAACATTTCAGCCATTGTTTCATACACAAAAACTATTGTCTACGCTCCATCAGTTTCAAATTGTGCGGAGGTAATAATAAATAATAACAATCCTTGCACTTGACGTAGCAGTTTTTACGATTAGGACTTCACAGGATATACTGTCGTGGAGTGGACCGGAGTGATTGTGTATTTTTTTAGGCGAATGTGGCAGCCAATTTGTCCACAGCAATGTCCCACAAACAGCCTTGAAGCGAATGATCAATTTTACCTGGGGGATTGTAGGCCAGGGCAACTGAAAGAAACTCACTGCTCTTCCCCACCGCAATGCAGTCTTCAAATGAAAAATCGTAGTGCTCTCTAGAACTGCATTGGAGCGTCAACCTAGACTGTGCGGATTCAAAGTCCTAGACACGCGCACACGACACAGACACACGTAACCGACACACATACATACAAAGCAAGTCAACCTTACCGCAGTAACGCAGGCGATGTCTTTCACTTTAAGCCAGGCCAGGTCCAAAAAGCCTTCTCCTCTGTAACAGGACTGAAGCCTGTCCTTGATCCGTTCGTTGATGGACTTCAGCACAAACATGCAAAGGGCGGACTCATCCGGCACTTTGCTTCGGCGTTTCTGACCCTTGGAGAAGACGGTGAAGAGTACATCATCGTCCGGGCCGATGCCCAGTGACCGAGCCAGTATAGCCCCGGCCTTGGACAGATAGGCGGCCTGCAGCAGACGGTACTCGATGCCTCCCTTGACACAGCCGATGGGAAGCTCGACGTAGGAGTTGAAGGTGGTGTCGGCTTTGCACAGCCTGACCAGCTTCGAGGTGTAGTCCTGCTCACGGGTCGAGCCCAGGGCGGTCACCATCTCTGGCTGGAGGGTCAGGAAGTAGACAAAGTTGTCGCTGCTGAAGCCATAGATGTAGTAGATGTCGAAGTCGGGGATGACGGTGAAGGTGTCAGAAGGGATCTTGATCAGCGAGGCCACAAACTCGTCGTGGAAGACGTAGGCGAACATGCCGTCGGCCTCGGAGTTCTTGGTCAGCCTCCGGCTGGAGATGGTGGGGAAGTACTCGGGTTTGCCGTCCACCGCCGTGGCAATGAACAGCTTGGCGTCCGCGTCGTGATCCGCCACGATCACCCCGAACACAGAGCCGCTGTCGTTCACACCGGACAAGTAGTGCTCCTTCTTGTGCGACGGCTCGCCCAGCTTGAACAGGTCGTCGAGCCTCAGGAGCTTGCAGATGCCCTGGTAGAGGCTCCCGCAAGCGATCAGCCGGTTCTCCTTGTAGTCGATGAGCAGCATCTTGTTGACGTTGTTGGTCATGGTGAGGGGCTCGTTGCATGGCTGGACGATGCGGGGAGGGTAGCAGGCGGGGTTGTCATCGTCGGGACCCGTGAGGTGGGACACCATGAGGTCGAGATCGCTGGACAACTTGTAAATCCTATTGACCGCTCCCAAGTACACGCTGCCCGTAACCTGATCCACGACCAAGTGGTTGAAGACCCATTCGGACCTCTCCGACCTAAAGGTGCCGTACTCTTTGTTCACAATCGTCCTTGACCATGAAGAAGCTAGCACTAGGATGAGGTGGAAGATCAGGCAAGTCCGGTTCTGTTTCATCGGTGCCATTGTTGATGAGAGATCAAAAGCTCCTCTCCCCTTGATTTCTGTGTCTTAATCCCAATTAAAACAAAACACTAAACCAGCTCGATTGCTCCCAGCCGAAATCTATCCACCAGTGGGCTTCTGATCTTTAGCATTGTGGTCCTGGAAGACAAGAAACAGAGATATTTAAGAACTAATAATCCTTGTATTTGATCACGTCTTCGAGACGTCTCAAAGCACTTCACAGAATATACTGCAAAGTGAATTGCCCGTATGTTTTGTGGGCGAAACACAGCAGCCAATTGCGCACAACTGTGTCCCACAAACCGTCGCGGATTGCGTGACCAATTTATTGCTTTTTGGAGGGATTATTACCCGCAGAAATGAATCTGCACTTTCCCTGCGCATTTCCATCTTCAAGTTTTATCCCATTCTCCCAACCGTAATAATCCTTGCACTTGCAATACGACCTACCTACCCAGACACACTCCTTCAATACAGTCAGTGAGTGGTGAGAGCTGATTCCAACAGTTCATTGCTCCTGTGCAATTGCACTCAGTCATTACACCCTTCAGATAACACAGTCTAACCTCCACCTGTAACTGACGTGAAATCACACATCCTGCGCTGGTTTCAACCGTGGGTTAATTTCAACCCCTGATTTCATGACACTTGCTGTCTCATTTAGGAAAAACAAACTAAAATGCATCATCAAGTCACTAAAACAGGTGTTTGTTTTGCAATCCAAAAATATCCTCCATCCTGCAATGACTTGCTAACTGCAAATTCACCAACATATATGAAACTAGATTTCCTCCCTCTCACCAAAAAAAATTACGACTCCCACACTCATACTAGGTTTAAATCACTGCAGATAATAACAACCCTTGCGTTTGATATAGCACCTTATCACGTCTTCGAGACGCCTCAAAGCATATACTGTAAGAATATACCGTAAAGTCAATTGACTGCATATTTTGTGGGCGAAACGAATGTTTGACTTGCAATTTCTAACAATGGGTTTACAATCAATCAATCAAGAAATAAATGTGAAATCAATCAACCAATCAATCAATCAATCAATCAATCAATCAAATAAATTCAAAGCAAGCACATCAAGTGCAAGACTCTCCTGCGAAACGAACCTTTCACTGAAGTCCAGAGTGTACAAGGCTGCTAACACCTGCGGATCAGGAGAGATTTGCTCTTATGTTATTGCAGTCAACCTCTCCTTCAGATCAGCCGAAAATGCTGCAGCTCTGCCCGACGTTCTTGCTTTAAGAATACCAACGTTTACCACATGCCACCCCGCCCATGCCACCCTCCGATTGGCTGGTGGTCACCCACCCTCTCCCCATTTTTCCCTCTGATTGGCCGCACAAGTGCCAATCAATCATTTTACTCCTTCCCCCTAAACCCGGCTGATCCGCCTTTTAGTTTTGGTCAATTGACACATTGCCCCAAACTCCACCACCATAATAATAATAATCCTTGCATTTGATATAGCGCTTTTCATGTCAGGAGGACATCCCAAAGCGCTTCACAGAACACACTGTAAAGTGAATTGACTGTATATTTGTGGGCGAACGCGGCAGCCAATTGCGCACAGCAATGTCCCACAAACAGTCGTAGATTGAAAATGACCAATTTATTATTGTTTTTTGGGTTTTTTTTGGAGGGATTATTATTAGGCTCTGTGTGGAGTAAGGAAACTTGCCCAAGGTTTCGCCCTCTGCCTGGAATTGAACTCAGGTCTCTCACTTGCAAAGCAAGTGCTCTAACCACTGAGCTACAGGACTCCACGAGTTTACCATTTACTAAAAGAGTGTCCAAACCGGACTGACAATGCCACACATCCCACCGGACCCGTGGAGATCCTCGGGTCTTGATTGGAATTTCCCCCACAAATTATGCAGTCGACTCACTTTGCCGCGAAGCATAGTTAAGCATCAAATGCAAGGATTATTATTATAATTCTCCCTCTCTCTCTTCCCCTTGGAGGGAGGGACACATCCATGCTTACCCAACTCTGGAGGGTATAATAATAATAATAATAATAATAATAATCATAATAATAAACCTTGCATTTGATATCGCGCCTTATCACCTCTTCCAAACGTCTCAAACCGCTTCACGGGATAAACTGTAAAGTGTAGCGACTGTGTGTTTTGAGGGCCAATTGCTAGGCACGGGTTGACAAGAACCAAGCCTTGGGGACCCCAGAGTGTGCGTTGAGGTAACTGCTGGAGCCTAACCAGCAAAAAACACATTGCTTGCCATCGAGAGCACCGGCTGGCAAGCTTCTCCCTGTTTGTTCAGCTGGGACCACCCTATCCATCAGGGCTTGGGCTCGCAGAGTTAACGGGAATCGAATGGGAAAACTCCCTGTCTCCAGTCTGCCAGTCTGCCCTTCCTAGTCCTGGCCAAGAGCCAGAATTAGCTGGTTTGTCATCAGCAGTGTCTTGGAGGACTGCGGGCCCTCCTTTGCCAAAAATGTCACCTTGGAGCCAGTTCAGCTCCAAGGAGATCCCGCTTACCATCGCCAAGGAGGACAGTCACACCTATAAAGGAAGAAAGGCTAGCAGATCTGCTGTGCAACAAATATGTTTGGATTTTCCCAGCCTACTTCACCGTAACTAACCCAGTGAACCATCCAGTAGCTAACTGCATAGCACAATTTTTAGGCAATGTATTTAAAAATGAGCCAATCAAAGCAAAATGGAGTGTGGATAAGCATAGGCAGTAAAACAGAGGCTGTTAAAACATAATTAAACAAGCGCTACATTTATTCTGTTACCATAAGGAATGGGACATTGAGATTTCTTCATCGAAAAAATCATGGATTAATTATATTATGGAATAGAAACGGACCACCTAGGATGGCAAATCCACATTGCTGTTCAACATAACCTAATCCTACCCCCTTGAAAAAAATATATGGTCACTCAATCCACGATTGTTTGAGGGGCACCGCTGTGTGCAAATGGCTGCCACATTTCCCCCACAAAATACACAGTCAATCCACTTTACAATACATTCCGTGAAGCGCTTTGAAACGTCTCAATGACGTGATAAGGCGCTATATCGAACTCAAGGATCATTTTTATTACGGATATCTCCCCACAACCTTCGTATCCCTCTTTTTCAAGCATCTATCCAATTCCACTTTTTTTTTTAGATGAAGAAAAAAAAGATGTTAGGCCATCCATCTCAACAAGGGTCCATTGTGACAACTCCAACTGCTAATCCGACTAAGTGTTAGTGTGGTTACAGCAGGAATTGTAGCCTGGTTACATTGCGACAGAAATATCTAATTGGCCCGATCTCTCTCACTCACTGTTAAGTTTGGGCTGACTCCCATGTAGATGGGCGCTCCCTCATTCTGCAATGCTAAGTTGCCTTAGTGACTCTGAAAGCATTTTTCCCCCCACCGTCTCGGGAGTAAACTTCCAATTGAACTTCCAAGCCAACTTCATCTGCTTATTGTAAGCGCTGAGAGAGAGAGACACCAGAGCTAAATCGGGAACAAATAGGAAACTGTCCTACGATATCACACTGGAACTTTGTCCAGGGGAATAAAGAATGCCTCATTCTCCATGATGTTTGAATCACGCTGTCCGTAAAGGAAGGCATCCTTTTATTTTTATCCTCTAAGTCCCGAGCCAGGACACTGTGCTCATGACCACATTCCTTTAGCTGTTGGTGGGTCTCTGATATAAAAGCTGCCAAGTTCTGCCAAGTCTCTGTCCAATAAACGTCTCAAGAGGATAAAAAAAACGTCATCTAGAACAGAGCGTCGCTTTCTATATATAAAAAAAAACGGCGGTTGTGTAACAACACAACATTCGCTCTACAATCGATCCACTTTACTTCACAGTGTGGCTTGTGAAGCGATTTGAGACGTCTTGATGACGTGATAAGGTGCTGTGTCAAATGCAAGGATTATTATTATTATTATTATTATGTATTCTGACCCAATTCACTCGAGTCTGGATCGCTCGGCTCTGACAAATTCGATCCGAGTTGTGACGAGACTGGGATGAAACGAGGGCGGCTTCTACAGGCAGACGTGTAGTTCCGCAAGGCGCATTTTTAAGGACATGCTCAATCGAATCGGAGGTTTGTCAGCGCAGTTTACACTGAGACACGTGATTAGAGAGAGCACTCCTCACCGAGACCCCTTTCTGGCTTTCCGATTTAGGCAGGTAGACGTGACTTAATCGTTAATGTAACTGAAAATTGCATTAACAATTAAATCGCATTACCTGCCCGAATTGTTAATGCAACTGTAAAGGTGCCCTTTGGACTTCGAGGTCTTTAAAACGTTGCAATTAATAAGCCTTTTTTTTAATACACACACGCGCTTGCCACGATTCAGAAAGAAATGGGAATTTCTCCTGGTCTCCTGGCTAACAATCCCACCCCCACCCTCACCCCACACCAAAAAAAAACTAGTCACTCACTTCACTCATTGGCTATTTTGTGGGACATTGCTGGGTCGCAAGACATAGAAATGAAATCACTGGGGACGCATTTTGTTTCTCAGTAGGTAATGCAGAGAAGCGGGAGCGTGTCCGAGCACTGTTGACAGACAGTCTCTGTACAGCTGGATCCTGGTGAAAGACAAAACTTCATCTCGACGAGTATTTTTAGCGTTAATCTTGTTGCGTCAATTTCACAGTGTAACCCACAACTGCCCAAGTCTGCTTTCTGATACCAGTCCAGAGTAATTTATCAGAGGGACGGATGTGGGGGTTGGAGGGGAGGGGGTATAGGGTGAGGGGGGGTAACGAGGGAATTGCTAACTCTAGTACGTAACCTATCCTGCATTTTCTTTTAGCAGTAAGTAGGAACCTGGTTGTTAGTTGATTGGTGGGTCACTTTTCCGGAGGTAATAATTCTTTAAAGACAAATAATTATAATAAATTGGTCACTTTAATCCACGACTGTTTGTGGGACACTGCTGTGCGCAATCGCCCACAAAATATACAGTCAATTGACTTTGCGGTGTGTATTCTGTGAAGAGCTTTGAGACGCCTCAATGGCGTGTTAAGGCGCTGTATCAAATGCAAGGATTATTATTGTTATCATTATTGGTGACGAAAAAGTCGTGATAACTACCCTATTATCTAAAAAAAAATCAGAATCTCTTTAAGACTTATAAGACATTGTCATGGTATCACAACTTATCTGCAACTGGTATCTGCGACCGCAAAAAAACAGGATGTCTCTGCAACACATGGTGTTTTGAACAAAAATCAAAAGTTTCTGGGTTTGCTTTGAGCAAAGCCTTGAGGCAACATCTTTCACTGGGTCTTAAAATCCGTCTCGTTCGCAGCGAATTATAATGATCCTCGCGTTTGATGCAGCACAACTTTCTGACCTCACCCACTGGAAGGTCTCAAAGAGCTTCACGGGATTTACTGTAAATTCTAATGACTATATGCGTTGGCAAACATGACGGCCACGATGCACACAGCAATGTCCCACGAGTGTGTGTCAGCCTGGCGCAGTGTCGGCATTCTCGCCTCGAAGTCAGAAAGTTGTGTGTTCAAGTCCCACATCGGCTCTTGGAAGCACACAGTCCAAGCTGACACTTCAATGCAGCGCCTTATCAGGTGGTGGTTGAGTCGTCTGAAAGCCCTTCACAGAATATACTGTAAAGCGAATTGACTGTATATTTTGTGGGTGAAACACGGCAGACAATTGTGCACAGCAGCGTCGCCATAAACAGTCGTGGATTGAGTGACCTGATTTTTTTTCCTGAAGGCATTATTACCCCCCAGAAAGTGATCCGCCAATTGACTAACAACCGGGTTCCTGCTTACTGCTAGGTAAACAGAGACGCGTGTGTGTGGAGTAAGGAAACTTGCCTAAGGTTTCGCTCTGCCCGGGAATCGAACCCGGGTCCTCTTGTTTGCGAAGCGAGTGCTCTAACCACTGCGCTACAGGACTCGGCTTCCGTTGAATTAATGGGCAGCGAATTTGCTTGAGATCACAGCTGCAGATAGGTCGGCCTGTGGTCTTGATCGCGTGTTCAAATTGGCACCTTTACTACCAGCTCAGCACTTGGCGTTCCTAGTATTGACCTGCAGCACTTATCTTACTCTAACGCAAAACTGTATTTTCGCCTTTCTTGAGTGCTGGATTTTCACACCTTCTTTATCACTTGGAAACTGCACGCAAGTGGAAGGTCGTACAAAAATCTCGCAGCCCACATCACCTCCTAGCCATTTCCTTTCCCCCCAAATGTCTATTATTATGAGTACAATAAACCAGGGTGTGAGTTACACCACGTAACAAAGATTGCGAGACAAGCGGGCTCGTATCTAGTCGGTCTCATGCAGATCACTGACTAAATTGTAATAAAACTCTCTGCGGTAATCCGACCTGATCCTTAATCTAAACAACCCCTCCCCCTCTCCCTCTCTCCTCGTCCCGATTAAGGTCGTACGCTTGATTTCAGATTAAGTCGTAAACCAATCGCCGCGCTGAGGGATCAGTGGTCGCTGGAGATTTAAGATAAGAACCTGGACTAGCAAGCGGCAGCTAATGCAAGAAATTCAGTAGGAGTTTCATTGCAGACCCAGAATTTGATAATCTCATTTCCTAGCAATCGCTTTTCAGGGAAACACGGTCTGTGGTCAGGGCAAGCAGTTGGCTTTTGGGGTCTGCAAGCACATATGTGTGCGCGTGTGTGTAACTGTGTGTTACTGTGTGTGGGCTGTGTGTGTGTGTGTATGTAATTGTGTATGTGTTTGTGTATGTAACTGCGTGTGTGTGTGTTTGTGTGTATGTAACTACGCGCGCGTGTGTGTATGTATGTAACTGTGTGTGTATAACTGTGTGTGTGTATGTAACTGTGTGTGTATAACTGTGTGTGTGTGTAACTGTTTGTTATGTGTGTGTGTGTGTGTGTGTAATTGTGTGTGTGTGTGTATGTCACTGTGTGCGTGTGAGATAAATTGCATTCACAGCTTGAAATTCACAGGCAGTAGGTCACAGACAGAAAAGTTGGGTGGGAGTCTTTGTGTAAAACCCTCTGGGACACTACCCTGTATGAGGAGCCTATCTAAATGCAAGCTGATGATGTTGTTGTTAGTTTCAAAACACTCTGCAACTTAAAACTGCATAATCACTGCTTACAAAATACACACAACAATAATAATAATCCTTGCATATGATATACCGCCTTATCACGTCGAGACGTCTCAAAGCTCTTCACAGAACATACTGTAAAGTGAGTTCACTGTGGATTGAGGGACCACATTTTTTAATATATATATATACATGTATATTCAGTGAAGCACTTATTATTATCGTTATTATTAATATTTCAGGAGACACCAGTGTTATCAGAATATGAGTGCGTCAACCACATACCTTGTGAATGAATTTAAAGAGCCTACAGCTTTCTTTTAAGTGCTATTAAGTGAGCCACGTCATAGCATGCCTCATACAAGTGGAATGAAAAAACAACATATGTTCATTGTGAACATACACCTCCCTTTACTAATAATGTATGTTTCCTGCACCCGTAGGGTACTATTATAACTAGTTATAAATAGTCTCATATTTGAGGAAGGGGTGCGAGATGGTTTATCTGCCGCTATTATTCAATGAGAATCTCAATAACAACAAAACTAGTGCCAGCCACTAACAAGCACCTTTAATAATAATAATAACCTTTGCATTTGATTTAGCGCCTTCTCATGTCATTGAGACATCTCAAAGCGCTTCACAGGATGTACTGTAAAGTGAATCGACTTTGAGGCGCCCCATTCAATATTGCCAGCCATCTTTGTAGCTCGGAATGAACTCAGCTCACACCCACCAGACCCTGATTTAAACCATCTACAACCAGCGAACAAAAAAAATCTTTAAGAAAATTAAGATTAATTTGATCACTCAACCCACGACTGTTTGTGTGGACGCTGCTGTGCGCAATTGGCTGCCGCGTTTCGCCCACAAAATATACAGTCAATTCACTTTACAGTATATGCTGTGAAGCGCTTTGAGACGTCTCGAAGACGTGATAAGGCGTTGTGTCAAACGCAAGGATTATTATTATTATTATTAAACTGATGGACGGGAGTGATTTGTCTCGAATAAATCCTATTTAGGCAGTAGCCAACAACAATAATAATTTAAAAATTGTTAAAAAACAATATTCTTACCCCTCAAGCTTTCTATTTCGCGTTCCGACAAATCCGCGAAAAAATAATCTTACGGTTAAAAATGCCTTCAACCCAGAGACGAGTGCAGCGTTTTCATTCAGACAACACGCTTTGGAAAAGTGCCTCTTGTAGATTTGGGTTAAAACAGCCCAGAAGAACTGGAGACCATCCCGAGGACTTTAGGACCCAGCAGGAGCTGAGATCAGCGGAAGAAAATGCAACCGGTGGGTTTAATTCAGCAAATCTGATAAATAATTATAATCCTTGCATTTGGTATAGCGCCTTATCACGTCTCAAAAGCGCTTCACAGGATATATTTTTGCGGGCGAAACACAGCTGCCAATTGCGCACAGCAGTGTCCCACAAGCAGCCGGGGAGGGAGTGACCAATTTTATTTGGGGAATTTGTTGGCCAGGGACACCGGGAGAGAGAAACTGCCTTCTCTTTTCGAATGGCGCCGCGGGATCTTTAACGTCCACCCGAACAGGGCAGACGGTGACCTCGGTTTAACGTCTCATCCGAAGGACGATATGGGGGCTTGAACCCATAGCTGTCTGACTCAGGGGTTGAGGGCGCTGCCAACTGAGCCAGGCTGACACACAATAAAGCAGCTGTAATAATAGTAATAATAATACTACTGCTAATAATAATCCTTGCATTAGACATAGCACCTTATCCTTTATCGCGTCATTGAGACGTCTCAAAAGCGCTGCACAGAATATACCGTAAAGTGAATTGATTGTATATTTGTGGGCGAAACGCATATGGCAATTAATACTGACGATGAATATGGAATGCGCAACGATGCTTTCACAGTGAGCACAGCATCCCAGCAGATGTGGATATTATAATATAATATGATATAACATAAGGTTCATTGTTACTCTCGCTAAGAGAGACAGAGAACCTGCCTAAAACACCCACCCCCACACACACCCCCACACACACACACACACAGGGGGAATCCTCAGCGCACAGGCATACAACACCACCTCTCTACTCCCTCGACAACGAGTTGCCTTGAGCCGGAGAGACAAAAAAAAATTATACATTAAAGAAAAAGAGAATGAGTTCATCCCAGAACAAGGAGTGGGGGGGGGTTAATAAATCTCTTTTGGGTCCTAGCGCCAGTTTTGATTCATTCACCTCTAATCTCAGTCCAGGATCGCATCGAATGCTATTCATCCAACCAGTGAGACATCAATGCTTTGACCCACCTTAATCTATTTGTAGGCTATTTAATAGCGCGATGTCTCGATCGATAACAATTGTATTTTAGGATCCTCATCCGCCAGAGGAAATATTCAGTTTTTCATTCTAATGTCCCTGTTATTATTTCCACTTATTTTATTAAATAAAAACACATAACCGGACCAGGTGGTGGGAAAACAAGGTTGCAGCTCCTAAGGTTGATTGAAGGTCTCTTTATTAGATTTCCAAATCGGAAATGTTTGAAAAGGGAAGTGAAATAAATATCTTTTGGGAAAGGTTTGGGATGGGGTTCGTCTTCTCTGCCCCCACAATATACAGTCAATCCGCTTTACAGTATATTCTGTGAAGCGCTTTGAAGTGAAGACGTATAAAATGAAAGGATTATTATTATTATTATTAATATATCAGGGTGTGTGATAGAGACCCCCCCTCCTGGAGGCATGGGGGGGTTGGGGTTGAGAGTGTGTCTGAGGGGCTGCTGTTACAGTGGTAGTTTTAAAACCATTCCCTTCCCCTCCAGGACCCCCAGGGTCGGGGTCGGGGTCAGGGTCAGCTGAAATGGGAGTCTTTAAAAGGTTTTTAAACCCAATTTTCTCTTAAAGCGTCCCTTTTTTTGGACAATAAAACTCCCATTGGCCCGGAGTTCTGCCTTTTGCAGGGGTATTTTCATGTCAATCTGCACTATAGAGAACACTAGAACATTTATCTCTCTTTCTATCTATCTCTCTCTCTCTCTCTCTCTCTATCTATCTATCTCTCTCTCTATCTATCTCTCTATCTCTCTATCTATCTCTCTAACACTCTCTCTATCTATCTCGCCGATAAAGCAACATCTGTCTGTCTGTGTATTGAATTGCCAAAGTGTTTTATCCACATTGTTAATCTAAATACGACATTGAAATCTGCTGAAGGAGAGAGGTGGATGCTTTTAATCCGAGGGCCAGAAGTCTATCCTGGTTAATGTGAGAGAAATATCCTCCCCGGGGAGGAAGGAGTTTTTTTTCTTTTTTTAAAAAAAAAATCAAAAAATAAATCTGTCTTCACCTCCCCAAAAGTCCCCTTACAGACTTCTCCGGAAAGAGGTTCGTTTTCAAACAGACAGATGCAAAGTTAACGAAGCCTTGAATAAGAATATTATTAGTTACATCTATTCCTTATTACTATTAATCATTTTAATTATGTGATTTTATCAGAGCGGAATTTCAGCTATTTTTAATTTCATTAACAGTTTGTCTCGTGGGTGTCTCTGGCTGGAGTCAAGTTATAATAATAATAATAATAATAATAATGATTATCATCCTTGCAATTGGAACAGCACCTTGAGACGTTTCAAAGCGCTTCATGGGATATATACAGAGCTGTAGAAGTCACTTGGCTACGTATTTGGTGGTGGGTGAAACTCGGAAGCCAGTTACGCAGTTATTTTAAGAGAGAGAGAGAGAGAAAAAATCCCTAACAGGAATTTGTGAAGTGATATCGCACAGAAACAGGCCATTCAACCCAACACTGGTCCATTCCAGTCTTTAGACAACTCACCAGCCTCCACCCCTCCTAATCCCCTCTCATTTAACAACAACAACTTGCATTTATATAGCGCCCCCTCACACACGGTAGTGTCCCAGAGAGCTTGACAGTGGCGGAGCAAGACCCCAAGCTGGGAGGAGGTGACAGTAGCCACGCTCGAAGAGGAAGGTCTTCAGCCGCGACTTGGAGACGGAGAAGGAGGAGGCGAGGTGGAGGGATAGAGGGAGAGTGTTCCAGAGTTTCGGGGGGTAGTGGCTGAAAGCGCGGCTACCGATGGTGGACGGGAAGGGAACAAGGAGCTTGCAGGTGGCCAGAGCTGGTCGAGCCGAGGCGGTGGGTAGCGGGCTGGGGCGTAAGCAGGTCAAAGGGGTAGGGAGATGCCAGGGCATGGATGGATTTCCTCCTCTATTCCCTTCTCCTTCTCGCCTGGAACTCCCAATCCACTGTACAGCGTGTTACGATGAATAAAAGCCCACGCCGATGCCACGTTGGATGGAGAGTCTGGCTTCTCTACTAACTATGCTGGTCCTCGCTCCCACCGGCTCCCATCCCAGCCAAGATCCAAAGCCAGGAGCAAGGGAATGCTTTGCTCTCCTCAGTCATCTCCCTCCCCCCAGTGGGGATGCACATCAACACAACTCAGTCCAGGATGGGATTTCCTGTATGATTTCAGGTGGTATTTAGACCCAAGCACTCAACTGGGGGGTGGCATTCTCTCTCTCTCTCTCTCTCTCCCTCCCTGTCTCTCTTGCTCCCTCACTGTCTTCCTCACTCCCTATCTCTCCCCCATCCCTCTCTCTCTCATCTCTCTCTCTCCCCCCTATCTTTTTCTCTCTCTCTCCCCCATCTCTCTCTCTCTCTCCCCCATCTCTCTCTCTCCCCCATCTCTCTCTCTCTCTTCCCCATCTCTCTCTCTCTCTCTCCCTCTCTCTCTCTCTCCCTCCCTGTCCCCCTTTCTCTCTCTTTCTCTGGGTGTGTGTCCCTCTCGCAAGAAATGTACTGCACTTGCATACCAAGCAGGTAGGGGGTAGAGTTGCAAGAGGAACAGTTTGCTCTGGGGTTTTAGAACAGGGAGAGGGAGAGGGAGTGAAATCTTCCCTAATTTCTATCTTGGCACTGTTACCCTATCCTATCCTAGCCTTGCAATGTGCCTTCCCCCAACCCAAACCCAAATGCAACCCCCCCACACACACCCCCACCCCAAAAAAAAGAATAAGACAGGGGTAGAATCAGTGGTCCTCACTCTTTTAAGAGCAGAAATGCCCCTGTTAAGCTGAATTCATATCACCCCAAACAAATCACTAGTTTTCCCTCTACTGGAGTGATCTTTCCCAGAAATTATCAACAGACAATGTCAAATCTATATATATATATATATACATACTAGTAAAAAAAAGTGGTCGGTGGGGGGAGTGGGTACAGAGTCAAATCCACAGCCTGGACAGAACAAGCATAGAAATAGATCAGATTCATTCCAGAGAAAGATTGCATGTCCCATCCATCTGTGGGCTTAAGACTTCCTAACATCTCACCTCTCCCTCCTTTCCAAGCAATATATCTGTCTGGGATGGTTGATTATCATAGCTTTCCATTCCTTTATGCCCCCTTGCTTCTTTTAAAAAGAACATATAATTGTGTTCCCTCCCTCCCCCCAACACACACACACACACACACATACACAGTTTTTGCCCTCAAATAAATATACATATATTTTTTAAAAATTGAAGGGAATATTACAGGCTTTAGGACACACGAGTAATCTTGGCTTTGGGTGAGGTGTTTGGTACCTGTAACTAACACAGGCGATTTCTCCCATCACTGAGGCAGGAAGCCAGATCTCTCAAGAGAACATATACAGGTATATATATAGAGAGAGACACACACACACACACACACACATGCACAGTGACATACAGAGACACACACACATGCATAGTGACATACAGAGAGACACACACACATGCACAGTGACATACAGAGACACACACACACATGCACAGTGATATACAGAGACACACACACATGCACAGTGATATACAGAAACACACGCACACACACATGCACAGTGACATACAGAGAGAGACACACACACATGCACAGTGACATACAGAGACACACACACATGCACAGTGACATACAGAGACACACACATGCACAGTGATATACAGAAACACACACACACACACATGCACAGTGACATACAGAGACACACACACACATGCACAGTGACATACAGAGACACACACACACACACATGCACAGTGACATACAGAGACACACACACATGCACAGTGATATACAGAAACACACACACACACATGCACAGTAACATACAGAGAGACACACACATGCACAGTGACATACAGAGAGACACACACACACATGCACAGTGACATACAGAGAGACACACACATATGCACAGTGACATACAGAGAGACACACACACACATGCACAGTGACATACAGAGACACACACACATGCACAGTGACATATAGAGACACACACACACAGAAACACACAGATATACCGAAACACAGACACACACAGAGAAATACACCCACACACACAGAAACACACACACACACAGAAACACAGACACACACACAGAAACACAGACACACACACAGAAACACACACACACACAGAAACACAGACACACACAGAGAGAGAAACACAGACACACAGAAAGAAACACACACACACATGGACACACACAGAGCGACACACAGAGAGGAGTACAAGTGCACACATATGCAATTCACACTCAAGTACATTTCAGGGCAAATATAACATAACGCCCTATTGTTTTTAAATGAAAAGATGTTATATGGAGACTCCGAGATTGAGAGACAGAGAGAGATGCAGAGAGAGAGGCAGATAGAGGGATAGAGAGGCACACAGAGAGAGAGAGGCAGATAGAGGGATAGAGAGGCACAGAGAGAGAGAGAGGCAGATAGAGAGATAGAGAGGCAGATAGAGATAGAGAGGCAGATAGAGAGATAGAGAGGCAGATAGAGATAGAGAGGCAGATAGAGATAGAGGCAGATAGAGAGATAGAGAGGCAGATAGAGAGATAGAGGCAGATAGAGAGATAGAGGCAGATAGAGAGATAGAGGCAGATAGAGAGATAGAGAGGCAGATAGAGATAGAGATAGAGATAGAGAGGCAGATAGAGATATAGAGAGGCAGATAGAGATATAGAGAGGCAGATAAAGAGATAGAGGCAGATAGAGAGATAGAGGCAGATAGAGAAATAGAGGCAGATAGAGAGATAGAGAGGCAGATAGAGAGATAGAGAGGTAGATAGAGAGATAGAAAGGCAGATGGAGAGATAGAGAGGCAGATAGAGATAGAGAGGCAGATAGAGATAGAGAGGCAGATAGAGAGATAGAAAGGCAGATGGAGAGATAGAGAAGCAGATAGAGAGATAGAGGCAGATAGAGAGATAGAGAGGCAGATAGAGATAGAGAGGCAGATAGAGATAGAGAGGCAGATAGAGAGATAGAGGCAGATAGAGATAGAGAGGCAGATAGAGATATAGAGAGGCAGATAGAGATATAGAGAGGCAGATAGAGATATAGAGAGGCAGATAGAGAGATAGAGGCAGATAGAGAGATGGAGGCAGATAGAGAGATAGAGAGGCAGATAGAGAGATAGAGGCAGATAGAGAGATAGAGAGGCAGATAGAGAGATAGAGGCAGATAGAGATATAGAGAGGCAGATAAAGAGATAGAGGCAGATAGAGATAGAGAGGCAGATAGAGATAGAGAGGCAGATGGAGATATAGAGAGGCAGAAGAGAGAGAGAGGCAGATAAAGAGATAGAGGCAGATAGAGATAGAGAGGCAGATAGAGAGATAGAGAGGCAGATAGAGAGAGAGAGGCAGATAGAGAAATAGAGGCAGATAGAGAGGCAGATAGAGATAGAGAGGCAGATAGAGATAGAGAGGCAGATAGAGAGATAGAGGCAGATAGAGAGATAGAGGCAGATAGAGAGATAGAGAGGCAGATAGAGAGAATAGAGAGATAGAGGGATAGAGAGATAGAGGGAGATAGAGAGATAGAGGGATAGAGAGATAGAGGGATAGAGAGATAGAGGGATAGAGAGATAGAGGGATAGAGAGATAGAGGGATAGAGAGATAGAGGGATAGAGAGATAGAGGCAGATAGAGAGATAAGATAGAGATAGAGAGGCAGATAGAGAGATAGAGGCAGATAGAGAGATAGAGAGGCAGATAGAGAGATAGAGGCAGATAGAGAGATAGAGAGGCAGATAGAGAGATAGAGGCAGATAGAGAGATAGAGGCAGAGCAAATAACACCCCTTTTTTAATAAAAAGATGTTATGAGGAGACACACATAGACTCAGAGACAGAGACAGAGAGAAAGAGAGACACAGAGAGAGAAAATTACATTCCACCCCTGTGTTTTTATATATAAAAAATAAAAGATGTTACAGTAATAACGACTAAGACCATCCGCAGGAGATAAACAGGAAACTGGGGCTGGAATAAGGGAACCCGACAGTGTGTGTTTGCGGTAAGAAAGCGATCCAGAATTACACAGAGAGAGAGAGAGAGAGAGACACTCACACACAGAGTGAGAGAGAGAGAGAGAACACAGAGACACTCACACAGAGTGAGAGAGAGAGAGAGAGAGAGAGAACACAGAGACACTCACACACAGAGTGAGAGAGGGAGAGAGAGAGAGAGAGAGACACACACACAGACACACACACACAGAGTGAGAGAGGGAGAGAGAGAGAACACAGAGACACTCACACAGAGTGAGAGAGGGAGAGAGAGAGAGAGACACAGAGAGACACACACACAGAGACACACACACACAGACACACACACACACAGAGACACACACACACACAGAGACACACACACACAGAGAGACACACACACAGAGTGAGAGAGAGAGACACAGAGAGAGAGAGACACACACACACACACACAGAGACACACACACACACACACACACAGAGTGAGAGAGAGAGACACAGAGAGAGAGACACACACACACACACAGAGACACACACAGAGACACACACAGACACACACACACACAGGACACACACACAGAGACACACACACACAGACACACATACACACAGAGACACACACACACACAGAGAACACACACACAGACACACACACAGAGACACACACACAGACACATAGAACACAGAGAGAGAACACACACACACACACACAGAGAGACACGCACACACTCACACAGACACACACACACACACAGAGACACACACACACTCACACAGACACACACACACACACAGAGACACACACACACACACAGAGACACACACAGAGACACACACAGACACACACACACAGAGACACACACACAGAGACACACACACAGACACACATACACACAGAGACACACAGAGACACACACACACACAGAGAACACACACACAGACACACACACAGAGACACACACACAGACACATAGAACACAGAGAGAGAACACACACACACACACACACAGAGACACGCACACACTCACACAGACACACACACACACACAGAGACACACACACACACAGAGAGACACACACAGAGAGAGAGAGAGAGAGACACGCACACACTCACACAGAGACACGCACACACTCACACAGACACACACACACACACAGAGACACACACAGAGAACAGAGAGAGAGCGAGAGAGACACACACATACACAGAGAGAGACACAGAGACACACACACATATAGAGAGAAAGTGGGAGACACAGACAGACACATACACAGAACACAGAGAGAGACAGAGAGAGAGACAGAGAGTGACACACACACACACACACACACACAGAGGGAGAGAGAGAGACACACACACAGAAAGAGACATACAGAGAGAGAGCGTGAGACACACACACACACACACACACAGAAAGAGAGACATACACAGAGACACACACACAGAGACACACACACACAGAAAGACACATACACAGAGACACACACACACAGCGATGCACACAGCGACACACACACAGCGACACACACACACAGAGACACACACACACAGAGACACACACAGACACACACACACAGAGACACACACACAGAGAGAGAAAGAGAGAGACATACAGAGAGAGAGAGAGAGAGAGTGAGACACACACACACAGAGACACAGACACACACACACACACATTCCAGATTGACACCTGGAGCGAGATGTTTGCAAATCAGACCCTGAGCATCGCACACTTACTGCAGTCAGTTCAAGCCTGGAGTCGGTGTGCGTGTGTGTGTGTGTGCATGGTGATGTATGTGTATGTGTGTGTGTGTGCATGGTGATGTATGTGTATGTGTGTGTGTGTGCATGGTGATGTATGTATATGTATGTGTGTGTGTGTTGTAGCCCCGCAAACATTTAGCAAAATTACTGTGTGCATTAATGTACAGCCCCATCCGCAGAACCAAACAGTGTCATCAGCAGCAGAGGAAGCAAAGATATAACCAGAGAGAGAGAGAGAGAGAATACCTTTGCTGTGCAAAGGTGGAGGCAACGTTATAGCTTATAGATAGACAGACAGACAGACAGACGGACGGATGGATAGATATATTTTTTAAATTAAAAAGAAAATCAAGATTTGAGGGGAGGGAAAGGGGGAGAGGAAAGGAGAAGACATGTTATCCTTACAATCTGATCACTCCCAAAGCAGGTTGAAAGCTCAAAAGATGAGTGTGTATGTCTGTCTGTCTGTCTGTCTGTGTAACATATATATATATGTGTATGTATAACCGTTGCATTTGTACAAGTTGTGATCTCTTACCTGTTTGCAATTGCTGTCAGTCTTGTCACCCCCCAAAAAATAAAGGGTCCAATCCAACGCCGCATTAACACACACACACACTCTCTCACTCACTCACTCACTCTCTCTCACACACACACACACACTCACACATATACACCAAATCCCCCACCAAACGCTTGGGGAAAGGCTTTTTTCTTAGATATCGTGGTCAAATCCTAGACGATTGCAGGAGGAGAGAGAGAGAGATAGAGATGGTGAGATGGTGAGATGGAGAGATGGATAGAGAGATAGAGAGAGATATCCAGATAGAGAGGAGAGAGAAGACAGCCTATTTGATCTACATCTGCTCAAAGCAACACTCCCACCCAGAAAGCAAGGCTTACACTAGATATAGAAGCATTTGCTCTCTCTCTCTCTCTCTCTCTCACTCACTCTCTCCCTCCCTCCCTCCCTCCCTCTCTCAATGAGTCGATCCCCAACACCACAGAGAAACGTTTCCACCTCCTAACTCCTTATTTGCTTCTCTCTTTTTTTGGAGGAGGAGGTTGTTTTGTGGGGGAGGAATGGGATTGGGGATTGGGGATGGGGGGGAGAGAGAAGGGAGATTCAGTCAAGAGTCCCAAGGTTGTCATCAGCTCACAAGGGGAGGGGAAGGGTTTTTTTTTTGGTGGGGGGGGGGGGGTTGGTGGGGTTACCCTCCCCTATACTGTATCTCTGTCCTCTCTCTCTCTCTCTCTTTTCCTGGTACAGCAAAGCAGGCAATCAGAGAGACAGACCAAAACACACACATACACACAGTCTTTATGCTCACTGATTATTCCCCCCACACCCACCCCACCCCACCACCCCCCACCCCCACACATCACCCCCCAAATCACTATTACCTCTGTCCTCTCCTGGCTCTCGTAAGAAGCGACTACATATCTACCACCAAAGCCAAGTAAGATAAGCAGAGAGAGAGAGAGAGAGAAAGTCAAACCCACACCACACCACACAGCCTTTCCTGCAAATATGCACACACTTGAGATGCCCCCTCCCCAAAAATGCAGACAACTTTGGGTTGCAAGAGGCAAGTGTGTGTGTGACTGTGTGTGTGTGTGTGTGTGTGTGTGAGGCTCCTGTTTGCAAATCGAAGCTTTACCCAATTGTAAGAGGGTAGGTTGGTACTAGTTATCTGTTAATGTTTTTACACACACACACACACACACACTGTTCAATCCTACTCATTACACTGCAGTGACGTGAAGCTCCTGTATTAGTTATACTTATTTAATTGTGGAGTTTCCAGTGAGGCTCTGTGACACACACACACACAGAGGGAGAAAAATAACATACACACACACAGAGGGAGTAAAATAACACATAACACACATACACACACACACACAGGGGGGAGAAAAATACACACACACACACAGGAGCAAAATAACACACACACACACACACATAACTGAGATGGTTCTGCCGTTAGTTAGTTAGTAGACAGATGCAATGTCGCCTTCTTTAAATTATTAATGACTGTTGGTCCGAATTGTGAACGAAGTTGCATTGCACTCACTGCTCACCACTGAAATACTTTACAACCGCACTAATCACTCAGACAGGTCTCCTCTCTTTTCCTCTCTCTCTCTCTCTCTCTCTTTTTCTCTTTTGACAGCTCCTTTTCGACACCAACCATCGCAAGATTATTAAACGTCTCAAAAAACAAAACACTTTGCAGAGTGTGCTGCCGAGCCAGTGTAGTGACTGTGTACGTTACAGGCGAATACAAGTACAGATTCCGCAGAATTTTCCCAATTCTCTGCAATGTGCACAGCAGTGGTAACTCTTGACACAAATATAGATAGAGTCAGAGGCTGTTTCCCCACAAAACATCTGCAACAACGATTAACATGTGTTTTCACACACACACACACACACACACACAGACACACATCCACCCACCGAAATGTCCTTAATTTTCTTCTCTCGAACTCACACCAACTGATTTGGTGGAGTTTTGTGTTGGGTTGAAAAGGGGTTGAGGAGGGGCAGCAGATTGGTAGGGAACTGGGGGTCATGGCATCCTAGCAATTTGTGGTGTGTGGGGATGGGGATGGGGATGGGGAAGAGGTTGGGAGGGAAAGGAGAGGAATTGGGAGAGCTTTCAAACCAAACTCATTGGTTTGATTGAATCCTTGCCTTGCATCGCCACCTACAGGTTACACACACTCTGCATCCAAGGGTCGACCCATCCAACCCACCCCCACCACTACCCTCCAAAACCCTCTCCTCCCCTCTCCTCTCCTCTCCTGTGACTGCAATTCCCTGAAATGCATTTCCCACACTAAACCAAGAATAAAAAAGGCGATGCCACCTTTTGATATGAAGGGTGCACTGTCATCCAGTGGTCTCTTTCGTCCAACTGGTCACGATTCGCCTATATTTTTTTGCAAGCCCACATGAGAAAAATAATCAGACTTGTGTGTGTGTGTGTGTGTGTGTGTGAGATGTGGACCTGGGATGCTGAAATAGACAAAATGCATCAGTCTCCTCTCACCAGATCCACTTAGATTCCGACTGTATCCGGATTCTGTCAGCTCAGTCGCACCCAAAGCACCTCCCAACAAGGCAGAAGAAGGATAAACATCACCAGTATCTTCGCAAGTCAGAGCAGGTCCACACTGATGCAGAGTGCAAACCAGCACTGATTCCCTGTGAAGCAGGACTTGTGCACTTGCAGCATTCGCCCACAAGAGATATCGATTGATCCTGAACTGTTGTTGGGTGACATTTGCTGCTGAGACGAAGGGAAAGGCAAATAATAATAATAATAATAATAATAATCCTTGCATTTGATACAGCGCTTTTCACGTCGGGAGGACGTCCCAAAGCGCTTCGCGGAACACACTGTAAAGTGAATTGACTGTATATTTGTGGGCGAACGCGGCAGCCAATTGCGCACAGCAATGTCCCACAAACAGTCGTAGATTGAAAATGACCAATTTATTATTGTTTTGGGGTTTGGAGGGATTATTATTAGGCTCTGTGTGGAGTAAGGAAACTTGCCCAAGGTTTCGCCCTCTGCCTGGAATTGAACTCAGGTCTCTCGCTTGCAAAGCGAGTGCTCTAACCACTGAGCTACGGGACTCCAAATACTGTACTGTACCAACTTAAAACACTTTTATTTATGAAGAGAACCCAAAACGTGTTGGATCTGTGGGATTCACGATGAATGATTTTTCTTTGGTACTGTATTGGCTTACTCAAGATGGTTTCTAAGACCACACTAACCAACGAGGTGAGCATTTGTAACTCAGTTATGGTATATTTTTTTTCAAATTATATTAACACTCAGGCATTTGACTCAGCACCTTGTCACGTTGTTGAGAAGTCTCAAAGCGCTTCACGGAATATGCCGGAAAGTGGATGAATCGACCGTATATTTTGTGGGCAAAATAATTTAGCAAATAACTAAAGATGTACAACCTGTAAAAATTATAGTTTTTGTAAGATTAATTTCCTCGTACAGGACTCCTCTCTCCCTTAACTCCTTCTACTCCTCTTCACCCACTTGCCGTCAAAAGGCGTTGGCTCTTGGTGGTGGACATAGTTACAAAGGTGACAGAAGTCCTCCATTGCCTTGGTCTTCACATGCGAAGGGAGTATTGGCAGATTATTCAACTTTGAGGAAACTTTGAGGCTTGGGGTGACAGCTGCGGGCAAGTGTTACCCAGAGTCTGAGTTTGTGATCACACGCTCGGACGTGCAGTGCCTGGAATCCACCTTGATTGTCCTGCAGAGAGGCTGCTTAAACTCCGCACCTTCGACTGGTGAAACCATTGCTCAATGGGAAGAGATAATAATAATAATAAGAATAAGAATAATCCTTGCATTTGATATAGCGCTTTTCACGTCGGGAGGACGTCCCAAAGCGCTTCACAGAACACACTGTAAAGTGAATTGACTGCATATTTGTGGGCGAACGCGGCAGCCAATTGCGCACAGCAATGTCCCACAAACAGTCGTAGATTGAAAATGACCAATTTATTATTGTTTTTGGTTTTGGAGGGATTATTATTAGGCGTCTATGCCCAAGCTACGGACAGGAAGATGGTGATGATGCTCTCATGCATTTCACCGAGGGTGTACACTTAAATCAAGCAATAACCTAAACCGTGTTTGCCTTTCAATGAGAGAACATCTGCGCTGGTCAGGGTGGCAAACCCACTCCAAGTCCATCATTCATGGTAACATCTCAAAATAATTGGCTTTTAGTCTAAATGTTTTGCATTTTTTTCCTGAACTGCACTGATGAAGAGTTTCCATTGGATTTTGTTTTTGCTCACCAAAACCTTCAATCGCATTGGGGGTATTACATGAATGTGTCACAGTTTAGAGTTTATCTATAAATCCTGTATAATTCCAACGCACACTCTGGGGACTCCAAGCCTTGGCTCTTGCCAACCTACACCTCATATATCCCAGAATTAGGTAGACAGGATGTATCCCTCCAGGGAGAGAGAGAGAGAGAGAGAGTGCGCATTCCATTCCAACAATCTATCTCTTTAATTTCCATGTGTAGGTGGGATGTATGGAAATCTCAGTTTGGTTTGGAAACGCTTAAACATGGTGATGGGTTTCGCCGCTGACACCAAGAAAATAATTTCTTGAAGGCGAAGAGAAAACCAAGATAACTTTCCTTTAAATTTCCTTGAAAGGGGAGAACTAAAGTTCCTGTCGTTGAGACGTCTGAAAGCACTGTGGATTGACTGTGTATTTTATGGGCGGTGTATCAATGTGCCACGTATGCAGGCTTGCATTAATTTGAATGTAAAACTCACTCAAAATGCTCCACTCAAAACGCATGTCTTAATAGCCATTAGATGGATGAAATGGGCACTGCCAAAGACGTCTAAGTGGTAGGAATTAATGGACTTTGGGATGTCCTCCCCATGAGAAAGGCGCTATACAAATGTAATCGTGTTGTTGTTTAATATCATAAAATGCACCCTCATTATCAGAGATCTGCCTCAGTTGCACAGGAGCAAAGCTCTCTCAGGCCTCGGGATATGGGAATAAGAATTGCTTCCAGCAGTGAAAATTGGGGATTGCATTGATTGCATCAACCCCACCTAATAATTTGACTCAGTTGGTGTTTTCAGCATCTATTCATTGCTGAGTTAAACACAGATCAGTGAGACGGAGAGGAAAAAAAAGAGTTGCTGTTCACACCGTTTAAGTGAACGCTAATACCAAGTCTGCATTTTCCCTAATGGCAGTAAATTGACACATATATATATATATAGCTCAGTAAATAGGAACCCGGTTGCTAGTTGAATGGAGGATCGCTTTTCAGAGGTAATAATCCTTCAAAAAAAAAAATTGTTCCCTGAATCCACGACTGTTTCTGAGACATTGATGTGTGCAATTGGCTGTTGCGGTTTTGCCCACAAAATACGCACTTTACAGTATATTCTGCGAAGCGCTTAGAGACATCTCAAGGACGTGACAAGGCGCTTTATCAAATACAAGGATTATTATTATTATTTTAGGAATTGGAATAGAAATGTAGAACTGAAGGAGTCAAGTCACAAATCACCCAAACTCAAATTCTACGAAGAATAATGGAATCCCAGGATCGCCTGATTGCCTCCAAGATGCTCCCAAAATATTCGCAAAGATTTTGGTTTATTTATTGTTAAAAAAAAAGTGCTTTTTGACTCTACTTGTCCTTGTGTGCCTAAGCGATGGGCGGGAGATTGGTGGCAATGCTCTAATGCAGGGAGTTCCTGGCACCTGCCATCTATTCAGAGGTAACTCAAACCTGGCACCTGTTGGATGCCAAATGACCAACTCGTCATTTAGTGGGTGGAGGTAATCATGATGGTGTGCTTGGCCATGAAGCATTGGAATTGAGTCAACCCTTTGTGGTGGTCTCGGTTGTCTTGTTCCTGAGCCAAGTGGTTCCTCAGACCAGACAGCCTGGCTTGTTGGCAGGACTTGGAGGAGCAGAAGAGTCACTCAGCTCCTGCTAGCTCTGCAAGCCAAAGCCCTAATGGATAGCGTTGAGTGTTTCAAGAGGGACGTGCAGAGAGAAGCCTTGCCAGACAATGCTCTCAATAGCAGTGCTTTTAGCTGATTAAACTCAAGCAGTAGCCGTAATGCGCACTCTGAGGTACCCAAAAACATCTGGTTGCTCAATCCACTTCAATCCACAACGATTTGCAGGACACCGCTGTGCGCAATTGGCTGCTGCGTTTTGCCCACAAATTACACAGTCAATTCACTTTACAATATATTCTGTGAAGACGTCTCAACAATTTGATAAGGCATTGTATCAAATGCAAGGATTATTATTATTACTATTCAAGCCTTGGGTCTTGTCAATTTGTGCCCAATACTCCCCAGAATAAGATGAGCAGGGTATATCCCTCCAGGAAGAGAATGTGTATTCAATGAGGTAAATGCATCAAGTGTGGTGGAAACAGCTCAAGGACCTCTTTTTCGACCGCGCCTTCGGCCTCCATTCTACCCTACCTGCCCTCCACCCTCCCTGTCCCCAAACCCCCCCCCCCACCCCGCCCATACAGTGCTCAGGTCCAAATCCCTGACTGTCCAGCGCCTTGGGACATCCTCACAACGTGAAAGACGCTCTACAAATTTTGTATTGTACAGATAGAGAGAGAGAGCGTGAGAGAGAATGTTCGCCTTCTGCCATAACGCAAATGCCGGCAAGAATAAGGCCAGAAACAAACATCAAAAACTCCGCTGTACATCTAAATATTTTATAAAAAGACACTCTCCTCCAAAATGTTTTCCAAACCAGTAACTCACTTCAGGGCTGAAGTAACGTTGATGAACGACTCTGGCTTTGCTTTTGTGATTCGTTAAATCAGCCGAGCTCTTTGTCGCTCCATTGCTTGGAAACTGAGTCCACCCTGTGTGTCATCCTATATTAATTATTGATTGATACAAGCAGTTGCAACCCAAAATTTGTGTAGCAGCCCCTTGCTTAACATCGCTGGAACATGAAAACGGGGTTCTACCTGCACCCGCAGTACTTCTCTCTCCTGGTTCGTCACATCATCTGAACTCGCTCAATTGATGTCTTAAATGCAGCATCGCGTCCAATAGTCCATGGCACGACAGGCGACTGATCGCCTGTAAAATGGAAGCTCCACAGAGAAGGGAGCAGAGCAGCCGCACGACCATTTATTAACACGCCGCAGTAAATCCCGTGAAGAGCTTTGAGACGTCGGCAGACTCTGGACTGCTCCATGTCCCCCGCTATGCCCGCCCCACCACCACCGACGGTCGAGCCTTCAGCCTCTCTGCCCCCACCCTTTGGAACTCCATCCCACAGACTCTTCATCTCGCCCCCTCCCTTGTCTCCTTCAAGGTCCGTCTCAAGACCTTCCTCTTCAACCCTGCCTTTCACCCTTCTACCCCCTGCCCTCCCCTCCCTCCACCCCTCCTGATTCCAACCCCCAGCTCGGGTCCAGATCCCTGACTGTCCAGCACCTTGAGACATCCTCTTGACGTGAAAGGAGTTGTACAAGTGTAATTTGTTGTTGTTCCTGATGGGTCCATATTGCTGGGACGGTTACTGTTTCTAAGCTTGCAGTGTTGGCTGTTTCGTCATGGCCTGAGGTCTCCTCCTGTGACAGGATTGCACGACTGCACTAGTTGCCATATGGCTTATGGCACCTTGCTCAGCTGTCCATTAATAATAAGTGAACCATAACGGTGAGTATTGGCAGTGTGATCGCAATCACAGCCGAGCTGTACAAATGTAATTTGCTGTTGTTATTGTCCTCCCAACTTGAAAGATGCAGCTTCAGTATATTTTGAGGGCATTGTGTTGCCTCACATATAATGTCCGATGGGTTTAAACATCTCCCAATACATTAGCCAGATCCAGATCCTATCCTGTGTATAAATTCAAGTTGTTAGCATTCTTGAGCGATGGGTTCATTTCGAATGCATACCTTTGACATCTGGCTTTGCTGCATGTGTATGTTGCTGATTTTGTAGTTGGGTCGACCAGGTACAAATGTCAATCAGGAACAGATTCCACAATGAAACTAGACACGAGTGAGAGATTGTCAGACTCTTGGCTGTGAAAGGCATTTCAAGCAGGTTTTGCCACGTTAATTTTGTCCCCTTTACCCTGAACTGATAGTGTCTCGTTTCCAGTTCTCCTGCATTCAGTTAGCAGAAATTTAAGTCATCCAAACATTGCCTGCCCCGTTGACATTTATTTATATACATGAGCCACTTGGATTACTTAAACAATCTGACTTATTTTAGATAGATGGATGCCAATATCCGAATTGGCGCCTGATGCAATTATATGACAAAGGATACACAATTGGTTGACCAGAAGAACCCAGAGGGTCATCAGACTGGGAATACATTACCAGTGGAGTTCCACGAGGGTCTGTTTTGGGATCTCTTTTGTTTCAGATTTTTATAAATGATCTGGAACTAGGAGTCGCAAGCACAGTGGCTAAGTTTGCAGATGACACCAAGCTAATGAAGGCGGTAGATTGCGAAGCTGAACAAGATAGGTTACAGGAGGATTTAAACATACTTGGGAATTGGGCAGATTGGTGGCAGGTATAACCTCTCAGTTTCTTCACATTGAATTTCATCTATCAGGAAAGGCTGAACATAATTGGACTCTTTTCTCTTGAAAAGAGGAGGGTAAGGGGTGACCTGATAGTGGTCTTTAAAATGATGAAAGGTTTTGATAGGGTAGACATAGGGAAGATGTTTCCACTTGTGGGAGAGACCAAAACCAGGGGCCATCAATATAAAATAGTCACAAATAGATCAAATAGGGAAGGTAGAAGAAATTTCTTCACACAAAGAGTAGTGGGAATGTGAAACATGCTACTACAAGGAGTTGTTGAGGCAAATAGCATAGATGTATTTAAGGGAAAGCTAGATAGGTAAATGAGGGAGAAAGGAATAGAAGATTATGATTGAAGGCTTAGTTGAGGAAGGGCAGGAGGAGACTCATGTGGAGCATAAACACCGGCATAGACCAGTTGGGCCGAATGGCCTGTTTCTGTGCTGTATATTCTAATGTATCCTAATGTAAATGTAAAGTACTTCACATGGGGACAAAAATTCCTAAAAGGGACTATTATTTGAATGGAAGGAAATTAATATGTATGTAAAGTGAAAAGGACCTGGAGGTCCTGTTTGACATTAAGCTGAAGCTCTCCCAACAATGCTCTGTGGCAGTGAATAAAGCAAATCAGCTGTATCCAAAGATCAATAGCAAGCCAAAATAGTGGGGTAATCCTGCCACTGTATAAATCATTGGTGACACCTTACGTGGAGTACTGTGTAGAGTTCTGGTCGCTGCAGTACAAAAAGGATATTGGAGAAATCGAGAAGGTACAGAGCAGGGCAACCAAAATGATTGAGGGAATGGAAGGACTGGACTCTGTGGAGCGGCTAAGTAAATTGGGCACGTTCACGCTGGAAAGGAGAAAATTGAGAGGCGACACGATTGCTTTCTTTAAGATTCTAAAGGGACAAGACAATATAGATCAGGACAGGCTTGTCCAGAATAGTAAAACTAGAGGACACGGTCTGCGATTGAAGGGGGTAAATTCAGAACAAATCTACACAAATGCTATTTCAATGAGCGAATAGTGAATCTGTGGAACAGGCTCCCGAGGGAGACGGTTGAAGCAGGAAGTGTTGATTCTTTCAAACACAGATAAGATAGTTTGCTTTAGGAAATAACATTGTAGGATATAGTGAGTTTGGGACACATGTGCATGTGACCGCCAGGAAGATGGAAGGCGAACTAGATGGACCTTGGTCATTTTTTATGTTCTTATGTTATGTTCTTATGCAGAGGTCCACATTTTTGGTACAACAGCAACTTTTTAGGCTGGTGCTAGAATTTCGGAAATGGAAGGAATTTCGGAAATGGTGGGAATCATTTGTCAAACCACAGGACCAAGATAAAGCATGGGCTACTGTTGCTCAGAAGTGAACAGATGCTCAAAAGAGCACAGCAATCTATCGCTTTGTCCAAACATATAAATAGTCGTAAAAAGATCAGCAATGCAGAAAATTTGCTACTGCCACGAGTTTGGACAGGCAAACGGGATGTGCCCCTGTGGAGTGCGTACACCATTCCAGACGCAGGGGAAATATCCATGTGCAGGTGGCGTTGGGTTTCCATGTGTCAGATACCCCGACTGACCCCAAAATATAACTAATAATAATAATCCTTGCTAAAGCGCTTTATCATGTTGTTGAGACGTCTCAAAGCACTTCACAGAATATACTGTAAAGACTGCATATTTTGTGGGTGAAACGCGGCAGCCAATTGCACACAGCAGTGTCCCACAAACTGCAGTGGATTGAGTGACCCAATTTTCTTTCTTTTTTAATAAAAGGAATTATTACCCCAGGAAAGCAATCCGCCACTCGACTAACAACCCGGTTCCCACTTCCCGCAAGTTAAACAGAGGCGTGTGTAGTAAGGAAACTTGCCTAAGATTTCGCCCAGCCCAGGAATCGAACCCGGGTCCTCTCGCTTGCAAGACGTGCCAATGATTGCGCTAGGGGACCCCATAAACAGTCCCAGTTGGATACTAAAGACCACATAACTTCTTTTGAGAAAGATACCTTTGCTTTATTGAGACGGCTAAGTTGGTTCGTTGCGAGTCTGTTAAGAATCTGTCAAGTCGTGCAATAAGTTGCGCATCTCCTTTCTAATCATAAATACATAATACTATTGTTACACCCCATGACGTGACATCGATATTGCTGATCTGGACTGGACAACCCAACTCCAGGATCAGCAACATACAAACGCAGCAAAGCCAGATGTCAAAGGTACGTATTAAAAATGAACACATCGCTCGAGAATGCTAACAACAACTTGCTTTTTCTACACAGGATAGCATCTCGGAACGCTGGCTAACACATTGAGAGTTGTGTCAAAAACAATCTGACGTTGACAAAGACAATTGTAGGCCTCGCAACAAAATGCCTTCAAATAGATCGACACGGTACCTTTCCAGTCGCGAGGACGTCTCAAAGTGCTTCACAGGATTTACTGTGAAATGCGGAGACTGTGTATTTTTTTTTCTGAAATGTTATCCTGTATGAAGAACGCTACATAAATGCGCCGTGGCGGTTGTTCTAAAAGAGCTTCGAATGACTTAGTGTGTAAATAATAATCCTTACGTTTTAAATCGTGTCCATACATCAGAAAGAGGTTCAGTTTCTCTCAAGTGTACGGACTTATTTGTAGGCAAACACAGCAGCCAATTTGCACACAGCAATATCCCACAAGCAGCCATGAATTCAATGACCATTTTTTCCTCCTGTGGCAGATTGTTGGCCAGGACATCGGGAGAAGCTCATTTCTCTTCTCAACAGTCTCACGGCATCTTTAACTTTCACCTGAACAAGTAAACAGGACCTTGGCTTAAATGCACTTTATAATAAAAATAGTCCTTGGGTTTGATATAGCTCCTCATCACATCATTTAGACGTCTCAAAGTGCTTCACAGAATATATTGTAAAGTGAATTGACTGTATACCTCGTGAGCAAAACGCGGCAGCCAATTGCACACAGCAGTGTCCCAAAAACAGTTGTGGTTGAGTGACCAAATTCTTATTATTTTTTTGGCAGAGATTATTACCCCCTTGGAGAAAGTGATCTGCCAATCGACTAACAACCAGGTTCCTACTTACTGCTAGGTAAACAGAGGCGTGTGGAGTAAGGAAAAAGGAAACTTGCCTAAGTAAGGTTTCGCCCCATCTAGGAAACGAACCCGGATCCTCTTGCTTGCGGGACGAGTGTTCTAACCACTGCACATCAGGACTCCACATGGTACTGAGTCGGTATGTGTTATAAGGAGAAATAACACTGAACGGTTNAAAAAAAACACACGCCGCTCCAGGAGGCTACGGTTGTGCACTAGAAGTTAACACCTCATCACGTAGGAATGCCAAAGCACAGTTGGAGGTTACAAAACTGGTGATCAGTTCCACTGAAATTGTGTCAGAAGCGGAGGACGACTCTAAGCAAGGAGTTGCGATGCCACACATCAACGAAAACAGCAATAAGGCAGACACCCAATTAGACCGAATTTTTTTAAAAAAATGCCACTCAAGACTTTCAATGGATAGATGTATGGAGATTAATTGATTGAACCCCCTTTGTTGCAAAAGAGTCTCAATGGATAAAAATAGATTGACGGACAGATGGGAGAATTCAGAGAAATGAGGCAAACGTCTAATTTAGGATAATCAGTCAAAGCAACAAGGGCAGTTAAATAGATAGAAAATTACTTGAGGTGATTAAATCTCGATGTGCACGAGTTAAAGAGCAGAAACACTGACACCGTTTAAAGAAATGTGATTGTCCGATTACTTGCTTTAGCTGAGAATGTAGCGGGTCAGTAAACCAGAACCAAGAATCAAGGACGTGCTCATTACATCTGTCACTTATTTTTTTAAAAAAAGGAATTTAAATTCAAATTGGCCAAAAAAAATGCATAAAAGTTTTGCAGTGCGACGTACTGTATTGCAAACAGTCCATGACATCTAAGGTGGCTGTGATACCCAAAAAAACTTTTGCAACCAACTGTTGCTAAATGTTCCGCAAATTGAGCCCGCACAAAATTGCACAATGAAGCAACCACCATCCTATAATTCACAGTAATAATGATATTAATCCTTGCATTTGATATAACGCCTTATCACGTCTTCGCGATGTCTCAAAGCACTTGACAGAGTGTACTGTGAAGTGAATGGACTGTATATTTTGTGGGCGAAACGCGGCAGCCGATTGCGCACAGCAGCGTCCCCGCAAACAGTCGTAGAAGTTGAGAACTGTCCACAATCCAGCTCCACCTGATTTTAAAAAGAAACACACACAAAACACCTGACGGGTCAAGGTTAGGCAGAATTACAGACCACTGACATGGATGATAATAATATAGTAATAATAACAATACAATGTTGTATTTGTAGGCGAAACAGGCAAATATTACTTTCTCCTTCAAGTCTCTCCATGCTGTTCCTCAACTGGTCACTAGGAGGGATGCAGGAACCTCCTCAGTTGACTCGCATGAGAGATTTAGATGAAGAGCTCCCTTCAGTGGATTTGATTTAATTCTGTCAAAGCTTCCGTCCTCCCATCATTGCATCAAGCTGTGTTTTTTTATTGACTCAATGTCCTAGTCTCAGCCATCTTTCCTGATGAGCGGTTCCAGTTTTTAATTAACGTCTGGGTAAGTAAATATTTCTTGGTGTCTGCTCTGAAATTGCCCTTTGCAACCCTAACGCTGTATCCTCTCGGTTTGCTGCCCCAAGAGTATTATCTATTCGGAGTTTATTTTCTTAATCACATTTAAAATCTTATAAACCTCTATAAAGTATCCTGTGTGATGGCTCTTTTCAAGACAAAGAGTCCCACCTTGTCTAATCATCGTACATACCTCATTGCTCTAACATTGAGGAATCATCTGCTTTGCTGTCTTCTGCGCTGCTATTGGGGAGGCCCCTTATATGTATATGGATCATTCTAATCTTTCTTTCATATCCAGTATCTTCTTAGCAAGAGTCAAACACGGATCAAGGATTCATTGTGTTGTCGGGAGGGGGAATAAAAGTTTGTGCATTATTTGGTGAATGTTGTGCCCATTAGCAAACTACACCTATCTGGATTTCGAGGGTAATAATCCCTTCAAATTGTTTTTAAAAAAAATAATAATTTGGTCACTCAGTCCACGACTGCTTTTGGGACGCCGCTGTGCGCAATTTGGCTGCCGTGTTTCGCCCACACAATATACTGTCAATTCACTTTACAGTATATTCTGTGAAGCACTTTGAGACGTCTCAAAGATGTGATAAGGCCAAATGCAAGGATTATTATTATTAGAGTAATACATACTGTAAAATTTTCTCAACTCTGCCCCAACAGTATAACTTAGCCCAAATCCCAGAACAACAAAAGTTTGGTTGTTCCATTTTTCTCACAGGCCAACCTTGTAACCAGAATGCTAAATAGATTATAGTAGATGCTAAATTATTGTCAAGTTAGCGCTAAGGATCCACACACATTGAGGCTTTCAAACCCTCATTCACTGGAGGAAGGCATGTAAAGCTGGTGGAGGTTTCTTCCAGCAATCTGTGGTCAAACCCAGATCTGTCAGAAAAAAAATGTCTCATACATTATACCATCAGGCTGCCACACTGCAGGGAATATCTGCCTAGACTATGAATTCAAGCACTAAAGTAAGGCTTGAGTATAGGCTCCATTGCAGTAGTGGGGGAGCACTGCTTCATTGGCGGTGCCATCCTTCAAATGGCACATCAAACCAAGGTCCGACGGCAAGTGGATGTTAAAGTTCCCATGGCACTATTCGAAAAGAGGAGGGAGTTTCACCCAGCTTTCTGGCCAACAAATCCCCCAGATAAAATTGGTCACTCGTTTCGCGGCTGTTTGTGGGGCAATGCTGTGTGCAAGTTGGATGGTGCGTTCATCTAAAAAATACACGGCAGCTGCACTTTGCAACAAAATCCCGTGAAGCGCTTTGAGATGTTTCAAATGATGTGATAAGGCACTATATCAAACACAAGTATTATATTTATTATTCACGGTTGTTTGCAAGAACATGCTGTGCACAAATTATTCGTGAAAAAAAAAATCACTGCACTTGATAAGTTACCATTATAAAGTGTTTTATTTGACTGGGTAATGTGCTCTAAAAACACAAGCCTTTGTTCCTTATATTTCAAATTTTCTTTAGCGTTGGATGAAGTTATCCAACTATTACAGTAAAATTGCTGACCTCGCTGCCATTTATAGGCTGTTAGAAGAATGGTTTGGGGGCAATCTACAACAGAGATATTATTTTAATAAAGCAAAGACGAGCAACTCTATGAAGTGTGAAAATAAAAATGCGGCAACATTTCCTTTAATAGAGCCTTTTAGAAAAAAATCAAGCCAAATAAATACCACTTAAGCCATTGCGTTGCATAAATTTCCCGTATGTAATTCCAGTCGGATTGTTTTTCGTTTTTATAGTCGCTCATTAATACTGGGCAAAAGGCAATGACTGGCCCATTGCAACTCCACTCCACCCTCAGGACACAGCGAGGGTGTGGATGGCTGCATCTGAATGCATGAACCTGACCTGAAATCAGCAAATAGGAACAATAATAAGTGTGCGTGTGTTGTGCGCGTGTGTGTGTGTGCGTGTGGGTTTAGTGGAGGGAGGGGGAGAACATTGTCTCTCTAAATATAAGGAAACCAATTAAACTAAAAAAAGAATATGGGTGGGGTCGGAGAAATCAAACACAGACGCACGTTACCTCTTTCGAAGTCACCCGTTCCAGTTATTGACTGTACGTGCCCGACCGCACTATAATCACAAACAATAGAATAGAGGCGTCCAGAAACCCCTGCGTGACTCGGAGGTTGGAGATCGTTTGGGAGCAATTCTGGCTAAATTGACTGAAAAGGTATAAAACCAAAGATAATGCGCTGGTCGGCTGACTGAGCCCAGGCATCAGGCACTGATTAGACAATATCTGCTTATTCCTGCCCAGGGCAAGCATTTTCATATTACATTGTTCCCATTATTGCTTTTCTGAGGTGCTTTTGTAGGTACAGTGTATATTAAAATCCATAAAAAGGTACATTACCACATCCTGCATGCTCATAATTGTCTGGTCTCGATTCGTAATGTGCAAGCAACTACAAGGCTCGGTCTTGTGGATATTTATTCGTTCAGACCTCAGCGGTCTCCATGCCACGCAACGAGGTTATGGGTTTCGATCTCATAAATTTGGAAAGCCTTTGACGGGGGAGATTGTATCACAAAATAGTCAAATAATAATAACAATAATAATCCTTGCGTTTGATATAGCGCCATATCATGTCTTCGGGGAGTCTTAAAGCGCTTCGCAGAATATACTGTAATAAAGCGAATTGACTGTATATTTTGTGGGTGAAGCACAGCAGCGTCCCCCAAACAGTCATGGATTGAGTCACCAAATTATTACTCTTTGTTTTCTTGAAGGGATGATAATTATTATTATTATCCTTTCTCAGCTGAGTTTTGGGTTTCACACCCAGCATCTTTGCCCAGGGGTTTGAGCTTCTGACAGTGATCTCGCCAACTGCAGACACCTTTGCAGTCATTACTCATCTTATGTTGAGATGTCTCGAAGACGTGATAAGGCGCTATATCAAATGCAAGGATTATTACTACTATCGGTACTTGGGGTGACAACATTGATTGAATGCTTGACTCCTGCAATGGTGCATTTTCTGAGGCTCTGGTAAACTTCAGGGTAATACAGCCCTTTATTGTCTGTGCTTCAATACTTCTGGCCTGTTGGATGCACCAAAGGGTAAAATCCACCACCTCCATCTGCCCAATGGAGCACTATATGTGGTAAGACACAACCTCTTTACAGGCCACAGTACTGTACCTGCGAAAACCATTCTGTACATCCAAAATACTGATTACCTTCAAAAACGGATCGATTTCAAGATCCTCTCACTCGTTTTCAAATCCCTTCATGCCCTCGCACCTCCCTCCCTCTCCGATCTGCTTATCCACCCCTCCACCGCCCACTGCCTCCGCTCGGCCAGCTCCGGCCTCCTGTTTGTCCCTCGTCCCCTCCGCTCCACCAATGCTGGCCGTGCCTTCAGCCACTTCACCCAGAAACTCGAACTCTCTCCCTCAACCCCTCCGCCTTGCCCTCTCCCTCACTACTTTCAAATCCCACCTAAAGACCTCTCCTCTTTGACCGTGCTTACAGTCACCTCTCTCCCTCCCTCTGTCCCTGGCTCGGGATCAGACTCCGCCACTGTCAAGCACTCGTGGACGCTAGCCCACATTGAAGGGCCTAGCGATATAAACGCAAGTTATTGTTTGTACTTTCTCACACACAAACAGAAATTTTCAGTCCATGGCGAATGCAATTGCGAACTGATAATATTTCCCAATTGATAAGCATGGGGCAGTTACTTCATCGTTTCGAGTGGTTGGTGGTACTTTCTAATCGAGAGACTGATTCGTGTTCTCAGGTGTGTCTGGTGCAATCTTCACAGAAACGTGCCAGAATCTTTTTTTTTGTGTGTGCCAAGTCATTTTTTCTCTCTCGCTTAATCAGTTTCTCTAATGAGAATCTTCCTTCTGAAGATGTGAATTTCTAATGCTCTTAAGATTTACATTGCCCCCAAATCATAGGTAGCTGCCAACATCCCCAGTTGTTGGCTTGCCTCTTCGACGCAATTTAAAGAGAAAATTGGAGCCCTCCCTATTTCATTTGACAGCACTGATTAACTGCTTCACTGCTGCAAAGGTGCATTTTTCTGGGATCTGGTAAACTGCCCAATGTGGTAGAATTATCTGCTAAGTGACTATTGATATAATAATAATAATAATAATAATATCAATAATCCTTGCAGTTGGTATAGTCCCTTACCACGTCTTTGAGATGTCTCAAAGTGCTTCACAAGAGATACTGTAAAGTGAATTGACTGTAGGTTTTGTGGGCGAAACGCAGCAGCCAATTGCGCACAGCAGCGTCCCACAAACAGTCGTGGATTGAGTGACCAAATATTATGTTTAATTTGCATGTTCTAAATTACTACTCCAGCTTAACCATCCAGAGCCTCAATATATCATGTTATACCGCTCCATAGTTGCTGGCATCCGACTTTTCTCTATGCTTTCCATGTTTTCTTCCATCGAATGTCATCAGAATGTAGTAGCTTAGAAATGAGTTGCGTGAAACCTTCCCACTACTTTCTACAGCCTGGAGCCAAAAGAGAGCAGAGTTTCCATGCAGCAAAGTGGAATTGCAGAATGTTTAAATCATAGGAGGAGGTCACTTGGCCGACATCTCTTTACTGGTGCGAGTTCCCAGCTCTCCGACTGAGCAACTGCTGCAAATCCCATTCCCCTGTTCTTCCCCCCACGCCCACCAATATTACGTTTCGTCAAGATGATTATCCAGTTCTCTTCGATATAATAAGAATAATTCTTGCATTTGATATAGTGCCTAATCAAGTATTTGAGACGTCTCAAAGCACTGTAATACAATACCGAATACATTGTAAAGTGGATTGGCTGTGTATTTTGTGGTGAAACGCGGCAGCCAATTACATACAGCATGTCCCACGAACAGTCGCTGATTGAATGACCAATTTATTTATTTTCGAGGGATTATTCCCCACGGAAAGCAATTAGCCAATCAACTTAAAACCGGGTTCCTACTTACTGTTGAGGAATATAGAGGAAGGAAACTAGTTAGCCCCAAATCCTACGTCCTACGTCTAGCCCCAAAAACTACGTCGTAGTTTGAACCCAACTCCCTGTTTTCTATTTTAGTAATAATAATAATGCTTATATTTTGACATAACCCCTTATCACGTCTTCGAGACGTCTCAAAGCGCTTCACAGAATATACTGCAATTTGGATTGACTGTGTATTTTGTGGGCGAAACGCGGTAGCCAATTGCACACAGCAGTGTCTCGCAAACAGTATTTTTGCAATGGCACAGCCAGTCTCCCCCAGTTCTCTTGTGCAGGAGTTTGGCCTTTCTCCCTATCCTATCTGGTGATGGAGTGTCTTGTGTTTGGTTCACTAGATTGATCTGCTCCATTTCCCTGCTCTGTGAAGTGGAGAGTTTCAGGTCTTCAGTTCAGCAATGAGGCATGCTGTGAGATAAAACACATGGGGTTTTTCCATTATGCTCAGTAATTAATGGAGATGGCGGAAAGGGAACTCTCTGAATAAAATTTACCAGAGGGAACGAGTTCTACTGGCTGGAATCGCCTTCCTAAAGCTTGTCTTTTCTATTCACGCAGATCATCACAACCTCTTTCTCTCTTCCCTCTCATTTATCCGCCTTCCCTGTGGAGTTCACCATTGTATCTTTGCAAATAGGCCCATTAAACACCGCGTGTATCCCTATATATTGACAACCGTCAGCTCAATTACAGAGCTAATCGTTGCTTGTTGGATGAGGTTTTATGATGTCCTGAGCCATTTGGCTAAACAATTGGGTATTGTCTTGGTTCCGGTAACCTGCTGATACTCATGAGTTTCTCTATCTCCTTAGCAGCTATTGCAGAGTATTAAAAGAACACAAGGCTTCTGTGCATTTTCAGATTGGAAGAAGGGGAGGAAAGGAGAAAGGGATTTCGAGGGAGCGGTTCAGCCCTGGGACAATGGGGCGGAAGAGTGAGAATGAGAGATGTAGAAACAGGATTAGGCCATTCAGCCCCTCGAGCCTGTTCTGCCATTCTATAAGATCATGGCTGATCTGTATCTCAAGTTCAATGATCCGCCCTTGCCCCATACCCTGACGTAATACATATCTAACCACCTCAGTCTTGTAGGCAAAGGGAGAGTGAATGAATGAGCACGTCTTGGTCAGGGAGCAGCAACAACACAAATTACATTTGCACAGCGCCTTTCAGCACCTTGGGACGTCCTCCCGACGTGAAAGGCGCTATACAAATGTAACTTTGTTGTGGTGGTTGTGTGGGAGTGAGGCAGTCCTGGGCAGTCAAGGGGGAAGAGAGAAAAGAAGAAAAAGGTGGAGCGTGAGAGACATGGAACGTGGAGAAAGGATGAGAGAGAGAGAGAGATACCTGGGATTTTTGAGAGGAAACAGCAGGAAACAATGTCATTTTCCTTTTGGAAGAAGAGAAATGAACGAGAACAAACTCAATGCCGACCGACTCCTGAAGGATTTGAAGATTACTCCGTCGGTTCAGTGTGTAAACCACACAACTAGGATACAATCTGTGCATTTTTTAAAAAAAAACCTAAAAGCAGGTCTGCAATTGCAGGGACTTGTTCAATACTCTCACATCATGCTTCTGCTTTTCCTGTAAACCACACTCTCGTCCCTGGGGTAACTTTCTATGTCTTTCTTCCCTGGTTTTCCCAGATACACATGAATGAGAGTGTGCCAAGTGTGAAAGCGGTTTAATGCATTTGGGGTAACATGACTAATCCAAGGATCTATTGCAATATTCATACCCTAGTGTTTGCTCTTCACATTGTCGCATGTTTTTCGTGTCTTTCCGCAGACCTTTGCATGTCCTTCCTTTCGTTTTTCTTGCTGCTTGTTGTGTTCACTCTCTCACTCAAGCGAGAGGACCCAGGTTCGATTCCCGGGCAGGGCGAATTCTTAGGCAAGTTTCCTAACTCCACACGCCTCTGTTTACCCAGCAGTAAGTAGGAACCCGGTTGTTAGTCGATTGACTGGATCACTTTCCAGGGGTAATAATCAGTCAATACATTTTTTAAAATTTAAATTTGGTCACTCAATCCACAACTGTTTGTGGGACACTGCCCTTCGCAATTGGCTGCCACATTTCGCCCACAAAATACAACAACAAGATTTCATTTATAGAGCGCCTTTCATGTCGGGAGGACGTCCCAAGGCGCTGGACAGTTGGGTCGGGACCCGAGCATTGGGGGGAAATGGTCAGGGTGAGGGGAGGGAAGGGAGGGAGCGAGGAGGGGGTAGAGAGTCGAGAGGGGAGCTGAAGGCACGGTCGAAGAGAAGGAATATTTGATATATTTGAAAGAAAATAGGAACATAGGAACAGGAATAGGCCATTCAGCCCCTCGAGCCTGTTACGCCATTCTATTAGATAATAGCTGATCTGTACCTCACTCCAGTTACCTGCCTTTGCCCCATATCCCTTGATACCCTGACCTAACAAAAATAAAATATACAGTCAATTTACTTTTCAATATATTCTGTGAAGCGCTTTGAGACGTCTATATCAAATCCAAGGATTATTATTACTAGCCTTCCACTTTTTCCTCTCTCTACTTTTCTCCTCCTCTCGCCTTGCAATATCACAGCAGAGGACATACTGTACAAGGGTCTAGTGGCCAACTTTAATGCTCTCACCAAAAGTAGAATGTTTAATACAGGTTTTGATCCTTTCCAAATGCCCAGAGGTTTGTAAACTATTTTTATGAAATTATTTAAACAGGAGGGACAATTAATTAATTACATTACATACTCCGAGTGCAATTCATTTAGCCAGAGTCAGCTATCATAAAATCAATAGCTCTGGCACAAAAATTAACAAGGACATATAAATTGTTTGAGGCAGTTAATTAAGTACAGAGGAATTTTATTTCCAATTTTATACCGAGCCTGGTGTTGGAATTCACAGCCTCCGTTTGACTTGCAGGTTTTTAAAGGTATTCATTTTCTAATAAAAAAAATTATTGTAATTCAAAGTGAAATACAAAGTGAACGGAATCATTATGTTTGCATTGTATTGCTCGCTCACTGGATTAAAGCAAGGAGCTAGGAGCAATATACATTTTTAATTCCTCCTGCTTAACAGCTCCCGATCGTGATATTGTAGGAGATTCCCCTCTTAATAATAATCATTGCATTTATTATAGCAATTTACCCCATCATTGAGACGCCTCAAAGCGCTTCACCTGAATATATTTGAAAGTAGATTTGGTATGTATTTTGTGGGCAAAATAATCTTTGCTCTTCCCCCTTCCCCAACTGCCATTTGATTCCTTCTTCTCTCGAATGCTCCACAGAGATTCACCAATAATCATTCAAGTGGCTGTTCTTCGTGCACAAAACTGGACATAACATACGAAGAGAGAAAATCCTCTCCATCCACACAAAACCGGTCCAGTTGTTTCGCCCACAAAATATAGTCCAATTTACTTTCCAATATATTCTATGAAATCGTGATAAGGCGCTATATTAAATGCAGTTATTATTATTATTATTATTTGAACGATCTGCTCCATTCTCCTGGGTAAAAGTTTTGGATAAATATTCTCAGAACCCTAAAGACATTCATAAGGAAACTCCAGAACAAGGAGACTGCGGCACTGGAAAAGATTCAGAAATGAATACCAAGGTCAAGGACTTCAGTGAACTCCAGAACAAGGAATACTTTGATATAAATCACCCTTATCACGTCACCCGAAATGTCTCAAAGCTTTGCCGCAACAAAAACAACAACTTGCATATATATAGCACTCCTCAAGCCCTTCTTAGAGCACTTTGCGGACTCTATTGTAACGTGTAGTGACTGTATTTGTAGGCATATGCTTAATAATAACACTCAAATCCTTTTCCACTTCTGCCGCTGGACACCCATTCAATTACGTACACCTACTTACTGTCACTTGTCTTACACTTGTCTACTTTAAAATTAATCTGAAGCTCACAGGCCGAGCTGCCAAATGTTTCAGATCTGTTCAAGGGCTTGTCACTGTCCCCGTAGCTTACCGTTCAACGGTGCAGTTTTATAACGACACAATGTTCGCCAAGTCATTTGTGGGGAAGATGTTGGCTAGTGGATCAATCATGAGTGGTGGAGTCAGACTGGTAACCAGGTGCTACATTCTCTCTGTCTGGTTGGAACAAAAGACTGTTCCCAGGCCATTGCCAATGCCAGTCTTGGTTACTTGCCAAAAGGACCTCAGCATCTGCTGGATGGATCCACCCTGTCCGATCATCTCTTCTCTTTGAGGGCTAATGCTTCCCTTGGTGCCTTATCGCCGCAGAACACCACAACTGTTTGTGGGACACCGCTGTGTGCAATTGGCTGCTGCGTTTCGCCCACAAAATGTACCGTCAATTCACTTGACAATATATTCCGTGAAGCGCTTTGAGGTGTCTCGAAAACGTGATGAGGCGCTGTATCAAATGCAAGGATTATTATTATTGTATTGCTGTAGATCACTTGAGATCAGGAACTCATTAGAATGTGCACAACTTGGACCCAAATCTCATCAGTTGATAAAATTGTGTGCGTTCCTTTGCCCCAACGCATAACAGGCGGCGGTTTGCCTGAGAAACAACCGATTTCTTTTTTGTCCAGGTTTACAAAAAAAAAGATTATATTTCAGAAGGTGTGCCGGGTAGATGATGAAGGAGATTACAAATACTGAATGAGATTCAACTGGGATCAAATACAATCCAAATACCATGATTATTGACGACCGCAGGTCTCAGCATCACACGAAAACACAAGAGAAATTTACAGCGCCTTAAACATCGCGAGGATGTCCCAAGGAGTTTACCAATCCTGGCTTGGCACCCGAGCTGGGGGTGAGATCTGCGTGGAGGGGTGGGGGGGGGGTGGGGGAGGCGAGGAGGCGGAAAGATGACGGAAAGCACAGGCAAACAAATAGGTCTTGACACGGACCTTGAGCAAGGTGAGGGAGCGAGCAAGTTTGAGGGAAGAGTGTAGGTAGATCACCTGAAAGCCACCTGTGCATTGTTCGGGAGGTAGGGCAGGGGGCATGCAACAGGCCGATTGACGGGAGTGGCTGGGAACTTTGGGGATGGGGAGCCAGCGGAGCTGAGCGCGGGTTGGCGTGATGGGTTCAAGGAGCCTGGTGTGGGAAAGGACACTTCTGGAGAGAAAATGTCAAACCGATAGAATCCAAATGTCAAAAACTAAGACGGCAATCGAAATGACAATAGTCCAGTATTGTGTTGTGTTGATTCTGTGTCAGCCTAATCTCCACACTGCACAGCCAAACCAGCGCACACTTTAAATTCCAGACTTTTATCTGACAAGCGCTTTGGTGGCTGACTCGCAAATTAAAAAAAATCTATCCACCATCTCTAATTAAGACAAGTGGCCCCTCAAAGAAGGATAATGAAACCAAAGAATGAAGAAACTATTACCCAGTTAAGCTATTTTGCTACTTTTAAAGGGAATAGTTAGGGCTTAATTTCATTTCATTTGTTTTTGCTGATCACATTGACTGCCCCTCCAAACCACCCCTGGCACACAGGTACTTTGTCGTAATTTATTACACTGTGATATCTCTCAGACTTTCTTTCGTACTACACTTTCTAGGAGCTTCAGGCACATAGTACTGATGACCAGAAAACCCACATCGCGAACACAAGTTGTAACTAAAGTGAGAGAGATCATTGTTGCAGAATTTTTACCTATCGACACCGAGTTAATCAATCTCAGGTCCAGCAAAGCCCAATTTAGGCTTAAAGTAAAATTGCGCTCGCAGCGATACGAACTGCTCACCCATTGTGGCGGCAATGATTAGAATAAACATAATAAAAATAATGATAATCCTTGCATTTGATACAGCGCCTGATCACGTCCTCGAGACGTCTCAAACTCTTCACAGAACATACTGCAAAGTGAATTGGTTGTACGTTTTGTGGGCGATACACAGCAGCCAATCCACACAGCAGTCGTGGATTGAGTGACCAATCTATATTTTACTTATCTTTTGAAGGGACTATTACTCCCCAAAAAGCAATCTGCCAATTGACTAACAACCAGGTTTCTACTTACTGCTAGGTAAACAGAGGCGTGTGGAGTAAGGAAACTTGCCTAAGGTTTTGCCTTGCATAGGAATCGATCGGGGCGAGTGCTTTAACCACTACGCTACAGGACTCCAAGTTTGACCAATCCTTTACCTCTCACACACAGCATAAAGCGCACTGAATATTAAACCATACATCGGCACTAAGCACACACTGTGCTCTGTGTCCTCATGAAAGGGAATCACTGCAAGTTAATTTCGCTGTAATAACAGACAGCGGTGGGGGAGTGGGGGGGGGGGGGGGAGTGGAATCGAATTCCTTGTTTCCCAATTTAAGTAAAACATTGCAAATGATGTGAATGCGCTTACTTTGAGGATGTTGTTTAAGACCGGTGGTTTCCAAGACAGTGAACACAGCACGACGCCAAGTATTTCCATCCCTGCTCACATCGATTCTAGGTGCAGGCGTGTTAGTGACATGGCATTAAACCTACCAATTGCTGGAGAGAACCTGCAAAGACTTATTTAGCTGAGTGTTGCTCACGGACTGAGAGGCACATACACAGCAGGGTTCAGTTTCACTCTGCGCCCTCTCACATCGCGTAGGCTCTGAGAAAGCGGGATGGTGGGGGTGGAGGCGGGTGGGGGGGAAAGAGAGGTTCAAACCGAGGGCGAGAACAGATATACATCACTGAATTATTAGCCTGCAAAAACGTTATGCTTTCTCAACAAAGTAAACGTGCTATTGGAAATCGGCAGGTTGAGTGTCGGGGTTATGCAGCGAGTGTGTGTGTGTTTTTTTTTACAGGGTCGCTGTGAATAACGTTAGACAATTCTTACCTGGTGTGTGACACTGCGGTTTGACTGGAATCACTGATACCTGGGCGGTTGACGAAGAGAATCGATCACATTTTTGATCTGTTCCATCGAAACGGTGCCGGTGACCCTCACCACGATGTCCTCACCGGTGTTGGGTGTGCCATGAGTTATCATCGCCGTTGCTTTCTGAGCTGTTTGCTTCACTCCGGCTTGAGGACGCGTTGACACACTTCTCTCGCTCTCCCCACCGTCACTGGCCTTGAATCGTTACCAGCCCCAAATTGATGAAGATGCAGTGTGCACCTGCAAGCACTTACTCAGCCGAATTTTGCTCAAATGCTGAGAGGCTCACACAGAACAGGGTTCAGCTTCACTCTGCCCCCACCCCCCCACACCATATAGCAGAGTCCCCGCAGCGTAGTGATTAGAGCACTCGCCTTGTTAAGCGCAGAGGACCCGGATTCGAGTCCCGGGCCAGGGCGAAACCTTGGGCGAGTTTCCTTACTGCACACGCCTCTGTTTATTTAGCATTAAGCAGATTGGTGGCTCGTTTCTGGGGGAGGGGGGTATAATCCCTTCAAAAAAAAATGTGGTCTCTGATTGTGGGTCATCGCTGTGCCCACAGTTTATGCAAACGCAGTCCTCATAATTTAATCCTTTCAGCCCTGGGGTATGTCATTCTGATAACGGCTCCTGGCTACTGGCTGTGGAAGTGGTTACAGAAATCTATTTACATGTACAGCGGCACTTGTGTCAAGGCGAGATAGAAAGTTGGACTGCCACTGCGAGAGAATATGAAAATATGGTACTTGCAGAGCATTAGAGTGGGGCTTGTGCGAGGGGAGGGGGGTGAGAGATTTGTGCCAGCTCCAGTCACCGAATAAATCATGCAAAAAACAAGCGACTGTTCGAAAAAACAAAACTCATGCCCCTTCTCCCTTCTCGCGCAAGTGATGAATGATGGATGCTGCTGTTGGTGAGGCTGAACATGAGCCGTTCAGGACTTTGCCTCTCGTGGTCAGATGGGGTCAGACTCGTTGTGAGGATATTCATCAAACGTCGTGGGCGAGCGAGAGTAAGCCGGTGAATCACTCTCTAGTTTTCGCTCCCTGGAAACTCCTGGCTTCCTCTCAGCAGCTCTCCCTGACAGCTCAGTTCAGCTCAGCGCCCCTCCACTCCCACCCACACCACCGCCCTCCAACTCCACACGCGGAAATGTCAGCTCAACATCCCTCCAAACCCACAGGCTGACTCAGCAAAAGGTACTGTGGATGGCTCTGAGCACTGGTTTGCTGACTCGACTGAAGAAAGATAAGATAATTCAGTCTCAACGTCCTCAACGTCCGGTCAATTCACTTGACCGCATGTTCTGTGAAACGCTTTGAGACGACGCGATGAGGCGCTGTATCAAATGCAAGGATTATTGTCTTGTAGTGTCCCATCCGGCGTGGAGGGCTCTATATAAATCCAAATTGTTGTTGTTGTTGTCCCACCCAACACTCCATGGCTGTTTGTGGGAAATCGCTGCATCGCATCGACCCACACAGGGACTCATTCATTCCTCTCTGACACGATTCACTTTCTGGCAAAGTTACCACACGCTGACATGACGCACATCCTGTTCCCGGCAGGATTCAAACGGTCACGATCTGTTGCGGATCCAGTTTGCAGTTACCTCGTTGTAACCCTCTCCGCAATAAGTTAGGATTTTGATGTGGTCGTAATGCAGAGAGGAAAGAGAGCGCAGAGAAAACTACAAGCTCGGGAGAAACGAGAGAACCCTTAACCCTCTCTATTGCATCAGTATTCCTTTAAAGGTGGAGAATGCAGCTTTGCAAGCAATAATCTAAATGTGAACCCGTGACTGATCTATAGAAGGTTAGATTAATGCCTTTATCGTCAAACGCCCTTTAAATGTCACCTGGCATTCGATTAGCTTTGACGATAACAGCTTCCCATTGATTGGAAACTTTCCTTGAATGATCAATAGCCACGTCCAAACCCTTTGCTTTTCTACCTTTGCTAATAGTCACCTCTTCATCATGGATGCATGTTTGCTGTTTCCAGTTCATTGATCTACAGTAAAATTCATCTGCTATTCCTAAATGCATCTGCTTAATTGGCCCAGATCTCTTTGAATGTTGTCTAGATGTCAGCCAGGCTCAGTTGGTAGCACTCTCGCCTCTGAGTCAGATAATTGTGTGTTCAAACCCCAGATCGGGACTTTGAGCTCATACTCTAGGCTTACATCCTTCATATGAGATGTTAGACTGAGGTCCCATCCGCCTCGTGGATGTTAAAGATCCCAGTGCACCATTGGAGAAGAGAAGAGAGTTTCTTTCATGTAATAATAATAATAATCCTTACATTTAGTATAGTGATTTATCACGTCGTTGAGACGTCTCAAAGCGCTTCACAGAATACATATTGTAAAGTGCCTTATCAGGTCATTGTGTGTTTTGTGGGAGGAACACACAGAAAATAAATAAAATTGCACTGGCCTGGTTAAATAGATCTCAGTAGATCCCACACAACTATTCGAAAAAACAGCAGTTTCTCGCTATGTCCTAACCAACAATCCCCAGATAAAAAGGAGCATGCTCTTCATGGCTCTTTGTGGGCAATTGCTGTGCACAAACTGGTTAGCGCATTCAACAACAAACAGATAATTATGGAGTTTTACAGTAAATCTATGAAGTACTTTGAGATGTTATGACAACATGATAAATTGCTATATCAAATACAAGGATTGCTATTGTTTAATATTTCCTCTTTATTTATCCACTGAGTGTTCTAATATTACAGTAAATACTCTCCTCCAAATTACAGATGGATATTGCGAATGATTAAGAATATTGTCGGTAATGAATGAACTGCTGCAGAATGGCACGGTTCACTGTGTCTTTGCAGAATTATTTCCATTTATCATTAGTTCGACTACTTGTTTGATAAGACAGCTTCAACCCAGAAAGCTAATGTGCCACTGATTCTATGAGGTTTAATCTTCTTTAAAAGTTTCTCATCGTGAAAAGACACGAGCAGGTCAAGCTGAAGATTTGAGCGAGATGAATTGGTAATCGTTGAGTTAGCGCTGTGGTCAGAGCACTCGCCTCGCAAGCGAGAGGACCCAGGTTGGATTTCCGGGCGCGGCGAAACCTTATTCAAGTTTCTTTACTCCACACTCCTCTGTTTACCTCACAGTAATTAGGAACCCGGTTGTCAGTCGATAGATGGAATGCACTCCAGGGTAATAATCCCTTTGGGCACTTCAATCCACAACGATTTGCAGGACACTGCTGTGTGCAATTGGCTGCCAATTCACTTTACAGCATATTCGGTGAAGCGCTTTGAGACGTCTCAATGATGTGATAAGGCGCTACATCAAATGCAAGGATTATTATTGTTGTTAGCTGATACAAGCAAAGCTCGTTGTTCCCAAGCCAGAGATGGATTTCCTTGCTTCTGAACACTATCCACTTTTTTTTATTAGTCGGATGTCTGCCCCACGTGGAAATCTATCATCATGCATAACGTTATCCAAACTACACTGAGAGTAGGGTCAGAGGAGAACGCAGGGTAAGGTAGAGGCAAGGTTATGGAGGGTTTAAAGTGAGGATGAGCATCTTGAATTCAATCTGTTGAGGGATTGGGGGGGCCAGTGGATCTGAGTGAGAATAGCGCGGTAGGCTCAGAAGTGGGAGAGAGGACAAAGGTTGCAGAGTTCTGGATGGTCTCCAGCTTGTGTAGGGAAAAGGCGCGATATCAAGTGCAAAGATTATTCTTACTGTTCAAATATGCTTCTGACTCACTGTTCCTTCTGTTTGGCTTGCAGGTGTAAATGAATAAACTGTTCTCCACGTGTGACAGTTTTCATTAATAAATGAAAGTCGCGGCCCTCTGATGACTCAGTGAGTTTGATCGAATACATAAATGAGTCACGCAGACTGGGAAGGTCGTAGGTTTGATTTGAGTTAGCTCTCAGCTAAGGACACAGGACCGGGGATGTACAATTGGCCTTGGAATAACAAATAATCTTTGCATTTGGCTCCGGCGCCTTTCACGTCGGGAGGACACCTCGAAGCACTTCACAGGATTTACTGCAAAGCACAATGAACAACAACAAAACAACAACAACAACAACAATGACGACAACAAACAACAAATTGCATTTGTATAGCGCTTTTCACGTCGGGAGGATGTCCCATTCTTGATAGGCGAACGCAGCAGCCAATTTGCACACAACGGTGTCCCCACAATCAGCCAGGAAATAAATGCTGAATATTATTTGTGGGATTGTCAGCCAGGACACTAGGAGAAACTCCATTCTCTTTTCGAATAGTGCCAGTGGATCTTTAACGCCCACTAAAAGGGCAGAGGGGGTAACCTCGGCTTAATATCTCATCTGAAGGACGGCACCTCCAACAATGTAACGGAAACACCCACTGTACTGGAGTGTCAGGCTATAGCATGACCTGTAGACCTGGGTTATTCGGTACTGATCTGTACTGTAGTAGAAAGAATAGGGGAATCAAGGCTGGTGGAAGCCAATTCGATAACCACTTTTAAGAGAGAAGTAGATCATTATTTGGGGAAGACAAGTGTGCAGGGCTATGGGGAGAGAGCGAGGGAGTGGGATTGATTTGGACAGCTCTTTTAAAAGAGCCGGCACCGACACGATGGGCCGAATGGCCTCCTTCTGTGTTGTGATTCTATGAACCACCTGCAAGAAAGGAAAGGAGTGTATACATTTGTGACGGAAAAAAGTGAAAACTTCTGAAATACATATTTATATACGGTTAAAATTGTAGGATCAATATTCTGCAGAATCAATTCTGCAGAACATTGAATTGCCGAGTATCTAACTTCCCTGGTAAAACTCTGTTGTCTTCCGAAGCAGCTCTCCAAGAACATTCAACTTATTCTGTTACTGCCTCTTCCGTTTATGGAAGTCTCCTGTGGTTACTGTACTAACCACAGGCTGTGTGCTAGCAAGACACCTTGGGAATATTTTCATCAAATCTGTACAGAATTCCTTTGAGGTGACTTGAATTTGTAGGATTCGGAAACAAAATAGTAACTTGAGGTCACATTCTGCCACAAAACTTTTAGGAAATTATTTTTTTAAATTGAAACTGAAGTGCTCGACGTCACTAGTATATGGAGAGACTGTTGAAGTTATTAATAATAATAATATAATTATATTAATATTCTGTGAAGAGCTTGAGAATGACGTTCTGAGATTTGATGTCCACGGAGTGAGGTTACAAGAAGGATAGGGTATAGGACGATGCATTGGAAGATTAAAAAAATGAAAATAATAATAATCCTGACATTTGCACCTTTCATATTGGGAAAGTGCCTCAAAGCGTTTCACAGAATATACTGTAAGATGTAGTCAAGGAATTTGTAGGTGAACACGACAGCCAGTTTGCACATAGCAATGTCACGCAAACAGACAGGAAATTACTGACGAATTTGACCTGGTGAGTTGTCGACCAGGATGCCGGAAGAAACTCCCTTCTCTTTTCAAATAGTGCCATGGGAATTTTGACATCTTACCCGAACAAGCAAATTCACACCTTGGTTTAACATTTCATCTGAAAGAAGGCATTCCTGACAATGCAGCGCATTCCCAGCGCTCTTTCGAAGTGTTACCGGAGAGCGTTGAGTTCAGTGCGGGGCTTGAACCCACAACCTTTTGACCCAGAGGCAACGAGAATGTTGGAACGTTAATTGGGATGACACACAAAGAGCTGGACGGACAGAACGGGTTGGCTGTGCGGTGATGAGATTAGAGAAGGAGATTCAGAGGAACAATAGCCAGATATGAACTCAATAGAGAACGCTAGGAAAGAGTAACAACGACCACAACAACTTGTATTTATACAGCACCCCTCACGCAGGGTTGGGTCCTGGAGGGTTTGACAGTGGCGGAGCACAATGAAAGAAAGAGAGCGAGAGAGAGAGAGAGAGAGAGAGAGAGAGAGAGAGAGGACGGAGGGAGGGAGGGAGGGAGGGAGGGAGGGAGGGAAAGAAAGAAAGAAAGAAAGAAAGAAAGAAAAAGAAAAAGAAAAAGAAAAAGAAAAAAAGAAAGAAAGAAAGAAAGAAAGAAAGAAAGAAAGAAAGAAAGAAAGAAAGAAAGATTCTTGACAAAATAAGAGGAAATCCATAGGACCACAACCATTTATACCCAACCGGTTGAGACGTTTATCTACATGGTAATTGTTTTTAAAAAAAATAAAATGCATCAGTGCTGAAGTGAGGGCGTTATGGGACTCCTGGGAAATACTGGATGTTAACGGCTTATTCCTGGGACCAGAGACAGTGACGGAAAAGGAGAGCAAACAGCATCTATTGTGGCAGATGCATTAGGAAGATTATTGTACAGACTGATTTGAAGGCACTCTCTGTAGCCCATCAGTACATCTGCTGTTTTTGCACAACACGGCTTAGCTTTGTTTCTTGAAACATACCTCGGGCACAAACATCAATAAAGACTTTATTGATACAATAATTGATATCTAGCCGGTTGCTTTGTAGCTGCTGCTGAAGGTGACTTCCAGCAACAGTGTGAAAGGCTAATAAAGGGGATGTTCAATTCTCTTTGTTTCTTTGAGGTTGCTTATAATTGCTGTTCGGAGCAGAGCTGAGTGGATAGAATGGGTTGTTCCTCATCTCCAGTTCTGAAGTGCGACAGACGGGAAGCCAGTACTTTGCGGTCACAATCTGACTTGGAACCAACATCCACAGGAATTGGGAAGATTACTCACGTTACATTTTTTTCAAAATCCCAATATTCTCCCCTCTTAACAATAACAATCCTTGCATTTGATTTAGCGCCTTATGACATCTTCGAGACGTCTCGAAGGGCTTCACAGAATATACTGTAAAGTGAATTGACTGTATTTTGTGGGCGAAACGCAGAAGCCAACTTCACACAGTAGTGTCTCACAAACAGTCGTGGAGTGAGTGACCAATTAATCTTTTTTGGAAGGATTATTACCCCGGAAAAGCGATCTGCCAATTGACTAACAACCGGGTTCCTACTTCTGCGAGGTAAACAGAGGCGTGTGGAGTGAAAAAAAAACTTGCCTATGGGTTTCGCTCTGTCGGGGAATCGAACTCGGGTCCTCTCGCTTGCGAGGTGAGTGCTCTAACCACTGCGGTAAAGGACTCCTCTTGAATTGTAATGGCAGTTAAGGTCAATTATAGTACCATCACTGCTGCCGCAGAGAAAGTCAATTTACAATGGTTTCACTTCAAAAGTCTTCTGGCAACTCAATGATGACCTATTGTGTTATATTCCTGATTAAATCTTTAATCGTTGTCAAAGGCTCGAGTGTGTCAGAATTTGAGCAGAAGCGAGAATATTGGTGAACATTAGGTACTTTTAATACATATATTTTTACAAAGGCAGATCTGTTAAACCAGTTGGCTGACGTTATTCGAAAGGGGCAGCACACAGCTATGGAAACAATGCAGAAGCAGAAGGAGAGATACGGGTGGAGAACAGAAGAGGATAAGAGCAACAAAGCAAGTAATTGGGATCTGCTGTTGACTGAAAGTTAAAGGTGAAGTGATAGAGCAAGTCATCTAGGCAAGTAAGAGAGAAAGCGATGAATCGTAATGTGAAACATTGGAGGATTTCAGTGTCCCAGAGGTAAAGAAGATGGCTTGGGATCAACATGGGGCACAGCGGGAATCAGAGTACTATCTTACTTAGATTAGTGTGGAGATCACAGTGGCATTAGTGTTAAATGCAGGTTTCCCATCAATTCTCCCACAGGAAGACTGCGGAGAGATCCAGATTCAGCCAAACTGTCTCAGTACTGCATTGCCCAACAACTAATAGACATTAGCAGGCAAGTTCAAAAGTCTTCTGGCAACTCAATGATGACCTATTGTGTTATATTCCTGATTAAATCCTTAATCGTTGTCAAAGGCATTGAAGAAACTAGAAGCATTCAATGAGTAGCAGTAAGGACCTTAAATGTCATTAAATGTCCGCAAAATGAAAACACAGATTTCTCGTTGTTTCTCGTTGGGGTCTATTTTGCCTGACGAAAAAGGGGAGAGCATCAAAGCCGAAAACGTAGGTAAATTAGGTGTGAAAATCAGTCCAAAAAAAAAATCTGCCAGTGATTTGCATTTTCTGCTCCTGTTAAAAGGTGATCAAGAAAACGTCAAACACGTTTTTCACAAGTGCTCAGATTGCGAGCGGCAAATGTGACTGATCCTGGTCCCACAGCAGAAGTCCCGTATAGCACATAACCTGCACACAGCACCACCTCCAACAACAATTTTATATTTATATACCACCTTTCACGTCCGGAGGATGTCTCAAAGCGCTCCACAGAATATATCGTAAAGTGCAGTGACTGTGTGTTTTGTTGGTGAATGCGGCAGCTGATTGCACACATCAGTGTCCCAAAAACAACCATGAAATGAAGGACCAATTTTAACAAGGGGCCAGGACATCAGGAACCACTCCCTTCTTCGGGGAGATAACAGAAAATGTCTTAGGTTGTGATAAAATAAACCTAACACTCCTGTCTTGCAGGATGGTGTGTAACCTTGAACAAGTCTGGAAAAAGACAAACTTATTCAAGAAAGGGAGATAACCCTATCTGAGGCATAACCCGCACATAATAATAACAACTATATGAAGAATGGAAATAATCATGAGCCTTATTATTACTATACAATATTATTACTAAACTATGAATTTGGTAACGACTTGCATCTGAGAATGGTACCTCCTTCACGTAAACAAAGAAAGTGGTTTAATGGCAAACTGCGGTAACGTAGCAGAGAATAGATGTGCCATTCAGATTTCTCTCGCCTCGATAACATAATTGTGTCTCAGGGTATAAATTCGGGACTATTGCAAGGTCAGCTCGTTACAACAAGGTCCTCCACATCAAGATAGCAAGATAACAAGACGATCTCAAAGCCACCTTGATGGTTCTCAGACGCTCTGCGAAATAATGCTAAGAGATGGAAAATAAATGGTGTAACAATCTTTTGCTGCATGCTCAGAGCAATAGAAGCCCATACACTGTACCAGGGTATCATAAGATCACAAGATCAGTTTGGATGAAAAACGTCCTTCAGCCCATCAGCGCAGTATCCTACGCTTGAGCAGTGATGGAAGCTCAGCTAGAGGGTATGCACTATAATTGGAGTTGAGCCATGATCTGATAGAATGGTGGAACGGGCTCGAGGGGCTGAATGGCCTACTCCTGATCCTATATGCACAGGGCAGAGACTGGTTCAAGTCCTCCAAACTCCAGTTCCAGCTATCACTTTGCCCGAGAAAGTTTTGACAATCCGTCAACATTTTTACAGGGCTCTGCCAAACTCCACAGTGATACAGGAAGCCAGCAAGCCACAGCAGGAGACGAGGCTGAATCTGACAACAGCAATATCCTTGAGGAGAGACTGAACGTGACTGCACATTGCCCAGGTTTCAGCACCGTACAGGGGCAGAGCTGCTTCTGGTTCTTTGTCATTGATGGAAGACTGGGCTTCCGCGTGTGTATTCCACATGGACCAAAGACACAAGACACCTGAAGACACTTGGGAATGTGCATTGTTCTACCTCGGCAAAGGATTTGAACGCACATTTCTATGTGTTTTCAGATGTCTTGCGTGTCTTTTAGTCTATGTGGAATACACCCGCTGAGATCCAGTCTTCCATCAATGACAAAATACCAGAAGAAGATCTATCCTGTACACTGCAGCAACCTGTGCATCTGTAGCTGTGCTCAGACTATCGTTGAAGTGATTGCTGTTGTCAGGTTCAGCCTCGCCTCCTGCTGCTGTTGCCTTGGTTAGAAAAATATGCGGACCTCAGAACATCTAATCAACAGACTTCACATGCTTGCACTGAACTTAATGAGTTGGATTTTGCTCTGGTATAATGAAAGCTGCTCCTATGTTCTTCATTCGCTTTATTGCTCTTGCATGAAATCTGCATCAAGACAGACAGCAGAACAAGAGGACGTAGGTTTAGAGTTGCAAAGAGCAATTGCAGGACAGACACCAGGAAGTTTTTTATGGCTCAACAATGACTGGAACAGGTCCCCAGGAAGGGGGCTTGAGGTCAGGACGCTGGACTTGTTTAAAAAGCAGCTTGATGGTGTGATGGGATGATGGTAGGGTGGTTGTTCTGGAGGAACGAGATCAGGGCCTTCTTCATCCAAACCGTTCTGGTCATCCTGTGAGTTCTTAAATTCCTTCTATAATCGCAAATTGGTTGATATTCACTTGGCCATGTATTGGCACAATTATCTTCCATGGTTAAATAATCCTTGTATTTTATATCAACGTTATTGAGACGTTATTGAGTGCTTCGCAGAATATATTGTAAACTGGATTGACTCTGTATTTTGTGGAGGAAAATGCAGCAAACAATTACACACAACAGTGTCCCACAGACAGTCATGGATTGAGAAACCCAATTTTTTTAAAGAGATTATAACCCCCGGAAAGCGATCCGCCAATCGACTAACAACCGGGTTCTTACTTACCGCTAAGTAAACCGAGGCGTGTGGAGTGAGGAAACTTACCTAAGGTTTTGCCCTGCTGGGAATTGAACAAAGATCTCTCGCTTGCGAGGGGTGCTCTAACCAATATCCTAAGAAACTCCATGGTTTCAATGTCAGTTTAATACCCAGCAGGCAAAAAGCACAAAAGACAATATTTTGCTCATGGTTTGTTTTGGGAATGTAAATTAACCTCACCTGCTGGTTAATAAATAAGCAATTATTTGTGTAATATTCTTCTCGGAGCTGCTTTACAACTCATGAGCTCATAAATGTTTAATATGAACATTGTCCACACTTTTGAATAAAAGAGTTCGGTATTGTATTGAAAATGTATTATGGGACGTGGCTGGGAAGGTAGTATAATACAATGCAAAATTACATTTGTATAGCGCCTTTCACATCGGGAGGACGTCCCAAGGCGCTGGGAGTATAGGGTGTAATGATCTCATGTATTGAACATGTGTCTGTACTGGATGATGTGTTACACCGCAGTCAGTACTTTTTTATATATATATATTTATATATCTTTATATATCTTTGCATTTGATAGAGCGCATTATCACGTCGTTGAGACGTCTCAAAGCGCTTCATGGCACTGCAATTTCAAATTAATGGGCTGATCTGTTCAAGCAAAGTGGGGAAACCAAATACGGTCCTTATATTAAGAATTAAGGTATCAGGTCATTAATTAGCGGAGGGGCACCACAGCGATGTGAAAGAGTGTTGGACATTTTAATAGGATAATATCACTATTTAACTAAAGGTCTGAGACCATAAGAGGTGCACATATGTGTTCAGAAGCCATATGGAAGAAATGTTTGTGGGGAACCTTGGATGGGTCGGCTAGATGGCACCAATGCCTGAAATTGTTACCACGTTACCAATAGCCCACGTCTCACATGTCTAATACATTTGAGGTAATTGAACGAACGTGCGTAAGCTCGTGGGTATATTTTACCGACTTGAAATTTTCGGCAGCCGCATGATAAACTTCCACACGTGGAGCTTTTAAAGATTAAGGCTCAAGGTTTTTAATGTGTAAATGGTTAGCTGCTTTGGAAATTGGTTTGGCAATGAAGGTAATGATAAATGGATGAGACTTTGTCTGAGTGCAGTGATTAATGGAGTTCCACAAGGGTCTGGGCTGGGTTGCCTGCTGTTTTAAGCTATTCATAAATGATCTGAGGGAGGATACTTCCACGGTAATAGAACATTTGCTGATGACAGCAACCTATGCGGACAGCATTCAGAAAGGATTTAGCCCATGTCAAGCAAATGGGCTAAGAAATAGATGAATTTTAATGCGGAAAAATGAATAGTGAGGTATAGTGGTCAAAAGAAACATCAAAGCTAATGGCTGGGTATCTATCAATCAAGGTGGGGGAAGGAGAGGATTTGGATGTTACTATAGTGAAGACGCTGACAAGAAGGCTAATCATGTACTGGGTTACATCTCGCCAAAGGTTACTTTTAACCTTGTGTCACTCACTGTAAGACCACAATTAATAGGAGGCAATCATGGGCATGTTACCTTCAGATCAAGATTGATTCACCGGGGCAAGTGTTCAGAGGAGAGGAGCAAGAATGATTCTGGGACTTACCCTGCATATATATTGCGCGGGGACATGATAAATCACTGCGATTTGGCCGGCATTTCACTGTCAGCGCGCAGTTAGTTGTATGTGGAGGAAGTGGATTCATGAACGTTGCGAATCACGTCCATCACGTTTGATCCTAGTAACTGTGAATGGAGTCGAATTCTGCACATCTCTGTTCCCTTGAAAGCTCTTGACAGTCCGTTGGACACCCAAAAATAATCAGGAGATAATGTTTATTAAACAGCCTTGTGATGTAATAAGAGTTTCTTCAATATATATAAAAAAGACACTCATCTCGAATGTGGGTCCCAATACAAAGTGTATCAACCTGGTTCAGTGGGTAGTCCTCTCGCCTCTGAATCAGAAGTTTGTTGGTTCTGGCTCCACGTTGGCACTTTGAACTCATAGTCCAGGCTGACACATCAATGCAGTTTTATCCCTCGCTTTGAGATGTTAAACAGAGGTTCCATCTACCTGTTCAGGTGGATGTTAAAGATCCCAATATTTGAAGAGAAGGGAGTTTATTCTGGCATCCTGGGCTTCCAAATAAAATTGGTAATTTGCTGGATGGCTGTTTTGTGGGACACTGTGGTGCACAAATTGGCTGCTGTGCTCGCCTAACAAGCACAGTCACTACACTTGACAGAGAAGAGCTTTGAGACATCTCAACGACATAAAGCCGCTGTATAAAATGCAAAGCTTACTATTATGAATCAGAATTCCGCTTGCTGCACAGCCCACCGCTGCCAGGAGTGACGTGGATTCTCTCCCAGCACAAGAAACGCAGAGCGAAAAACCTCCCGAGTTACAGAACGAGTCGCACACGACCCGAACTTGCTTTGATTTGAGAACAGATTGAGAAGCCCCGTGACCCAGATCTTCGGAATGCTGAAAGACACTGATCATGTAGATTTAACAGACTATTTCACTATAGACGGTAATTGCAAATCTGGAGAACATGGGTACAAAAATTAACAAGCCTCAAGTGAGACTGGAGATTTGAATTTCTTCTCCCCCCACGGACCATGGAAATTTCATCTGTGGAATTCAGTCAGCGTTAAATAATGTAGATTGCAACACCAGACTGATATCCTGTAGATCTGCTCGATTAACTCTCAGGGTCAGGGAGCCATTCCAGTTTTTCTTTCTCTGGAAGTCTTCCTTGTAGTTACTCAGCCCTAGGAGGAGAATTAAATAAGTTGGGATGTGTGTTTTTCTTAGGATTACAAACGGGGATCTCCCCACAGGATATGAGGGAAATCAAAAGAGATTTCTGTTGGCTGTTTTCATGTATCCTCCAGTGGCTGGTTTGAGAGTATCATTGGCAGATCCACCTTGCCTACGCGTCTCGTCAGTCAGGCAGGAGTACGACGGCGGAGGGTCCTAAAGTAAGTAACCAAATCTCATGCCAGTACATTGCTGCTTCTTGCTGCGTCCAGAGCTAGGAGGCATAAATAGAAGATAGCTAATAGTGGATCTGAGAGGCAATCTAGGAGGAAATTCATTCACACAGACAGCGGCAAAAATGTGGAGCTCAGTTGTCGAAGCAAAAAGCATCAGTAATCATAATAATAAAGCTTGCATTTGATATAGCGCCTTATCACGGCTTCTAGACTTCTCGGAGCGCTTCACATAATATACTGACTGTAAAGTGAATTGATTGCATATCTGTGGGCAAAATATAGGACAGGGGTACGAGGGTGGGGGGGGTGGTGGGAATCACATAGAGATTTCATCAAATGCACAGGATTATCATTCAGCACTTTGGGACGTCCTCCTGACGTGAAATGCCATGTGTGGTTGCTGAAAAACCCGGGAAAAGCGACTTATACTTCACTAAAAGTCATGAAGAAAGTGCGGTCACCACCAGTGACACCATTGCTTGTAAAATCCATCACTTTTTGGTTACCAAAGTGCCCTCAAGCACGCGGTTAGTGGCCTGTGACCTCCAGCCACAATTTCAGAGCGTCTTACTCAATTTCTGCTATCCAAGAGGGAATCGTTTTACAGCGATTGCTCTCAGCCGGAGTCAATATTTACACAACATACGCAGGCCTGAAACTTCAATCAATTAAGCAGCCAAGTTTGTCAGCCACGAAGCCTGGCTGATTTAACTTCTCAGGCTTTAACCCTGCCTTAAATGGTGCTCGCTGCAGTTCTTGACATACACACTTTAAAAAGGTCGTCTCGTTTCCACAGAGCACGTCACTCTTCATCGATCCACCCTAGCAGGAGCCCACAACGTGCGACAAATGTGTTTTATAACCCTTTCCAGATATTATCCGTGAGTTGCAGTCTGTGGACAGGAACCCTATTTATAAGGAGGAAGGGGCTTTCGACCATATGCGCTGAACGTTTTTTTATATATAAGAAACCCTCCACATCCCTTGAGAAAGCCCTCGAACCACTTGGCAATGTTATTCTTGTAACGGGTTCATAGATCGCAAAGTGCAGAGACATGTCGGCAGTTCATGAAGAACGCTGATGGATTTCCAGTGAAACAGATAATTGGCAAATGACTAGATCGATTGTTTTTAACAACTTAATACCTGTCCAAGGTCATTGTTACATCCAACTTGGGATGGTGGACGGCAGGACCACAAATAGTTTTGAGATTCCGCCACACATCGCTTATAAAATAATAATTCTTGCATTTGATATAGCAGGTCATGACGTCCTTGAGATGCCACAAAGCGCATCACAGAATATACTGCAAAGTGAATTGACTGTATATTTTACGGGCGAAACGCGGCAGCCAATTGTCCCACAAATTCAACCGTGGATTGAGTCACCAAATTGTTATTTATTTTGAAGGTGTTATTACCCGTGGAAAAGCAATCCGCCAATCGACTAACCGTGTTTCTATTTACTGCTAGATAAACAGAGGCGTGGAGCGTGAGGAAACTTGCCTAACGTTTCGCCCTGACCGGGAAACGAACCCTGGTCCTCTCGCTTGTGAGGCGAGTGCTCCAACCGCTACGCTACGGGACTCCACAGAAAGTAATTAATTACAAGTTACGTCAACTTTGCCCCACCACATCTACCAGTCTTGTAGCCTGGACTGTGCTGACCCTATCACTCATCGGGCACTTTCTACGCTGATGGGTTCACCGTTGCATCAGCTGGGTGACCTTGGATCAGGGCTGACTGGGTTAGACTGGTAAGGAGAATGGCTTTGATTCTAAAAAGCGTGATCATTTCCAATGGAAAATACAACGGTGACTGTAAGCGCACAAAAAAGTTCCATCCACATAAAATCGACACCAAGTCCTTTGACTCTTGCCTTTCCCTGCAAGTGCGTCTTGAGGTCATAATTAAACTCAAACCTGCTGGTTATCAAAGCCAAATCTCATTTTCTCTCACAATTGGGTGCTACAATGCGATACTGCATTTAAGAGATTATGTGTGATAGTGTAATTTAATAGTACATTAAAGCAGTACGCATGATGTGTCACTAAGCATTACGCAGTCATAAATTTTGACGAGGGCATGTCTGCTTCCACATGAGAACCCAATCAGTTTCCCAATTAACATTTTGAATGGTAAAGACATCTGTTAGTTGGGCATCATTGGTTTGGGGAGCAATTTGTTTAAAAAATATTGAATTTCACATAATCTATCGTGTCCACATCACTGATGGATAGAGGTCAAGGAACTGGGAGTGAAAAACTGGGGGGGTGTTTTCATCGACCAAATACAATCGCCACACTTCACAGTGAATCCTGTGATGCGCTTTGAGATGTCTTCCTGACATGAAAGGCGCTCTATCAAATGTACAGATTATTGTTATTTATAAAATGCTATTTATAACAAACTATGCAGTTAAACGAGTGAAAAGGTGGCTGCACATTGAATCGGAATAGCCAAATAATCAGCACAATGGAGTTCAAAATAGGCTCATTGTAAACAACAAAATTATATTTATATAGCGTCCTTCACGTCGGAAGGACATCCCAAAGCCCTGGACAGTTAAGGGTTTGCACCCGAGCTGGGGATTGGAATCAAGAGGGGTGGGAGGTAATAATAATCCTTGTCTTCGATTTAGCGCCTTATCACATTGTTGAGACGTCTCAAAGCGCTTCACAAAATATACTGTAAAGTGAATTGACTGTGTATTTTGTGGGCGAAACGCGGCAGCCAATTGTGTACAGTAAAGTGTGACTATTGCAGGGAATACATTCTACACGGTACTGACCTGTGGGAATTGTGATCTGAATGGAGTACGCGTTGAAAGGAGATATATTTCTAGCTGCCTTTCCAAACTCCCATCATGTAGAGATACGGGTAAATTAATTTTATGAAAAATACATAGTTCCTCCTGTAAAGTACAGTATTATTCTCAGCAATGATTTGAGACCATCTTTCACTCATATTCTCAATTTCAACATGACTCCAGTAGCTCAGATCTTCTCAGAGTTTAAGCTCAGACTCGGGCTGATAAACATCAAACGAAAATCAATTTTTTTGTGAAGAGGAGTTTGCTGATCTTATGACATTTCCTAAAAAGAATCGAACGGATTGATCGAATCAAGATCTTGTAAGGTGCTCACAAGCACGCGCGCGCACACACACAGAAACGTCCTCAAGAAATAATCTGTTTAAAATATATTTTTAGTATCTCAAGTGTCCAGACAATCACCAGAACAACATAGTTCAAGACAAGTTTGCTTTAGGCTTCAGCTGCTTTGAAAGAGCAATTTAATTACATTATTAGAACGTCTCAAAGGCCTCCGTTAATCAAGACAGGCAAACAAAAAGATTTTATATAATATTCAGAAAATAATTACAAAAAGGCTGAACAGAACACGCTGCCCTGGCAGAACTAAAACCCTGGCATGTTGTGAAGACATTTCCAACTCTCTGCCGAACATATGCTCTTTGATTGAATTGTTGTTGCTGCTGTTACTGTTGCTGTTGCCGTGGTAATGGTGGTTTCGTCCTCCCCATATTGTCCCGATGTTTAGCTGAGCCGCTTTATTACTCTTGAAAGATGTTCCGTTCTTGAAATTGAAGATGAGAGCTTTATCGTTTGACTGGCGGAGTTAACCTCCTTTCCCCAGCAGGCTCTGAAACGAGGAGCGAAAACAAGACGTGAGAAACAAAAGGTACAGTCGAGTAGAAAGAGGTTTGATGTCGATATCAATCAAGTGTTTCTATTGTGCATCTGCATACACAATTTTGCAGCCTCTACTTATCCAGTGTACTCTGTGTGTGTCTCAGTTAAGTGTACAGATTTGTCGGTCTAATGAACTTTTTGCAGTGCTCATTAAGATGGCTACCACTGTTAAGAGAAGCTAAGCTTGCTTCAGGTCTCTGCTGAATGTTTTTCCTAAGATGATGGGTGGGTGATCTGCTTGTTCGTCGAGTGGAATTTTTTCCTTATTTCCATTTGAGAAATTCATACGTTTGGAAATACTGTATACCGGAAGGAAAAAAACATTTCCTTTCATATAACAGTAAGTTTACATTTACCTCCACCCTCTCAATATACTGCCCAGTAATTTCCTATCATTCTAAAAGGCGTTGAGGCTGAGATCAGCTAGTTCAGCACAGATTCAAGTCTACGATTTTCTGGTCCCCTGGACATAGATCTGCAATGGACTATCACACACTAGACCATTAGGGTAGTTGCTTGGCTACAGTCAATAAGAAAGGTTGAGGCCTGAAACTCAACCTTTCTCTGCACCTAAATCGTCCTGACCCAACTGTCCAGCGCCTTGGGACGTCCTCCCGACATGAAAGGCGCTCTGTAAATGAAAGCTTGTTGTTGTTGTTGTCCTCAATTAGCTGACTATCTGGTAACTGCGTTCGCATACCCATTATCCTTCACATAAACAACCCAGCAGCAATCTTTCATTTGCAGCAACAATCCATAGAACCAGAAGTGATACAAACCAATGCTAACCCAATCTGCCCTGTCTACCCAGCAGCATATGTGGCGTGAACCGGCTTACCTGTTTGGCATAGTTAATGCAGTGAACATACTGCTTGGCCAACGCAGAGCAGCTGAGGGTCTGCTGAGGGTTCTTCTGGTAGCAGCGAAGGATGCCCTCCTGGAGATCTGCACAGATGGGTCGTGACTCATATCTCCTGAAAGACGAGAGAAAGAGGAGGGATTGGGTTAGCGCGAACAAGAGGATTATCGCAGGTGGAAGAATAATAGGTCAAGCAGAGGTTTAACACAACCCATCCACCCACACACCCGCGTACACACGCACACCTCACCTCGAAATTCAACACGACTGCAACAGAAGGAACTTTGCAGCACGACACTTAACATTTCGCTTGAACGTCACCTTGGTATTCATTAAGCGTGTTTAGAATGTCAAGCCCTTTGAAACCTGAATTCTGTTCAAATCACAATGAACTGAATGCAACCCCCAGGTTCTGAGTGGGTGTGCACTCAAGTTAGTTTATAAGAGGGAAGATGTTAAACGGAACCGATGTACGCTAATCCTACTGCAGCTCAGCAATCAAATGAGAATCATCCCTTGAAACTCTTGCAGTAACTGTCACAATAGTTAATCCTTCTGCACGGACCGTACCGCCAAGAGATGGTGAACGATGGCCGTGAGGAATGGTGGTGGGGAAGAGGGAACACCTCAAGATTAAATGATAGCCCCTCCATAAATACATGATACCTAAGAGTGTTAAGGTACCAGCGATCTAGGGAATCGGACGGCAATTAGAACATGTGGCGGTTTTTCATTCGTGATTTCATTCGAACCCCATCTCTGTAACCGTTTCTCTGCGCATAAACCATCCTCAATTAGCTGACTATCTTGCAACTGCATTCACATACCCATTATCCTTCAAATAAGAAACCCAATATCTATTTTTCATTTGCGGTAACAATCCTTGGAACTAGAAAACCAACAGTAAATAGAGTGATACAGTTGCATGGAGTTGTATGGTTACATAGAGTGATATGTTTTGCCCACAAAATATAGTCAAGTCACTTTGCAATATATTCTGTGAAGCGCTTTGAGACGACTCGAAGATGTCGAGGGAACGTTGGACCCAACCAATGACAATCACCAGCTGTGTATTCCCGGATAGTATAAAATCCTTACTGAATCCTTAAGTGACTGAGGCAAGGTTTCTGGACCCATTTTAAGATACATAGTAGAAGGGGGTGGGGGTGGATATGATGGAAGGATGAGATCAAATGGGCTGAAAGACTGCAACGTGAGGACCAGTATGACGAGCTAGTGATTACCGGCTGAAAACAGCTGATGTGGGGAACATGAAACTGAGTGTGGAAACACGGAATGGTTTTCCACGACTGTTTGTGGGACGCTGCTGTGCGCAATAGACTGTCGCGCTTCGCCCACAAAGTACACAGTCGCTCCACTTCACAGTATATTCTGGGAAGCGCTTTGAGACGTCTCGAAGACGTGATAAGGCCCTACATCAAATGCGAGGATTATTATAATTTTGGTTTTCAGGAGGTCAGCCAACTGTATCCTAATGTGGCTGGGGTGCTGGTCAATGACCACATAGAAGCAGCTTGTTCTGTTGATGGCAAAGAAAGTGGTTTATAATAATAATAATAATCCTCGCATTTGAAATTGCGCTTTTCACGTCTTCTAGACATCTCAAAGTGCTTCACAGAATATGCTGTAAAGTGAAATGACCGTATATCTGTGGTATGTAGTTCACCTAAATACTAGATGCTCTCTAACCTGGGAAGTATAGCACTTAGAGACCATAGGTTGATTTAACGGAGAATTCCTATTGTGGACTTCAAATGAAGATTCCCTCGTGTGGGTAGAATTGATTGTAATGGAAGCCACTTTAAGCAATTTAACCAACGTTCTGGCCGATGTAATGGGACCCAATTTAAAACTTTGGTTTTCTGCTTTACTCCCAGTCAAAAAGGATTCGACATTACGCTGAATGTGTCGGGAATTCCAAACATTTCTGATATAATGTCAAATCTAAAAATATTCTTACGGCGAAATATTAGTATTTCTCTCACTCTGTACCCATTGAAAGGTTATATTCCACATAAGGCACTGTATCAAATGCAATGATTATATTATTATTCTTTATCTTTTCAATCTCTCATATATTTAAATTGCTCCTTTCACCATTGTCCCTAATTTGTTATAAAAGAATAATGGAATGAGTTGGGTATATTTGTTTATTTTTATGAATATTTTGGAATTAATGTCACGATCAGGAAACTGACCCGAGAGAGTGATGGCGTAAGGGAGCTCAATTGACCGTGATAAAGCTTTCGATTGCATGCAATTGTGAGCAATTTTAATGATAGTTGTCAAAAATAAAGATATACAGAGATTACAGAGCTATTCAGCCGGTTCATATCTATACCCTTGGACATTCCTCCAAGTCATTCCCCCCTCATCAGAACTTAACAACTAGAAATATTGGCTCCCCTTATTGCTCAGTTAGCGAATCCGCTGTCTTGTGTGAAACAGAGCCGCACGGATGCATCCAGCTAGCGAGGCTAGAATTAGGATCACTACATTGGCCTCAGTGTCTCTTCCCCTTATTCCTCTCTCTTGTCTCAACAAGTAGACAAAAAGGAGCCAAGGATCCCACTCCCGATTCTATTCAGCAATCCCTTGTGCAAAAATGTACATGTCTGAACCTCAGTTAGGACAAGATTCCTGACTTGGATCACACACCAAGAATTCCCACTTGCACAATGTACTGGAAGATGGTTGGTACCTGCAAAACGACACCCAAGCATGAACGAGCGCCTTCAGGACATGAACAGAGGAAGAAAAAAGATTTTAAAGATAATTATTTGTAATGCTTTGATTTTTAAATAGCAGTTCGGATGGCGACATAGCTCTTTAAAGTCTCATTGTTAAATACACGATAAATGGACAAATGCTAATGCGAGTTAATGCCTTTCAAACCTAATATATAGGAGGTTGAACTAAATGGCTTCAGGACAGCATTAACTGCAGATCTGGGCTTTGCAGTGCAGCTTTACTTCACTCAGTGTCAACAGCATTGTACAGCTGCAATTCTATGAATGAAAAAAATATATCGAGCTGATAGTCTTCATTGGACACTTCCAAAAGCATCATTTTAAAATATTCCGATCACTTACTTCTAGCAGAAGGATGTTTTACTGTAACTCAGAACCTGTTTGCCAGAAAACGGAGGGATTCCAATCCCTTAGGACATAACTCGACCATTAATAACGCGAGCATTTAAAGTCCAGAACCACTTCGCGTTTTAAATCCTAAACCAATCACTGTTAAAGCAGTCAGCGTATTCTCTTTGTCTGCAACCCTTCAGAAAGCTTGTTCTATTATTCAGACCCTCACCGGGAATGCAGACAAATATTGATCACTTCCCACTTGTTGTTCAGGAATGATGCATGCCTCTTAGTTGTGGGAAAACTGAGAATTAGATTTCTAGTATGGATTACTGTTTCATAACAAGTGACATGTTCTTACGGTGATTCCCCCTGCCCCCCCTTAAATTAAAGCGCTGCATTTCTGTTCCACACGCACGCAGGAAGGCACGCAAAGAAAGCAGCTTTGAATGTTTTGTGTTTGCACGAGTTTAGACATTCATTAGATTGTATGGAGAAGGTCAAAGCTGATTGCATTGGCACGAGCTATACCGCACACTGTACATGATTTGAAAGACATTAACCTTTACTTCTGCGTCAACAAAAGGAAAGAAACAGAATACAAAACAGTGGCATGGGAGTTGAAATTACTTTTGATGCTGCAATGCAGCTTCCCCGCCAAACCCCTCTTCCCCGCCTCCTCCCTCAGTTCTGGAACATGCTTAAGTTTGTTTCATTTGCACAAGACGCAGATAGGTTTACCGGCAAATTAAATCTCAGTTCAGCAATAAAAAATATGGACGATATAACGTGCGTCAAACTGTCAATCACCGAGATTATTCCCACCATCTCAAATAAATTAAAGGATTCTTTAAGCACTATGTGGAATATAGATGGATTAATAAGTGCCTGGGTGCGAGCAAAGGAGGCTATAATGTAATTGAACGATTCACACAATGCAAAAACTTCGCTGGTGCGGTTTATTGACATCATCTGAATCCGGAGATTAAATTATAGGTTTGCATTCAATTTTTTTCAAAAAAAAATAATATAATTTAGATCGCCTGAAAGAAAAAATGCGATTTACTACCATGGCTGTGCAGCGGGGGTTCGGGTCTAAAACGTCCACTGTAATTTCATTACCACATAATAATCGTGTCATGCAATTCACGGGCAGGTATAAATCGGAAAATTATTTTGCGTCACGGATCCTAAATCGCAGGCTTCACACGTGGGATTTATAATTATCAGACTGCCTGGATAGAAGCAACATGGACAGCTCCTGCAGGTTTGCAGGGTTTTGCACCTGCAACTCTGCTTTGCTATTTTACATTTAGTTTCGTTTTGCCCTGCCTCGCTCCCAGTTTCCTTGCTCCACACGCCTCTGTTTACCTAGCAGTGAGTAGGAACCTGGTTGTTAGTCGATTGGCAGATCGCTTTTCCCGGGGATAATAATCACTTAAAAAAAAATAAAAAAAACATTTGTTCACTCAATCCACGACCGTTTGTGGGACACTGTTGTGCGCAATTGGCTGCCGCGTTTCACCCACAAAATACACAAGTCAATTCACTCTACAGTATATTTTGTGAAGTGTTTTGAGACGTCTCAACAACGTGATAAGACGCTACATCAAATGCAAGGATTATTATTATTATTCAAACAGCCCTGCACCTTTCTTCAGCCAAGGATAATCACCAGACCTTTTCCCAAACCTCTGCTAATACTACATTGAGGGAGAGAAACTGCCTCTCATATGTGGAAAAATGCCTTACTTTCAGGGACAGGTTATACTAGCTTCAGGGGTCTCTGAAATGACATGCCCGACAATCCTTCCTTCATTACTGTGACTTAATGCCTTGCTTCTCTCCCCAGTCTTTGTGGACAATACATAATACGTCCTTGGTCACACCTGAAGCTCTTGGATCAATAAGCCTGTCAACTGTTCCATGTTTCTATAAATATTCTTGCATTTAAAATTTGTCAAATTATTGAAAATAGATATCGACAACTGATACACATCAGCGTGCTGCCCAAGCAAAATATCGCATTTTAACAATTAACACGAAATGTATCATCTGCTTTAGTGCTTTGCCTCTTAACACATGATCTGCTCATCGATCACAACCAAATTGCTCATAATAATATCTATCCTTGTGGTTTCTTCTGTACCCTCCCTTTAGTTGTCACATCCGGTCTTTGGACAGAAATTAATTAGCTTGTTTATTCTCTCATTGTCTCACGTAGCACTGGGCACAAACCAGAAACCACCACTGGCTTCGTCCAATTTTCCTTAAACTGAGCATTTGTGGAATCCTGTCGCCCAGTGGTTAGAGCACTCGCCTTGTAAACAAGAGACATGGGTTCGGTTCCCAGCAGGGTTAAACCTTGAGCAAGTTTCCTTACTCCACACCCCTGATAATAATCCCTCAAAGAAAAAAAAACACAATATAATTCGGTCACTCAACCCACGACTGTTTGTGGGACACTGCTGTGCGCAGTTGGCTGCATATTCTGTGAAGCGCTTCGAGACATCTGGAAGACGTGAAAAGTGCAATATCAAATGCAAGGATTATTATTATTATTATTTATTATTGATCCACTGCTTCCTTCCCGAGACCGATGGAGTAATCAGAATGCATAAACTGGAGCTGTGGGTAGCTTCGGTCTCACAGGTAGATTTAAGACACCTTTGAGACCTTCCGCTATATCAAAGGAAATCGCTACTGCTGTATATTACATCGAGTAAACCAACCAGCAAGAATTTGAACAGCTGGTTTTGAAGAGCATCTGATGCTGATGCAGGCTGCCTGCAAACTGCCGTCCCTTTGCTTTAATATGGGAGTGGAGTCCCATTGCTTTGTGGTTAGAGCTCTCGCCTCGCAAGCAAGAGGACCCAGGTTCGTTTCCCGGGTACTTATTCCACACGCCTCTGATACCTAGCAGTGAGTAGGAAACTGGTGGTCAGTCAATTGGCGGAACGCTTTCCGGGGGGGGATTAAGGCCTCAAAAAAATGTGGTCACTCAATCCACGTTTCGGCCAGAAAATACACAGTTAATCCACTTTACGGTATATTCTGTGAAGTTCTTTGAGACGTCTCAACGATGTGATAAGGCGCTATATCAAATAATAATAATAATCCTTGCATTTGATATAGCGCTTTTCACGTCGGGAGGACGTCCCAAAGCGCTTCACAGAACACACTGTAAAGTGAATTGACTGTATATTTGTGGGCGAACGCGGCAGCCAATTGCGCACAGCAATGTCCCACAAACATGCAAGGATTATTGTTATTAAAACAAATTTCTATCCTTTTTCCATCACATTTCTTCAGTATTGAGGTACTCAGTATGCAAGACTTTGTACCATCAAACAAAGCAAGCTAATATTTTCTGATGCTGTCCCTCAGAAACTAATGTAAACCACTTACTATAACACTGGAACAAAGAGGATGGGAAATCTAATACCAATTACTCTGCTATTAGTATTTCTAATGCTAAATAAATTAAATCATACCAGGATGAAAATGGATTACTTACAAAAAGACCTTCCAAACGATTTGTTCTGCTAGTTTCTAATACGATTAGTGGATTTGCAGGACAGCACTGAATGCTGTATTTTAAGATTTAATAGCACCTCCAGTAGTTACTAATGCTGTAATGTATAATTTCACTGAGGATGCCGGTTAAATCATATTGACAGGGTTTGCGAATGTTTAACATAAGTAAAGAACATTAATAGCAAAATAGCAGTGGAATAGCAAAAGTTCCAGAGGGGAGATACGGAGAATTTTTTTTCACACAGAGTTGTTGTGATCTGGAATGCACTGCTTGAAAGGAAGAAGATTCAATATAATAGCTTTGAAAACCGAATTGGATAGATACTTGAAAAGGAAAAAGTTTGAGGCTATGGGAAAAAAGCGGTGGAGTGGGACTAATTGTGGGACGCTGCTGAGTGTAATCGGCTGCCACGTTTCACGCACAAAATATACAGTCAATTCACTTTACAGTATATTCTGTGAAGCGCTTTGAAACGTCTCGAAGACGTGATAAGGAGCTAAATCAAATGCAAGGATTATTATATTATTATAACTGGATAGCTCTTTCAAAGAGCCGGCACAGGCCCAAAAAGGGTCGAATGGCCTCCTTCTGTGCTGTAAGAGTCCATGAAATGGTTTGGAGGCCAACTGCTCAAGAGAGCTGAGCGGGACAACACAGGACATCCCAAAAAAGCTACACTCCCTGTCTTAACTAAGCCACGGAGTTATCGGAGCACAGATCCGAGAGCACGGGCAAAGAGTTTTCAGCCCGAATGTTGAAAGCTGCAGGGAGAGAACGAAATCTGATCAAAAACCAAAGGAAAAGGGACCATTTCTTTTTAAGAGAAAAACGAAAGGGCGACTGATTGAATTCAAGTGACAAATCAGATCATAAGAGATTCTGGCGATTTACTGGATTTGCACAGCAGGTTAAATGTTGGGGCTTTTAAGATGACACATGACACTTTATTGAATCCAAGGACCTCATATGACCCCGAACCCTGGTGCACTTTAAAACTCCCAGGTTAGCTCAATAAATGCACAGAATCTTTCCAATTGCCAGCGGTATGAACGTGAAGACGGCATATAATTCACAAGGTTACTGCACGCACCACCAATAAACTGACAAGGGACTTATATAACAGTTATTTCCACGAGTGATAAAGTCTTCACATGACACTCGGTAATGTATCATTTATTGTAAGAGAGAGGGAGAGAAAGAGTCCATTATAACACGGTGTATGGCAGATAGCAAATAACTTAAAATCAATTTGGTTCTTTAACATTTTCACTAGGCAGTTAGCAATTTTGTGGGTGCAAAGAAATAAATGAGCTCTAACTTATTCAGCTTTCTCTCACCTCTGCAATTTCGCTTGCCTTGTCTAGACACCTTCAACGAGTCTCGGATTGACTATTTGAATGCCCTGCTCCTCCCTACACAAGCTGCGGACTATCCTCTCCAGTACCCAGCTTTTTCAGAGAAGGAAAATTAGCTTTCCGTTCCCCCATCCTGACTCAGCTCCGCTGGATCTCCAATCCCCCAGCTGAAGAAATTCAGGTTCAAATCCCTCCAGGCCTCACTATCTCTGAAACCTTACCACCCTGTACGCTCCCTCAATTCAGTGAACACTAGCCTTCATCATGTCCCCTACCCAAACCACTCCACCATCGGTAAGCAATCTATCAGCGAATCTGCCTCCACTCTCTGCAACTCTATCCTGGAGTCCCTCTCCCTTGCTCCTTCCGTCCCACTTCTAAAGCCCAGCTTAAAACCGCCCTATTCTTTTCCACTGTGTTTTCGGTCCCATTTTCCCTCCACACTCCTTAGCTCCCCCTACCCCCATCCTCCAAGCTCAAGCTGCCAGTCAGCTGTATAATACTACTACTATTAATAATAATAATCCTCGCATTGATATAGCACCTTATAACATTGTTGAGACGTCTCAAAGCACTTTTATATCGTAAAGTGGATTGACTGTGTATTTTGTGGGCAAAACGCAGCAGCCAATTGCGCACAGCCACGTCCCACAAACAGCCATGAAGCGAGTGACCAATTTTATTCATTTATTCTTTTAGAGGGATTATTACCCATTTAATACGATCCGCCAATCGACTAACAACCGGGTTCCTACTTACTACTAGGTAAACAGAGGCGTGTGGAGTAAGGAAACTTGCCCAAGGTTTCGCCCTCCGCAGGAATCACTTTGAGATGTTCTCCTGCCGTGAAAGGTATTATTTAAATGTAAATTGCTGCATATTTGCCTTTCCGAACCCTGGACCTGTGTTGTCTTGTCCTCCTACTTTGATTATACCCTGCTCGTTTGGTACATCTGAAAGTCAACAACTTATGTCTCTCTTCTTTAAACTGTAAGCCTCTGATTTATTCATCCATCCAATGAATTAGAGGCAGAAATCATCTTGTCCACAACACATATTTACACTGTCATTGTTTGAAAAATCAGCCAGTTGTTAGCGAGACACGGTTCTTCCAAACCATCTGCAGTTTAAAACGTTATAATTCTCCGCATCTGAATGGGAAACACAGCAAGGAGGTGGTAACAAAGATTATTAGCATCGGCGCTAACCCTGTACCTTCAATGGCAAAGCACTGGAGAGGCATATTGTTGCAATATTTTCTTGTCATCTCTGAAGCTACAACAAATCAACAGGGAGCCCAGGAGCAAGATTATTATCAACATAATTATTGTTATTGCTTGATTTTCTTATGGTTGCGCTGTGTAATGTCCACAGCAGACAGCGGGGCTGGCAATGAGAACTTTGCCGTGCAGCAGCCATTTCATAAATCAATGCTTAAACCAATACATGGCCACACTAATGCAGCCAGTGACAGTGAAAGTTAACACTGAACCTTGGCTGTATCAATCTTCATAAGCATGTCCATGAAATCACAACTAGCTCAACATTACAGCATGTCAGTCTCTAATGCATACAAAAGGACTGACCTGGTGGTGCCTTGATGAGGCTTTTTAAGTAGCCTGGTAAATGGGACTGGGGTGGGGTGGGAAGGAGGGAGAGAGGAGGGGGGGGGGTGGAATACACATGGCTACCACATCCAGCACTCTTTCAGTGATGAGGCCGAAAGGGAAAGAGAGTCAAATGCGAGCGCTAATGAATTTAAATCAAAGTTCTCGAATGCTGCTGCAGCAGCTGTGTATGCACAATGCTGTGTAATGAGGTTCTGATGATGTACTGGCATTCTGCTTTGATCACTTCATCATCCATAGTGCTCTGCTGGGAAAACCTGGGGCTGGTGGAATGACCTTGTCCCAGAGGATCTGCTAATGCTCAGACATGAACTATTAAGATACTTAGCGTGCAGCCCCCTATTTTGCAATGTATCTGACAGAGCGAGGTCAAGTCTGTTATTGGATAACGACCTCCTGGCTTTTTGTGCTGCCATTTACCATGTCTTGAGAGTCCTCGGGTGAGCAGAGAGAGAGAGAGAGAGAGAGAGGGGAGAGAAATTTACTTGTGTTTTTCAATAAAATTGTCACAACCTGGTTTGGGAACGTGTTCAGTCTGCTGAAGTCGTGAAGAATCTTACTGTCTGTAGCCGTTGAACATATTTTTCCCTGCCTGGGTGCGAGGAAAAGAGTCAAGCCATTCACTTCAAATGTGAACAGAGCTGCAGTTTGCCCATTGCCATTTCGAGCTCTCGTGCAATCATATTACTATGTAAAAAAAAACTATTAAAGGATAACTGCCATGAATACTCTGCCATGGAATATACAGTCAATTCACTTTACAGTATATTCTGTGAAGCGCTTTCAACGACGTGATGAGGCGCTACATCAAGTGCAAGGATTATTATTACTACAATTGAGAAACTGAAAGGTAACTTTTCTTCTCCGCTGCGTGTGCGTGTGTGAGCTCAACTAAGCAAACACGTTAAGAGTTATGATCTGCTGTTGAAATAAAACAGAATCACAACGCAGACATTTGCATCAGAGGTTCTTTACATCTCTACAAAAAGGAAAGCAGTCTTTCATTATCCCAATCTCTGAGATTTATGCACCACCCTTGTATTTTCTGGTAGCAGCAGCACTTTTGCTCTGTTGGTACACATAGAGAGGGAGTTAAATGTGGCTCTAAGTATACGCATGTGATGGACACTTCAAAGTGAAACAGACAAATAGTCCAGTCAAGGAGTTCAGATGTCAGCAAAACAGTGGCTACAGCTTCACATCAGATTTAATCCGAAAATGGCAGTGGAGAATTCAAGCAGTAAAACTTTAATACACACTGCTTCTCCCACCTGTGGACGCAGACAAGAGACATGACCAAAATCCTGGAGTCCGAAATTCCTTATGGTCATAGCCTTAACACCATTGTTTTCAAATGTAAGATGGTGCAGAATTTAGGTAAATTCTTAAATTTTGCCTTAATTTGAAAGCTAGATTTTCTTAGTTCTTTTATTCATATTTTAAGGAATTTTAAGGAACGTAATAGCTTAAACGCGAAATACATTTCCTTGCTGAACCGGCATTGCTGAAGCATTTGCTGTATTAAGCAAAAAAATCAATAATAATTATTTGTTCACTAAATCCACGACTGTTTGCGGGACGCTGCTGTGCGCAATTGGCTGCCGCGTTTTGCCCACAAAATATACAGTCAATCCACTTTACAGCATATTCTATGAAGAGCTTTGAGACGGCTCGAAGACGTGATAAGGCGCTGTATCAAATGGGAGGATTATTATTATTAAGGCAGGAAAGTCTGTGACTTGCAGTTGGTACCCCAGAACAACTTCAATCTTAGGCTCAGCTGCAAGTGCTTGTCAGAGCTGCTTAATGTTTTAATCTCGTTGCTAAAAAAAAATTCAACTGCACAGCCAGCGAGCTTGAAGTCTATCACCTAAAGCTAGAGGTTTGGAATACAGCTTGAAACTCATTTACCGGTATCGATTACCATTTGTAATATGTTGCAGTTTCCCTTTAATGTTTTTGCTATGGTGGCCATGCTTGCTTTCTTTCATGTGGAGCCTCTCCAATATAGTTTAAATTCGAAAGTAGTGATGAATGACAAAAGGCTTCGCCGAGTGTACAACATGGGACCTGCAGTTACTGAATGATGAGATAGTATGCGTTATTATCAGTTTTATGTTTCCCCTGACTAGATCATGGGAAGATTTGCTGTCTGCAACACAGCTACTTTCAAAGGAACCCACTGTTTGATGACAGTAAGTCCCGTACACCAGTTGACTCTTAGTCTAGTTTATCAGAGTGTCTTCAAACGCACCATAATTCTAAAACCTAACAATAATAATCGCATTAAATTTCCAAAAAATATATCCGACATCATGGATTAGGAATCATTCAATGGCCAATCGACTAACAGCCGGGTTCTTGCTTACTGCTAGGTAAACAGAGGCGCACGGAGTAAGGTAATCTTGCCTGAGGTTTCGCTCTGCCCAGGAATCAAACCTGGGTCCTCTCGCTTGTTAGGCAAGTGCTCTAACCGATATGCTGCAGGACTCCACGATGCACACGTTAATATTAGTTCAGTAAATTGCATCTTCTGAAACAGAATCATGAGTATGGTGCGAAGCTCTGGGTGATTCAGGGCAATGTTTCCTACAAAACCTCTAAATATGCTTTATTTTCTAACCTAATAGTAACCATTTCTCCAATTACTGTACAGGAAAAATAGGATAACAACCTAGAATCTAATCAGTTTCTAAAAGCTGACATCCTCACCTTCCTTCCGCACAATCACATTCTACCCTGGATTCATTGCCCTCTGTACATTTTGTTTCATTTAGGGAATACAAGCATTTTGATCTTGTATTATGGCCTGCAATCTACCAGTATTTGGAAGAAAATCTGTGCATTAATGTTACCAGCATTTCAAAATAATTTTTTAATAACATTTGTGTGCCGAGCGAGAGAGAGAATGAAAAGCATAACTTTCTCAATTGCTGCATTCTGTCTCGATCTCTTTAAGTGGAAGGTTTGGAGACAGCAATACAGAACAGTCAAGGCAGCAGAGAATGGTTAACATCTAGGTACGATTTCTCACTCAGCTAAATTGCCAATCTCAGCCAGACTGTTAATGGAGGATCTCAGCAGAGTTCAGGCGTCGGGAGCAGGGTAATACTGTGCTAGACTTGTATGCCCCCCAGGTAGACGATGAGAGCATTCTTGCTCACAGGAGTGGGTCTTTCTGCCCTGCGCTATTTGGCCACTCGAAGTTTCATGCCACAGTGGAGGATCCATCAATGAAAGATGAATAAGAAAGAACTCTCGGAACATAAGATCCATCCAGTCAACAAAAAAAAACATGTGAGGAAAGTAGACTGACAAATATTGCAGCCTGCTGGTAACAATAAATAAATAAATATAATAATAATTTGTCACTCAATCCCCGACTATTTGTGGGACACTGCTGGGCACAACTGGCTGCCCACAAAATATACAGTCAATTCTCTTTACAGTATATTCTGTGAAGCGCTTTGAGATGTTTCAGAGACGTTATAAGGAGCTATGTTAAATGCAAGGATTATTATAACAAGAATTCAGAATAGAATCACCAACTTTGCTGTCTTCCCAAGCTGTTTCTTAAATAGTCCTAGCCTTTACCGTTCTATCTGATATCCCATTCCAGTTATTTGATTCTCGGCTGCATCTCCTACTGATCACGAGTGTTGTTCTGGTTTTGTGACTTTGCGTTTGTCGAAAACCTGCTTTCACAGGTCTATTCGTTCTAGTTCTAACGTATTCTTGGCAGAGTCCAGCTTAAATTTCACTGACCTTCTTCTGTGCTGTAAATTTCTTTTGTTCTATGCCTCCTTACTCAGGTGACATTAAGCATTCCTCTGGTCACTGCTCATTCCATGCAATCTGTACTCTCCACTACATGCCACCACATACACTCTCTTGATCTCACAGCAAGCAAGCACTGAATGATAAACTACACAGTCCTTTTATTTCTTCACCTCTGGGACCTAGACTTGAACCATGGAAATGTGCTGCACAAGGAGGAAGGTATTCAGCCCATAGTGGCTGTGCTGGTTCTTTCTCAGTCTCATTTACCTGCCTTTTCTTCCCCATATCCCTGCAGATTATTCCCTTTTAATATGGATCAATGGGATTGAATTGATCGCTCTTTCAGAGAGCCAGCACAGACACAATGGTCTGAATGGCCTTCCTCTGTGCAATAAAGTCATACTGCCTCCAAGGCCTTCTCTTTGACTGTGCCTTTTGCCACCCTCCTACCCTCCCTGCCTTCTACCCTGCCTTACCCCAACTCCCCCCTCCCCCCTACCCCCCGCTCGGGACTGTCTAGCGCTTCGGACATCCTCCCGATGTAAAATGTAATGTTGTATTTTATTGCTCTGATTCTCTCTTGAAAACTAATATTCATCTTGCCTCGTCTGGGCCTCGTCCTAACAACACGCCATGTTAAAAAATTCTCCTTCTCTCCACCCTTTGCTCTCTTGCTTAATCTTAATTTGATGCCTTCTAGTCATTGACTCAACGACCAATGGAAATAATTTCTCTATCTACTCCAGCCCAGAGAATGATATTTTCCTCTCTCTATTGCCCTGCAGTTGTCGTATGAGAGATGCTTTGGGCATTCTCAACTCCACTTCTCAAGGACGTGAGTTCATGAAATAAAAATACATAATAATAATCCTTGAATTTGATATAGCGCCTTTCACATCTTCGAGATGTCTCAAAGCTCTTCACAGAATATGCTGTAAAGTGAATTGACTGCATAGTTTGTGGGCGAAACGCGGCAGCCAATTGCGCACAGCAGCGTCCCACAAACAGTTGTTGACTGAAGTGATCAATTTATTATTATTATTTTTTGAAGGAATTATTACCCCCAAAAAACGATCCGCCAATCGACTAAAGACCGGGTTCCTACTTACTGCTAGTAAACAGAGGCATGTGGAGTAAGGAAACTTGCCCCACAAAGAAGTTGACAGAATCTCACTCAGAGATGAGAAGGATGGCTGGCATTATGAAGTGAAATATCAAGTTTGATTCAATAGAGAGTAGACTTACTAGGCTGAAGTAAGTCATATTGTTGAAGCAAATGGCCCATGTTATAGCTACCACAGGAATGCTGCCAGCGGGTGCATTAGGTGAGAAATACTGGCAAAATTTACAGCATTTCTTTCATAGTAAAAGGACATATGGCCGATTGCTTATTCTATTAAGCTATCAATTATCACTGCAAGATTCTAAAATAAAAGAAAAGCAATCCTTACAGCTCCACTGGAACAGGAGTAGAACAGTCAGCACCTTGAGCATGTTCCGCTATTCTATTAGATCACAGCTGATCTGTACCTCATTGCTTGCGTTCGATTCGACACCTCATCACTCTGAAATGTTTGAAAGCATTTCAGTTTATTCTGCAACGTACAGTGACTGTATTTGTAGGTGAATGTGATAGCTAGTTTGCCTACAGCAATGTCCCACAGGGAGCCATGAAGTCACCAACCAATTTCTATGGGATTGCTTGCGAGGACACAACAACAACAACATTATTACATTTATAGAGCGCCTTTCACGTCGGGAGGACGTCCCAAAGCGCTGAACAGTCAGGTGTCGGGGCCCGAGCATGGGGGAGGGGTGGTGTAGAGGTGAGGGAAGGCAGAGAGGTGGGAGGGAGACCAAAGGCACGATCGAAGAGAAGGGTCTTGAGACCGGCCTTGAAGGATGCAAGGGAGGAAGTGAGGTGAAGGGACCGTGGGATGGAGTTCCAGAGTGTGGGGGCAGAGAGGCTGAAAGCCCGGCCACCGATGGTGGGTGGGTCGGGCGGGAGTCATGGATACTGGCACTGAGAGAAATCCCTTCTCTTCTCACATAGGATCCATAGGATCTTCAACATCCACCTAAACAGGCAGACGGCATCTTCAACATCTCATCTAAGCGACAGGATCTTTGGCAATATACCTCCCACCCAGTACTGTACTGAATGTCAGCCTCTATGAGCAGGTTTCAACCCACAAACTCTTGACTCAGAGACAACAGTGCTTCCAACTGAGTCAGGCTAACACCACCAAGTCATTGATGAGTATGGAAATTAACCAAAGGTAAGAATTATGAACCAAAATAAGAGACGCTTAAACAAAGACAAAGATGTTAACAACAACATCAACAAGATTCCATTTATTGAGCGCTTTTCACGTCGGGAGGACGTCCCAAGGCGCTGTACAGTTGGGTCAGGACCCGAGCAAGGGGGAATGGTCAGGGTGAGGGGAGGGAAGGGAGGGAGCGAGGAGAGGGTAGAGAGTCGAGAGGGGAGCTGAAGGCTCGGTCAAAGAGAAAGGGTCTTGAGACCGGCCTTGAAGGAGGAAAGGGAGGAAGCGGCGAAGGCACTGGGGGATGGAGTTCCAGAGCCTAGTAGTTCAATAACTAGTTCAATAACTGCTTATACCAAGGAGTGACTGTAAGGGTTTAATCAAGGTACCGGTAATGGTTAGAGATAACTCTTGCTTTGTCATTGCTTTGTTCTTGTGATCTGATATAACCCCAGCCCATTAGATGGCTGCCTTGCATTCACTGCAGGGTATCCATTATTCTTTATCTACTGCTTAATGTTGCTGCAGTTTTGGTAACATTGCTAATTATATAACACCCTCAGTCACTTCATCATTCACAGCATATACAATGCAGCACTTGACTAGTTTATTCCTCATAAAATACAGCAATAAAGTGCAGGAAATGAAATCACATGGCTATTGCGTGTCCTAACTGCCCTCTCAGGAACGGAAAATCAGCCTGAATTCTGAAAGCCAGCACACTTCATATCCACTCACACAGTTTTGATGGTTTTCTTCTTCATTAAACTTCCAGCTGAAAGCTGGAAGCCACACGATAACTGTGAAAAAGGTTATTTTTAAAAAAAAACAGACCTGGATTTTATACTTTCCTTTTGACTCCTATCCATTTCAGAGTAACCAAATGCATAAAATGGTATGAGAGAGACCGTATTAATAGTCCATTGCGTTTAATTTAAAGAGGGAGATTTGAAATGGGGTCCGTTTAGTAAAAATAAATCAAACTGTCACAATCTTCTTTTCATGAGATAGGTCTGGACAAAGAAGGCCGTTCAGCCCATTCAACCTCAACCTTCACTCACTTCACTGCTGTTTGCTTCTTCATTAAACTTTCATTAAACTTCTTCATTAAACTTCAGCCACTACTCCCCGAAGCTTTGGAACTCTCTCCCTCAATCCCTCCACCTTGTCCCCTCCTTCCCCTCTTTAGATCACGAATGAAGACCTTCCTCTTCGAAGTGAATGACCAATATTATCTGGGGTACTGTTGGCCAGGTCACTGGAAGAAACTCTCTTCTCTTTCCCACAGTGACCATAGCTCAAATCAGAATTCTTGGCGAGAAAGAGGGATAAGTGAACTATTACCTTGCAACTCTGTTGTTGTCAATACATTCGGTAATTTTAATTGTCCTGCAGTTATCAAATAAATGTTCCTGAAAAACACTGCGAGAGAACATTTGCAGAAACGTACACGACTGGAACATGTTACCAGTCACAAGCAACCATTAAACTACAAGCTGAGAATTTGTGATGCTTTGGGGGAGACAAATAGTTAGCTGTAACCCTGGACATATCTTTCCAGCCCTTCACTCATTACAGGATTGCAAAATAGTAATCACATTGTAATCAACAGAGGTGTTAGTCAGTGGGGAATCCTGCTTATTTGTACATCATAGTGATACACTGGTCAAATCTGCACACTGATCCTGCAGTGTATTAATCAATGATTAACATAGACTGCACTTTATTACTGCAGTATGATTTAGAATATGCTGCAGCAATGCTTTGATTACCTCAGTGTATCCTCAGAGGATAGTAGCACTTTTGCATTGAAATAATAAAGAATAAAGCCAGCTGTGTTCTGTCTATGTGCTTCGTCTACTTCGAACAGAACATTTATAATGGCAACCGCAGGCTGCGTACCAAAGATTTTTTTATTTCTTCTCCCTTCTTTTGTCTTTTTGCCATCCATAGGACAGGCAACATTGCTGGAGTGAGTGAGTGACTCTCTCTCTCTCTCTCTCGGCACTTTTCCTGTCCTATTTTTACACCCACTTTGTGATGTGGAATGACTTGAAGTGTCTTCAAGTATTCAATCAATCCCCGTGGGGAAGGAACCCCTTTACTTGCACTCTGAACCTTTGCTCGGTGACCTAGTTAATATCTGAATGTGGGTAACCCAAGTGTGATTCCCTACAAATATGTACTGGAATGCAATAGCAACAACAACAACTTGCATTTATATTGCGCCCTTCACTCCGGGTAGCGTCTCGGAGCGCACCCAATACGTAGTGTCGCCTTGAAGCTCCCACTCTGACTCCTTTGCCAGCTGACATTTTTCTGCACCCTAGGAACTATTCTCTGAACGTTTGAACATTTCCTCAGTAGCTTCCCTTGTAACAGCACTGGTTAGACTTCCATTGCTTTGCTTGACACGGGCACTGCCAGTCCAGTGAGTAACTTTCTCAGTATGTCCTCTCCCTAACAGCGGAAAAGCTCCTGACCTCTCCTTGTTGTCATAGGTTAAGGAGCTTGCTGCATGGGAGGGGAAGTGAGAGAGTTAAAAAAAAAACCCCAACAAATTACATTTGTGTGGCATCTTTCACGTTGGGAGAAAGTCTCAAGGCGTTGGGACCTAGAACAGGAAAAGTGTTGCCAATTTTAAAATAAGGCGTTGCCTTCAGAATACAAAGTATACACAGTGCACTACCTTCATTGTACAAAGCTACAAAGGATTTCAATTCTCAGTATTTAAAGACGAGGAATCTTCGTGAACCCATTGTACAGCGCAGTCTCTAAATTACTTGTTCAGCGCATTCAGCACCTGCCACTTTCAGGGTGTGGATGCTGACAATTTCCTTTTGTGGCAATTGACAAGGCTTCCCCGAAATAAGCAGCTTTTAACAAAAATTGCAACTTAAAACCTATTTTGCTTGGGAGAGAGAGAGAGAGAGAGAGAGAGAGAGACGAGAGAGAGAGAGAGAAGGGAGAAGGAAAACATTTGCTGAAAGAACTTGGGAATTGCTTTTCATTTTTGCACTGCTCGTATTCCAGGCAGTTACAACATCATTTTCGGTGTACATTAGGAAGACAGAAACATGGTGCTTTTGTTAAAATTATTTCTTAAAGAGCCAAGCTCACCACAGGAAAGTTCTGTTCTCGNAAAAAAACGCAACACAAAGAACTCTGAACCACCCTAAACTTTTTTTTCCTTTAATCTGTTTCTTTAATCTGTTTCTTTCACTGAATTCATCCTATTCATCCTAAAATTGTAAAGTGGAGAAGATTGTTTCAAAGGACAAAGACTCCAATAGTACGAGGAAACTAACATGTACAGATTCATTAACCTGGATGTTTCAGGGACAAGTACGTGATTTCAACTGTCTGGCGCCACAACTATTCCAAACGGGAGGTCCAATATTCCTCGTTGTCTTTATACCTCTTTAGAAGTGAGGAAAAACTGACTTCTAATTTATGACTTATAATTTAAGGCTGAATTTAAGAATTTTCCACAATTCTGCATTTAAGATCATGGGTCGTAAGGCTAAGGCCATCAGAATTGTAACTTCTCAGCTCCTCAATATCACCAGCGCTTTTATTTTCTTTTAGAAAAATATGCCCAAAGCAATTTTTCAGCAATATCAGAGGACAGGACAGCAAGTGCTCCAACTATATCCCAGGCAACATTATACATCACTGCTCCAGAACCTGCTGGATGATACATTGCAAAACAGGGCATTTAAAATGAAGCGGTACAGCCACAATTTTGGTGGTAAATGAATTATCACTGATGTGCAACGAGAGTCATGAGCAGGTGGGGAAAGGATGCGTCTCGTAGGATACGTCTATAATGTATATAATATTTTACATTTTCAAATTGTGTGCGTTCCACTCAGGTGCTTCCATTTCCCATGTTCCTAGGACATGGATCTGATATGTAGACAAAGCCCCTCGAGGACAAGGAGACATCTAACTTGAGCAGGAGGTCAAGCACAGAGAAACAAGAGCTTGCTATTGGAATGGGACGACAGCGGTTTTTTTTCCAATCTAATCCTCAGTTGGGGATCTAGAGTCCATTCCTGCACACGCCTCATTTGTCCAGAGCACTGGACTAACACAATTAACAGCAGATAATCTTTTGGACTTAATTTTTTTAAAAAAGAGGTAAAGATAGTATACATAAGCACAATGCAGCAATTCATTTGATGTAGCATATACATGTGTGTGTGTATGTATGTTTACAAGTGTATGTATGCATGTGTATGTATGTATGATTCATCGACTCATCCACAAGCTGCAGGTCATTCAGTACTCTGCAGCTCGTGTACTGTCCCGCACCAGGTTTCACGACCACATCACTCCCACCCTCGCTCGCCTCCACTGGCTCCCCATCCCCCAGAGGATCCAATTCAAGATCCTCATCCTCACCCACAAGGCCATTCATGGCCTTGCTCCCTCCTACCTCTCTGACCTACTATCCCCCTACCTACCTGCCTGTACCCTCCGTTCCTCTGGCTCCGGTCTGCTCCACACCCCCCGCCCCAACCGCCCTACCATCGGTGGCCTTCAGCCTCTCAGCCCCGAGGCTCTGGAACTCTATCCCCCAGTGCCTTCGTCGCCTCCTCCCTTTCCTCCTTCAAGGCCGGTCTCAAGACCTTTCTCTTTGACCGAGCCTTCAGCTCCCCTCTCGACTCTCTTCCCCCTCCTCGCCCTCTCCCTTCCCTCCCCTCATCCTGACCATTTCCCCCTTGTTCGGGTCCTGACCCAACTGTACAGCACCTTGGAACGTCCTCCCGACGGGAAAGGCGCTCTATAAATGGAATCATGTTGTTGTTGTTATTAATCTTTGCAGAAATGCTCAAAATTTATAGAACATAAGAAATAAAGTGTGAATCGTTTATTATTTTGCTAATATATCCCTTTTTTCTCAGCAAGCATTTGGGTGAAAACTCACCTTGTTTTCATATGAAAAATAACATAATAATAATAATCCTTGCATTTGATATAGCGCCTTACCATGTCTTCGAGATGTCTCAAAGCGCTTCATAGAATGTTCTGTAAAGTGAATTAACTGTATATTTATATGAAAAATGCAAAGGGAAAACTTCAGCGGCAATGATGATGGGCTAATAAACGTGGGTGATTTTTTCTTCCTTTAACAGTGGGGGAATGAAAGAACTGGATAAAAGGTGGGGAAAAAAAAACGTTCCTCCATGTAATCTCCCAAGTGCAGAAGTAACCAGGAGATCAAAACCTTTTACTGTTGTCATCCGAACACATAAAAATGTTCACTCATTCCCCATAAACTGTACTTGTTAACTTATCTCAAGGGCACACCTGGCTTTCACTCAATACCTTGTACTAAATTTCCTGGTGTTTATATGTGCTGGCAATACGTTCTAAATCAGTGGTTTCCCTCTATGTTCGGTTTACGAAATTAACTCCCTTGTCGTAAACTTTGCAATAACTACAGTTGTGCTGCAAAGAATGCAATTTGGAAACGGATAATTAAATATTATGAACTTTCAAAGCTCTTTACATTTTTAATTAGCTTAAAAGTTGTACTTCACACAATCCTGCTGTTTATTTTCTCCTGCGATGATCACTACATAGCTGAGATCCTAGTTGCTGTGTCGTTGACTGCTTGGAATGTTCAACAGCTTACGAGAGCTTTCCTTGTGTCCCACTTGAACTCATCCTTCCAGAATAGCCACCTTTCCATCCTCTTATAATTGCATCAAGCTGTCCAGGCCGGGTGATGAGCTTCTGTGTCCCTATATTCTCAGGGATCTCTTTTATACTGTATTTCATCGGCATGGACTGGTACTGCTGAAGAGTCCCTCCTCTCCTTATGATGGGGCCCTGCTAACAGTTAATAATGATTATCATTGTCTCTTTATGTCAGTTGCAGACTTTCTTGCCTCCACGATCCTACTCTTCGATCACCCTCCTACCCCCACCCTCCCTGCTCTGCAAATCCTTGACTGTCCAGCACCTTGGGACATCCTCTTGACGTGAAAGGCGTGAAACAAGTGTAATTTGTTGTTGGTCCTGATGGGTCCATATTGCTGGGACGGTTACTGTTTCTAAGCTTGCAGTGTTGGCTGTTTCGTCATGGGTTGAGGTCTCTTCTCCTGCGACAGGATTTCATTGGTTGCCATATAGCTTATGGCACCTTGCTCAACTGGCCATTAATAATAAGTGAACCATAACGGTGAGTATTGGCAGTGCAATTCATTACAATGGCAATCACAGCCGAGCTCAATCTGTCCTCAAGCAATGTCCAGACACACAAGCACACAACAGAGTTCTCTGGATAACCATCAAGACTGGGAAACCTTGCTGATTTTTCCCCTCTCACTAACCTAGGGGTATCGAAGCCAATTCAGCTCAGAATCGAATGGTGCAGTGCCTTTACCCACTAGGCTACAGAGCAACTTAAACAAATACTGTGTCACCTTATCATGCTGTAGACTGCAGAAAATTCCTTTTATTGAGTCCTGCAGAATGCAGGTAATTCCCTTAAAAGGGAGAAATACTCAAGAGAATGTTTCGCTCTCCCCGTGAATAGTCAAGCTGTGCGGTTTTAGCTGGTTAGACTCGAGCAGTTACCCCAACACACATTCTGGGGTCCCCTTAGCCATGGCTCTTGCCAACCTGTGCCTAATACTCTCCGGAATTTGCTAAGCAGGATGAATCCCTCCAGGGAGAGTGCGCGCATTCCATTCTAACAATCTATCTCTGGGATTTCCATGTGTAGGTGAGATACATGAAATTCTCAGTTTGGTTTGGATACCCTTTGGGTGGGTTTCCGCATGTGTCAGACACCTGGCTGACCAAAAATATAGTGGATAGTCAGCAGTCTCCCCGCCTACTCTCTCAGCTGAGGAATTGTGCAGGTTATAAAAAAGCCTTAAAAAAGGGGTGAGAAAAATAAAATGTTTCAAAGATTTGCCTAAAGGGAGAAGAAAAAATAAGTGACCTACATTCAACACGACAGGTGCTATATCAAATACAAGGATTATTGTTATTCCTAACGCTATTACTTTCACACCTACCTCTACTGGTAGCTGTCACACATTTCGACACCCTGCTTTCTCCTGCGCGTCGCTTACAAAAGTGTTCAAATTGCTGGGCGTTTGCTAACCTAAACCACTCCTGCAGATCCTGACATCGTTAGAACGACTTGAATTACAAGCGCGGTTGATGTAATATTTGACCACCTAAAATCCTTTGGAGATATTTAAATATGGTGCAACCCCTTTATAACCCCTCCCCTAAAGTGCAGGTATAGCATTTTGTCTGGCTGTCTGGCTTGCTGCGTTACGAGGAGGGCCTTGCACTATCTCAGTTCTACTTCACATAAGAACTGAACTAACCCAGGAGCACAAGACGTTGAGTAAATTTTCAATGGAACGTCCAAACTAATCGTTTGCTGAATCTTGGCTTTTGTTTAGTTTATGAAACATTCTTGCACTGACAACAGCACAACTGGACCCTGCTGCTACTCTCCTCTGTTAAGCCGTGGCAGAATCCGGTTCCGATGGTTTTCCAAATCATCATTTTGAAAAGGAAATGAAATGGCACTGTGCTGAGAACGTCTCGCCTCATTGCCTCTCCGCAGTGGGAGCAGTGTGTTGTGCGAGTGGAATATTCCCCCATGCTGTCAGCTCGGCTGCGCTTTTAAGAAATATGTAATCAGGATAATAATAATAATGATCCTTGCAGTTGACACAGCGCCTTATCACTTCTTCGAGACGTCTCAAAGCGCTTCACAGAATACACTGTAAAGTGAATTGACTGTGTATTTTGTGGGCGAAATAGGGCAAGCAATTGCGCACAGCAGCGTCCCCACACAAACAGTCGTGGATTGAGTGATCAAATTATTATTATTTATCTTTTTTTTTGGAAAGGATTTATCACCTCCGGAAAAGTGATCCGCCAATTGACTAACAACCAGGTTCCTACTTACTGCTGGGTAAACAGATGTGTGTGGAGTAAGGAAACTTGCCTAAGGTTTCACCCCACCCGGGAGTGGAACCCGAGTCCTCTCGCTTGCGAGGCGAGTGCTCCAACCAATACACTACAGGACTCCACATCAATATAACGAGAGAGGATATTTGTATCACGTCGGGTCAACTGCAATACAACGCATCACGGGTAGAATCATTGGGGTACCAAGAAAATGAAAAGAAAACAAAGCGACAAGAGGGAGGACTCTTGAGGAGTATCGTTGAAAGCAAAATGAAATGTAATCTTACTTAAACTTGGCCTCCACTTCGTCAGCTGCTTTCTGGTACTGATCAGCATTCAGTTGGTAGAACTTAGCACTCTGAAAATTACCAATAAGAAAACAAAAATTAAATCATTGGGCAATCAACCAACCCCCCCAAACCCCCCCACCACTCCCCGCACACACACACACACACACACACATACCAATGTCTGCTGCAATCTTAGGACGCAAATTACCATCAAGAACCCAGGTCTGCTGTATTAGATAAAACAAATCGATGGCGATGCGATTATACAGAAGCACAACTGGAATGGGTGGATGGGTCACTGCCTGCGATGATGAATGGCTCAAAATTGGCCTCATGGTCTGACGGACTAACGCACAGTAATCTCATTTCGGCTCAGATTTATCTTTCTTCACCAGATCAATAAAGATGAACACAACAGTTGTAGGAATCGATAGCAATTTTTGATCGTTTCAGCTTGAAAGCTCGTTTTTACTTAGGAACAATACTTTGAGTAGTTTATTTGCTCTTTTGATTGCTGTTCAATGGCTGAGCCGGGCTTGTGTACAGGAGAGGCTTTCTAATTTGACTGCAGGCCAACTTATCAAAAAGTCGTTCGTCAGCAGAGATAGGATTTATCATTTTCTTTTTGTATTCCTCTTCTTCCATCATTTACTCATTACATGTCCAGCCCTGATGTTTGAAGACATTTATTACCACCCGCTTTTATTGTGATAGAAAAGGGAAATACAGAACTGCACAAAGTCCCTCAGGCGAGCATGATCCTGAGTAATTTATCTGCTTGAAAAGAGCAAGCTACAATGTTTGAAATCCGTCATACTGGGGAGCAGCTCAGCACAAACAAAAATCATTTGAGAAACGAATGCCTCATGCTGGTTTTTTTTGCAACTCAAGCTTTATTGCTAATGAGGTCTCGTTTTACATTATGATGTCTGTAGCAGTGTCTGCCACATACGCTGGGTAAAAGATGTCTAGGCTATATTTAGGTTAAAGAGAAGGCTTCTAATGATTCCAGAAATATTCAGGACCGAAGTTCAGGAATGACTAAAAACAAAGCGAGTGATTCAGATGGTTTGTTACAATTCCAGTGAATGCTGTGGCTGTCAACACAGATCTGAAGTTTTAACTCTGATATATTCTTTCTCTGGTTTCACTCTACCACCTGACCCCCCCCCCCCCCTCCCATCTCAGTGACATATTGGGAGTGGTTGTCTGTCGACAGGAGCCTGCCCTGCATTGCTGTCATGTTGTACAGCTGACTAATAAGCAGCAAAAACAAGTGAGATTGTCCACCGTCACCATGGATGTGTGGGGTGGGGAGAAAGAGAGAGAAAAAAAAAAAACAAGGAATGATGGACAATCCAGCAGGCAACTATTTTATAGTTCTTTCCTTGGGATTAAAATGTTCTTTTTTAATCACATTAGCGGAGAACCAGAAGTAGTCCAAATGGTCAGGTACTGTGGCCAAAGTCTTAAAGGTCCCCTGATCAATGCACTTTCTGCAGTAACCCATTACTGCCACCAAATGCTGCTAGTGAGCTGTGCGGCTATTACCGCTGCCTCTGAAGACCGAAATCAGGTACTGCAAAAATACAGGACACGAAACTAGAAACGCTTCAGCTTCTTTCTCCTCTTCCAACAACTTGCCCCACGAGCGCCAGGCGAGAGATCAGCGAATTCTGAAAGTAGGAGCTGAGGCTCCACAATGAAGCTCAGATCTTTGTTGACAGCCACAGCATTCACTGGAATTGTAGCAAGTCACCCAGTGACGTTCCACACAGATGCCCTGGTTCGATGCCCAAGTATCGCAATAACCTCCAGACATTTGGGCACGTGCCAACGGCCATTAGAAGGATTTGTGATTCCCCCTCCCCCCAAGCAAAGAATAGTAAAAAGAACATTTCCCAGCCTTCTGCCATCAATAGATGGCTAGCTGACATCACCAAATTATATTTTAACGGACGGAACTCCATTTGAAGGAGTATCTCAAAGTGCTGCGACACCTCAGCACCATTTGGCTCTGCACTTGAAGCCTCCGGGGTAAAAGTGACGCTGCGACAGGCACTTCAGCAGACCCTACAGCTGGAGGGAATTTTTGCTTGCTTCAAATTCTGATCTCAGCTGCGGCTCGAAGATGTCCTATGAATGATTTGCACCCAGCAGGTGCGATAATTGATGCAGTTTCACCACAGTATGGGCTGCGTACAAAGATATCGCCTGCAAGACATGGCAAGGAGACCCATTTAACAGTGGTCTTGGAAAGTTGCTGAAACAGCTGCGTCACATTTTTCTGCTTGAAATGATCGAATAGTGTAGGGGGCTCCCTTTCCCACCAAGTAGGCAGACAGCAGTCTTGGTCGTTCATAGTTTCAGCCGTTTTAAGAGTTTCATGTCCCAATGGCATGAGTGAAATCAATTGGAGCTGTCACAAACCCCCTGTCCCCTGATGACCCAACCGCACCACAAAATACCTTTGATGCTTTCAAATGTAAAACATGGGATTGAAAGCTGGACGTGTAACCGCTTAGAGCTCAGGGCACTGCTCCCAGCCCAGCTTCTGCACAAACTGTTGTAATGATCCTTACATTTGGAACAGCAAAGAGGTTCCAAAGCACTTCACAAGATCTCCTGTAAAGTGCAATGACTGCGTGCTCTGTGGGCAAATGCGGCAGCCAATTTTGCGCACAGCAATGTCCCGGAAGCAGCCAGCATCTGAATGACCAATATTAGTTGGGAGATTGTTGGCCAGGGCACTGGGACGAACTCCCTTCTCTATTTGAATAGGATGGGATCATTGACATCCACCTGAACAGGCAGACTGGGCTTCAGTTTGATCTGAAGTACGGCTCCTTCAACGATGCAGCATTTCCCAGTGTATTGGAGTGCCATCCTAGACGACATAAGTTCCAAGTGCTGATGTGGAGTTTGAACCTACAACTTTCTGACTCAAAAGGCAGGTGCGTTACCAACTGAGTCAGGCTGACATCATAGACTATTTCTAGGACAATAATTCACGTGGAGTGAGAAAAAAAACTGTTTGCCAGCAAAACTGCCTGTTTGAATAACAAATGGGTAGTAATGGGACAGAAAATCTGCTGTGATACAGTTAAAATTGGCGAAATGCGTTAAATCACAACAAACAGGATTTTTTTTAAATTTGCATTTTTCCTTGAAAAAGAACAAACATGCAGAAATAAATATAGTACTTAAAATGAGTCAACGAAGGTGAACAATAGGTTCATAGTTACAAATGAACTATGGAAAACTCACTCTTTAAGAGCACGTACGACCGCTTGATCACAAAACACAATTTCTTTGACGCAAAACAAAATGCTCGGGATTGAAACATTTCCCCTTCACAGTCTACAGTCATCAAGCATCCACGACTCTCTCCCCCAACCCCCCCCACCCAACTCCTGCCCCAAAAAACTCTTCCATTATTCAAGAGATCAGAAATTAACAGTCTACAAACATTTCCGTTGTAGCTCCTAGCAGTGATTAACGGAGTTCCCGGCACATTGCGGTTGAGAGTTCGCAGCAGCGCAGACCTGTTTAGCACTTCACACGTTCTACGGAGCTCACAAGAGTCACATTCCTCCAATTAAGAGATTGCAGCTCCTCCTCTGAACACTCTCATCTGACACAGCCTGGGCTCGAAAGCCCATTGTTTCCATGTCCCTCATTAATAGAGCAACCGTATAAAATACCCTCTTGATAAATGCAGGGCTCACCAGAACACGTCTTCTGTCTGACTTCCCAAAGAAAGGAAGATTTATAGGCAATTTTATTCAGCCTGGTTTCTAACAGATGTTTAAAAATATTCCAGAACTGACGTTGAACTATTTGACGCATGCACACTAGCCTTGCAGAGTACAGGGTGGATAAAAAAAACTGAGAAGAATTTTGGATTGGAAGTGCTGGAATCTAGAAAGGTGAAATCTAGTGCGGCAGAAACTGCCGTTCTGTTATCGCAGCACCTTTGTACATCAAAGATAGAAGTGTAAAGCTGATCAGAATATTAATTCCTCTTAAAGGCTCCAGGCTATCATTCCGCAGCAGCAAAGTCTATTCCGGGCGCAATAAAGAACAGAAAGGAAAGAAGGAAAAGAAGAAAAAAAAAGGTCATTAAATTATCATTCCATGGCTTGACTGGTCCGAAAATTTCCTACCGATGGTTTAGAACGAAAGAGTTTCCTGAATGTTGCTGCTCCACAGTTCAGATGGAATTTAATGTCTGGTAAATTGGATTTCTGTTAAACCCTGACATACAGTCATACTAAAATCCTGTTTTCCACAGCAGGCAGGTTGAATGGAATGATGTCACACTCCAGCCAAACTTCTTGCTGTCTGCGTTACAGATCTGCGTCGGTACTTTGTGATGTCGGATTCCTCCAGGGGTAAAGTCTTCACTACCGTCTATGCATTAAATTATTAAAATATCATCTGACAGGAGGTGTTTATAACAATCTCGCTTCATAAAGAGCACATTGAGCTGTCACTAATCCAGCGTCAGTCAGTGACCTTAATTCAGTTGGTTTGTGTGTTTACTCAATCACCAAAATGGAGCGGAGAATGAAAACCCAAACCGTAGATACTGAAACAATCAAAAAGCCAATTAATCACACAGATGAAGGCTGTCTTGGCTAAGATCCTAGAAGAGATGAAACGGGAAAGTACCACCGACTAATGGTGACAACAGCAAATATTCATTTAATTTACAGATAACTTCAGGATTTCTAAGACGTTCTGACGATGATACCTCAGATAAGGTCTTCAAAACCAACATTTTCCATTGTAAGCTGCCTCGCCGTCATTGTTGCAGGCAATTTTGACTTAGAAAAGCAAAGCATGGTCAGGAGAGATAATGTTTCTTGTTAACTCTCTCACTACTTTTGAAGTAGCTTGCGTTAAGCTTCATTAGAAAAATAATTAAGACATACAAGTAGAACAAAGACTGGTTTAAGATTTACATCCTGTCCTTTTGTGGAGTTGGGGAGAATAGGAGCAGGAGAGACGCGTGGGAATCTCAAAACATCCTGCATTATCCAATACATTCAGCTCAATGTCATTCAAAAGCTTCCTCACCTGTAATACTCCTATCTAGTTAAATCAAATGTTATTTAATTTCATGCTTCCCCTCCCCCACACCGCCCACCAAGCAACTTTGGTTCTCCCTGGTTCTCGACGGTGTACTGAAGATTGTATATGTGGGAGGGAGAAGGAGCGAGAGAGGGAGAAAGCACTTTTAATTTGGTTACTGTGGGGCTTAAACCTTTAAGGACCAAAGCACTCTATGAAGTGTTCAGCTCTGCAGGATTGAAAAACTCAAGAATCATCTTTGTCGCTCTTTCTGTTACGCCAAGGTGGCAGGACAAAAGCGCACAGGTTTACGATTATAAAGGACAAGTTTAGGATAGAAACAAGAAGATTTCTTTATACAAAGGGCCGTTAATAGCCGGAGTTACCATAAAAGATGGTACAGATGAAGAAACTGTTGTCATTTAAGACACAACTTGATGCTTTAATCTGAAAAGATGAGGTCAAATGGACTGTAAGGTCACCTTCATTCATAACTCTCATGATCCTTTGAAAATAAGGAATCCAAAATTGCATGCAAAATTCATAAATCGTGGAAGGGAAGGGAGAGCAGAACAAATCCCTGTAGGAATTTTTAAAAAAAGACAAAAGTCTTTCTCCCAAGAGTGTTATCTTAGAATATCACCATCAGATTCCTGTTGTTATGACAGTTTCAATAGAACACAATTTGCATTTATATAGTAGCGCCTTTCATGTTGGGAAGACATTTAAAGGTGTGATCAAAGAGGGAGGGAGCGACTCAGAGGCAGAGTGAAGGTAGAATGGCTGAAGGTCTGCCCATCGATGATAGGGCAGAGGATATGAAGCAGGCTGGTGTTCGCTGAACCCAGCGAATGGCCAGACTGGTAAGGCTGAAGGAGGTCACAGAGTAGGATGGGACGAGACCATGGAGGAGGGATTTGGGAATAAGTTAATTTAACTAATGCCATGACCTTTGGCTTTCTTTAAACGACTTGTACGTGGAAGCTCACATGTAAAAGTTCTCTCTATCTATTCTATCTTTCATTTACTAGTTCAGTTGCCACTTCAAAGAATTCCAACAGATTCATGAGGCATGACCTATTCGTTCTTAATCCACGCCGACAACTCTACAACTCTGTACTCTTCGCATGATCATAGAGTCTGTCGTTCAGTGCATGTTACTGCTCCCCACTCCTGACCTTTACATCAAATGCAAAAGATTGTTTATCCTAATATATAAGTCTTCCCCCCCACCCTCTCCACACCACTCAGTGTGTTCTTGTGTTACTGTACCAAGCACACAGTGCAAATTCAGGTCAGATATGGGGTAGCAATCTCACTGGTTGAATTGCATCTTCTCGCTGTCCAGGTGATAAACATAGTTGCTCTTGATCCCCCATGAAAGCCCACACCTGGCATAATGTCTCTATGTTCGGCATGCAGTGCCTCCAAAAAGCCCAAATTGTGATTTACTTCGACTGGAAAAAAACAGTCAGGGATTTGGTCCCGAGCTGGGCGTTGGGACCAGAGGAGGGGTGGAGGGCAGGGACGGTAAGGGTAGGAGGATGCCCGAAGGCACGGTCGAAGAGGAGTGTCTTGAGATGGGCCTTGAAGGAGGGAAGGGAGAGAGCAAGGTGAAGGGACTGTAGGATGATGTTTTACAAAGGGTGAGGTCAAAGAGGCTGTAGACCCGACAGCAGGAAGAGGTGAAAGGTGGATCTCCCACCAAGATGTCTGTGCAACCAAATTTTTTTAAAAAAAATAAAAGAACAATTTTGCTTTCAGTGGGCAATAAAGGAACCCTTCATATCAAGCCCCAATTATGGTAAGTGACCTCTCAGATTATCCATAATTACAATTAGGGCAGAGTGCAGCATCTTTCCACTAAAGTGTGCAATTAACATTAATTGTTTCAGTTCATGTGCAGCGTTCATGTAGCTGTTGTTTCGAAAGGTAAACAACACAGGCGTTTGTTNAAAAAATGAAACAACGGTTGACAAGTTATAATAATAATAATAATCCTTGCATTTGATATAGCGCTTTATCACGTCTTTGAGATGTCTCAAAGTGCTTCACAGAGTACAGTGTAAAGTCAATTGCCTGTAATATTTCATGGGCAGAACAAGGCAGCCAAATGACTACACCAGTGACCCACAGTCGTGGATTGAGAGACCAAATTATTTTTTAAAGGGATTATTACGCCCGGAAAAATGCAAATCTGCCATCTCAAATTTACAAATTGAAAACTTCTGTTTTTGCTGGGTTTTATTTGCCTTTCAAATAGGAAGCCGATTTTTCATTGTTTTTCAATAAGACCCTATTTTGTTTCTCCCGGGTCCTCCTTTATCTAAAAGCACTGTTGGCTAAGCCCATTCCCAGAGGTGTGTCAATGGCAGACTGAACCGGCTAAGAGGTGAACAAGTAAGACCAAGGCCAAGAGATGATCCTCCCGCTGATGTCTCCTTCCTCCTTGTGGGGAAGGACTTAAGTTTCTTTTCAGGGCCTTTTCGCAGCAAAGGGGATGACAAAGAGATCTTGAAAGATCAACACACTCCACATATTATTGGAGCTTAATACTCTCATCTGGCTTAGGGCAAAACTGTATCTATATTTAGAGATGCTTCCTCAATCAATGCACTAATACAAGGACAAATAATTAGGAATGACTTACAAGAAATTAATTCAACTCAATAGTTCTGATTAGACTGAATTATAAGAGAATGAAGATCCGATTATGATCAACAGAACTGAGAGAATGAATCATGACTTAAAACATTCCCAACAGCCATTAGCTTATTCACAATAAACTTGTCCGGGTTCCTTTTTAAAGCAGGAATAAGCAGAGATTAGTACAGTATAAATTAACGGAAATATGGGATTTGAAATTCCTCTTCCCATTGTGCAGTACACAGGGCGACCCTGGTATAATGTCACATGTTTTAATGTGATTTCACTGACAGTGCTAGTGTCCAGTGGACCATGCTAACTGGAAGCACAAGCTGGCTTCCTGCACGCACACTATGTGCAGGAATCACCACTAAAGCCACTTCCGCGCGCTGCACAAAGGAAGTGGGATCATTGCGCTGCTTGCTTAGTGCTGCTGGCAATGCTTAGGAACATAGGAATTGCTAGACGAAAAAAGACCAAGGTCCATCTCGTCCGGCCGGCCTTCTACCATCCTGGTAGTCGCATGCACACAGGGTGCAAGAGGTGATGTCGGCAGTGACCTGACAATGCAGAAGGTGACCTTTTGACGTGCTTTGCTTGTAATATGGACTCAGATATTAGACCCAGAAGGCAGCGTTATAGTAGCGTCGCTCTGTATCACCCAGAGCAGAACAGATGGCAGTGAGCGAGGAACAAGGCAGTAGATGAAACAAGGAGTTCCGATGGCCTCATGGACTTCTACTCGTGAAATTGAAATATTGTGAGTCTTTGTTTCAGTTTACAACATCGTTCATATTACAAATGTATTGAATTCTTGTGGTGCTTTTTAAGGGCTACTATTTTTCTTCATTACTGGGAAAGGGAAATCGCCAAGATGATAAATTAACACAGATCACGAGTGACATCGAAACTGATAATGCTAAGTGTTTTGTGGTAACAGAAAACTTACAGGGAGCACAACATACTTTATTGGGATTTCTGATGACGATCACAAAGTTGAAGTCCATGATGTTATTCAGATGCTTTGTGAAACTGAAGTACTGCATAGATGTCCAATCAATCATAGTTACACATTTATTGAATATTTTGCACCATTAATGCTGCAGAGTATCTCTATAATGCTGTCGTTGAGAGCTAATCTAAAAGCCCATTATAGCAAGGGTGTGATACAGAGAAATTGTTCATGTGGGGGTTCTCAGCTGGATAATATTAATTGGAATGCAAAACCTCACATACGATTTGGGGTGGGCTGTTTCTCATGTGATAACTGTGAGCTAGTTTGTTGCGCATTTTAAAATGGATTAATACAGAGGAGAGAATGAGTTGGCTCCAGTTAAATATCGAACACTGTAAATCTATTGGTTTGCAGCTGGGGACAGAAATAAAATTCAATTGTCTTTAAAATGATTGTACTCCACATCCACCGTTCTCCTGTAGTGGTAACACATGATCCAAATTGCCTACCGTTTAGAATATACGGAAATCAGACATATGGGTCAGCCTCTTCTGCCAGCACAGCATTTTCTCACTCAAGCTTGCTTCTTTTGTAATCACTGCAAGCTATTATGCAAGCAATGACAGCGGGACATGCATCGTGCGAGAGGAAGAAAAATCAAGACTTTTTTTTATTGTCTCGCTTGTTACTGGGCTATAGAATGTCCTGTATATATTACCAGCAGCAGAATACACGCTGATGAAGAGAGGTTAGCAAAAAGCACACTTAATGACAAGGCCCTAATGCCCTCGAGTTCAGCTCAATATAACTCAATGGGACTCGTGTAAACCCCTGCTGGGTGATTGGTATTCTCCCATCTTTTCCTCCCCTGGAATAGAAAGGAGAGTATCTACTTTTATCCAATGAATGAACAGGTGCAGTCTCCAAAAGCCAGGGCAGAATTTATCATTGTAATCAGTGAATAGAAAAAAACTAGTTTTATACTTCGGTTCATATGGACAGCACTCAGCTGCGATTCAGACCAACTTGCTTTAATCAAGTAGTATAACGTCTCAAAGCACTAATGGGATCGGACATCGAGTAAGGAAGGAAGGATGGGTGGGGGGGAGAGAAGGGGGAGTTGATCATAGACGCGGTCAGAGGTAGGTTATAAGCTGAGGTTTCAAGATGATAGAGAGGGGTGAGACGGAGGGGTCGAGGGAAGGGGATACAGATGTTGAGGACGTTGAAACTGAAGGCTCAGCCATTGATGGTGGGACGGAGGGGGCAGGAGACCAGGCCTGAATTAACCGAATGGAGAGAGCGAGCAGGAGAGGATCAGAGAGAATGGGAGATGGTAGGGCATGAAGGAATTTATAGGTGAGGTTGAGAACTTTGAATTTGATCCATTGGGAGGCAGTGGAACCTGGCGAGGAACGTGGTGACAGGTGTACAGAGTTTAGTGTGGATAAAGAAGCGGTGGAGCTTTGAAAGTTATAAAACATTATAATGCATCAATACATTATTTGCACCCTTCAAAGTGCCAACACTTTTCAATAGAAATATTACTGAACCATTCAGTTTTTGGCAGATAAACAGTAACTAACATTTCTCCTACATCATCTCCTCAGAGGATCCCAGAAATTTCCTTCAGATTCTCATATGCTGATAAATGCCTCGGAGCATATTATCTCAGTCTTTAATGTCAGCCAATATCGATTTCTGCACTGTAGCAGGGAGTTTCTTTAGCAGAATCAGCATTAAGAATAGACATAGTCTTGAAAATATTACCATCAAGGTACGTGCCAATGTCACTTACAATAAAAAGAAAGTGAGAGCCGATCCCTGGGGACTCACAATTCTCATATACTTCAGCTTAAGGCCAGTGTCTTGATATTCAACATCATATGTAATTTTGGAAATCAAGTCTTAAAAAGCCAATTTTCCATAATACCCCAAAAGAACTGCAGAAAAGTGGCTTCCAATTTCAAAACCGATTTTCCAAAATTCTCCACAATCTTAAGCCGTAAAACAGTGGTTTTAAGCCCAAGAAGATGAGAACTTAGTTTCGGGTTGCCTCACCTCTTCTTTCTCTCTGATTCTCTCTCTAACTTCTTCTACAATTTATATCGCTAACTCAAAACTGGAAGCTGCCAAAGTAAAAAGATCCGCCTTCGCGAGGAGTTGTTGCTGCAGGTACGTGCTGGACTGCTAGGATCTCAGTGTTTTGGGGGTCTGAGAGTCCATAGCAACCTTGCACATAACAGCAATATGTTTGCTAGTATCTAGCTCACTACTCTCAAAAAACCATACTAACCTGCCCGTTCCCTACCCTAGGAGGGCACTGGCTTGCTCGATGTCCCTGCCCACCCCACCATCAGCGGTCAGGCCTTCAATATTTCTGCCCGTCCCAGAGTCCCTTCGCCTCGCCCCCTCCCTTGCCTCCTTCGTGACCCGACTCAAAACCTTCCTCTTTGACCATTCCTTTGGTAATCCTTCCACCCCTACCCCTCCACCCCTCTTAATTCAAACCCCCAGCTCAGGTGCAAACCCTTGACCGTCCAGCCCCTTGGGACGTCCTCCCGACGTGAAAGAAATTATATAAATGCAATTTGTTGTTGTTTGTTATTGTTGTTGTTGTACCCTACATCCATATCAGCCTTGGAGTTTCAAACGGATAACTTGACATGCTGATAAGGTACCTAGAAATTCTCTAATTCCTTTTTCTTTTTCTCTAAGAAAAAAACATCACAATTCTTCAAGCTGTTAATGATCAATCAGAATGCATTGCTAGGCAGCAACAGACACTGAATCCAACCAGGCTGCTATTGTGATTTCAAATAAGACACGTCCTGAAGCTTTTCTTACACCTAAGTCATGTAAATACCTATTAAATCAATGGAAATCTTTTGACGGCGCTAACAAAACTGACAAATACAAAGTCACATTAATTTCAAAATTACAAAATTTCTCTCCCAATTATAGTGGGAGAGATTTTAAGTGTTCAACATCAGATTTTTTAAATAATAATAATTATTGCTATTATTTGATACAGCGTCTTATCATGTTGTTGAGAAGTCTCAAAGGGCTTCAAAGGATATACAGTAAAGTGGAGCGACTGTATATTTTATGGTCAAAACGCAGTGATCAATCGCGCACAGCAATGTCTCACAAACAGTTGGGAATTTAGTGACCAATTTTGTTTCTTTGGCCCCAGATTAGTGCCCCCGGAAAGCAATCAGCCGATCGACTAACAACTGAGTTCTTACTTACTGCTAGGTAAACAGAGGCTGTGGAGTAAAGAAACTTGCCTAAGGTTTTACATGAATACATTGCTGATCATGGGCAATTTCCTTACAAAGAAAGCCCCCTGAAATATGAGCTGAACACTGACATTCTGTGTTGAGTTTGCGTTGCACAGGCTACACCTTACTGTTATGATCATGGAGATGAGGTGGGGTTATCTATTATGCAGACACCTGAAAAAGATTGAGGTGGATAAAGCTATAATCAGTACAGAAGATGCGAATCAAGTCCAAAGATTTGAAGCCAATGACATTAATGAATTTTCCTACACACAGATGCATGAGCTAGAATCTTGATTTACAATAAAGAATTTATTTTATCCTCTCACATTACAAAGTGTTATAGACCAATCTCAGTAACACAAATACAGAGAGCTGCACTGCTGGCATCAACCACATTTTTCTTTTATGGGGATGGACAATTGATTCCCAACAAAAGTTGATAAGGTTTTAAATGTGGAGTCTCATAGTGTAGTGGTTAGTGCGATCATATCGCAAGCGAGAGGACACGGGTTTGATTCCCGGGCGCGGCAAAACCTTCAGCAAGTTTCCTTACTTCAAATGCCTGTTTACCAAGCAGTCAGTAGGAACCCGTTTGTTAGTAGATCGGCAGTATATTTCTGTGAAGCGCTTTGAGATGTGTCAATGATGTGATAGGGCTCCATATCAAAAGGGTTATTATTCGATATTATTATAAATGGTACAAGTTGCCCTTCATTTTATGCAGCTCTTTGAGTTTAGACAAAAATGGGTGGTTGCCATCAACAACGAACCAAGCTAAAATTGCACTCGGATTCGTCTAATTGACGAGCGACCAATTACATGGCTCAGTAATGGGTCTGTATCTTTTCTCAATATGAAATTACAATGTAAAGTAAAAGCAGTGGAATGGCAGCAAAACTAGGCAACATAATTAATTTAGATTAAAGCAAGATAATTTTGAAAAGGCTATTTTGTTAATAATAATCAATTTTTTATGACCATGTCACACTAATCTCAGTAGGTGGAGCTTCCTCGAGGATGCAAACTACTGAAGCTGGTTATCCATTCAAGTGTTTGGCAGAGATTCTTGTAACTGGTTCTGCATCAAATCTGCTTCAAATTGGATTGGGATATTAGACAAGGGAAGGGGTTGCAGACTCCGTTCTTCTTTTGTTAGCAACTGAACCACTTGCACAAGCTGTCAGCTGTACGGACCAGACATCTTGCTATTGCAGATGACCGGAGAAAAGAGCACTTCCTATTCGAACACTGATGGAATCCTTTTCACAAATGACAAAAATCTGCTGACGTTATGTTGCGTGCAATTCTATGAAGTGGGCCACGCTCTATAGTGATGGAAATACAAAAAGCTACGGTAGAAGCCTGGTTCAAGAAAACAATGCGTTGAAAGATCTGCTCGTATTTTTGGACCCTCTATAAACATACTTATGCCAAGGCCCTGGTATTTGAAAAGCTACAGAGGATATTTGTGCAACACTCAAAAGGCAATGATAAAACTAAAAATCACAGGGCACTGCGCTGCTTGAGGAAATCAATTTACAGATTGAATCCGAAGCAGCAGGAATGGATTTGAATGATTCCTTCAACGCAAACCGAACAAAGCGACATCTTTTTTACATTGCAGCAGATCCTAAATAATTTCATTCCTTGTGTAATAAAATTAGGATTGCTGCAACATTTTAAAGCACTTTAAGGGAGCTCAGTGATGCGAGTTATGGGCTTGCAGGAGAGATCATGGACTGCAGTTCTGGTTGGTCTGTTGCTTGTGGAGGGAAGAACTAGGGAATTTGGCAAGTAGGAAGGACATTTGAACAGTGAAATGCTTCCTTACCATATCTTCCAACCTGGCTACTTGATCCTTGTAGTAGCTGTCCATCTTCTGCAGCTCCTTCTCCTTTTCTTCCAGTTTCTTTGCCTGCGAATGGAAAAACAGAGCTTTCTTTAATTCAGCGAAGAAAAACATTGCCCCACAGACAAGGCAATGCAACGGCTATCATTTTCAAAATTCAATAACAACTTGTATTCATATAGCTTCCTTCGCATGGGGTAGGGTCCTGGAGCGCTTAATGACACTAAAACTAATGACACCTTGCAGCCTTTTTGTTTAAAGCTACAAATAATTAGAAACGACAATACTTGTTTCCGGTAGGTTTATTTGAAAATATTTTGATTTTCATATTAAATGCTGATGACATTCCTGAAGGATATTGGACAGGGGGGAGTGACTGAGCCAGGCAGGGCAATGTAGGTGAATCAACATTAGTACAGATCATGCCATTAATACGGGATGCTTCGACGATCAGTTCATTTCAACTCAGTGTGAGTGCATTAATTCAGCTACCTTGCACTGTTGGGCACAATAACTCCTCCCAGTCAGTTCTTCTCACTGCTGATACCATCAGCTTGCTGTTTGAATAAAAAATAAAACTAAACAGGATTTTTTTCCTTTTTATTCCTAGCTGTTTTCGCATTCAATTTTCTTTCTTAAAAAAGGTCACCGATAGTGAAACGCACTAAAAATGCTATTCTTTGTATTACTATTTCCCTTCAAGGGGCTTTAATGGCATTGGCAGCTGCCTGAGTATCTTGTGATGAATCCTTGATGAACTGCTGTGTGGAATATAGAGATGGTGTCAACTAAAGCCTTCCAATATGAATAACTGGAGACAGGCTCCTGTGCTGAAATAATAATGGGAGCCAAACATGAGGTGAAAATTATCTTAATTTCCTCTTGTGTTCAGAAACGTTTAAGTTCTTAGCAATTTGAATAATAATGAAAAAAATTTCCATTTGATATCCCGTCTTATTACATTAAAAAAAAGTCTAAAAAGCGTTCACAATTTTTTTCTGTGAAGAATAGCGACTCTGCCTTCGTCACCAGCTAATTTGTGAATTGCCACGTCCCACAAACAGCCATGAGGTGAATGACCAATTTTATCTGAGGGGATTGTTGGCTTGGACAGTGGTAGAAATTTCCTTCTCCTTTTAAATAGTGCCGTGAGATTTTTAATGTCCACCTGAGCAGACAGAGACTTTTACATCTTATACGAAGGATGGCACCTCTGACAATGAAGTGGAGGGCTCCACCTTTACTGCACTGGAGGATCACCCTAGACTATGCTCATTGCCTGAGTAGCAAACATAATAAATTCACTATGTTTGGGTCATCTGGGAGATAATTTCACCAAATACCAGAAACGGAAATTCTTTTGAAATTATGTTCAGCAAACTAGATTTCCATTAGATACTCAGCACTAATGCGTTGCCATTTATACATTAATGCATGCACAAAACAGTGTGAATAGATCATTATCAATGGAAAGCTAATGCAGCAAATGCAGCACTTAGCAACTTTTTGTGTTAAGTTAGTTGGGCTCAGCCACACTATGCGTTATGTTAGTTGATCTCAGACACAATGGGCATTGCCAGTCACTGGGTTGTGGAGCGTAGATAAAGATAAGGGGCTGCGGTTTCCACTTGTAGTTGCTGTTCAGTAATGACTGGAATGTGTTAGTGCTTGGATAATAGGTGACTGGGATTGATTAAGATGCCTTCTCAGAATGGAACAGCCTGCAAGGCCATATAGTCCGGCTCACACATAAACGATGGCAGCCGGGCAAGGTGCCTCAGGACTGCCCGTAGAACATATAGCCCAGAATTGTCACAGCCTTCAAAACTGGACTGGTAGCAGAGCAGAACAAGGAACAGGTGTGTAGGTTGAAAGTGGGGGAGAAAACTGATAAAACAACCGAACCAAGAGGTTTGGATGCTTTCTAAGATGGCTGGCTCACGTACTCAGCGACAGCAAATTGTATTCTAAATATTTGTGAGACAAAATAATAATTTATACTTAAATAGCATCCTTTTTGTTTGGGAACGAAGGTAAAGATGACCGAAAGCTGAGGGTGTGGTGAGCTGTGCTACAGAAGATCACGTATTCAGACTTCCAATTCCACGAAGATGGAAATTCTGAGCAAGAGGCAATCCACTAAAGGCTAGTCAGGTTTCTTTGAAATCAAATTAATACAATGTTCGCCTCCAGAATACAGTCTCTACGCTTCATAGTAAATCCTGTGAAGCTCTTTGAGGCATTCTCACAATGTGTAAGGCTCTATATATCAAATGCAATGATTATTATTTATTACACTTTTGTTACAAACACTTCAAGGAAGCTATTATCAGATGTACCTTCAAGAAATTGGAGTTTTAATTAGCTTTATAGTACTTCTGGTCTCTAAGAAGTACAGTATTAAATTGCTGCTTAAGTTTAGTGAGTTTTAGCTGAGTGCACGAGCGCTTTTTGGAGTACAGCATTTTGTTAAGACATTCTATAGGAGCGAAAAACATGAAAGGCCAAAAAACAAAAGAGCTCAATCTCTCTCTCTATTGAAATAAGAGACAGTGAACTCTTATTTATTCCATGAAACCGCAGGTAGGTGGAAATAGCTAAGCAACTGGCCTACCACAGTAGGTTGTTGGAAAAGAAAATGAGCACGTTACTCCAAAAGAACATTGCAAACCCTCAAAAGGAAGCTTTGTTCTTCATGGATCTGTTTTTAAAATTCTTCAGTGTTCTGCGGCAATGCAATATTCCGTGTACAGAACATTATTGACGTGTTCACACAAATTACCCTGATAAACGCAGTACTTAGCATGTTTGCCCGACTCCATAGGCTGTTTAGTGCTGTACAATCATCTCCACTGGGAGGTGGATTGCAACTACCCAAAACCCATTTCACTAATGGATGTTAACAGAATCCACGTTTACAGTGGAGACTTCGATCTGTGATAAATCTCATTTAAACCTCAAATAAACGTTAGGGTAAGCCTTGCAATATTCCAATGTAGTAAAAACAGAACAAAGTACTCAGCTATTAAGTCACATACCCAGTGTGGGTATGTGTTTCCACTGAACACAATGAACTGATATGAATAATTTGTCACAAACTTTTAGTATTTCCAAATGCATAGAAAATAAGGCGAGTCAGTTTTATTGCACATAACCTGAATTCACAAAGCATTTCTTAACACAATCGGTCTGCTTTTGAAGTAGAGCAAATGGAGTGATCAATTTGATAGCACTTAAAGAGTAAATGATACAGGTATTCTGGGGACCATTGTTAATTGCAGGCTCAGAACAGGACTGACTCATATCCTTTGTCCAAGCTTAGAGCTCGGATCTCCAAAGTTTACAATGCCATCTGTTAATGCCGACTTTTAATGGATTTGAGAAAACTCCACACAAATGTGTTCCGATACAACTAAGTTCTACCCAATGCACCATTGGAATCCAAAACATAATACCTGGGATAAACAATACCCCAAATGTTACACCAGTGAAACAGGATATTTAGCCCGTTACGTTTGTGCTGTTTTCTTCATATGAACCATCAAGTCCTAATCCAACTCTCCCGGTTGCCTTTCTACCTTTTCATATACTTTTTTAATAATTCTGGTTAAAAATGGAAACATCTTCACACAAAGGGTTGTGAGAATGTAAAATGCATTGCCCCAGAAGGCAGATTGCAGTGTTGGCATATAGATGGGTACTTGGAAAGTAAAGGTTTTAAGGAATATGGAGAAAGTGTGAGAAAAAATCGATTATAAATCTTGCTGTTGTCTAATAAAATAGTGGATTAAGTTTGGCAGGCCTCATGCCCTCGTTCTTTTTCTAAATTTCTTTGATCTCCTCACCTTCCTGACACTAAAGGCTTTCCATTTCCTTTCCTTTGAAGATGTCAGATTTGTCTTGACATTGGGTTCTGCAGGCTCAATTCCTCTTCTAGGTCTCAAAAATGCAGATCAAACGCAATAATGGTCTCTCCTCCAAAAACAACAAATTCTGACCAAGTTAGTTATCCCCAGGACGGCAACAAATTCTGTGTTTGGTAGAGCAACGTACTGTGTTTTGCAATAGCGGTAGGTTGGTTGTTGGTTCAAGTCCCATGTTGGGATTTTATTTTATCATAAAATCCCTAATCCTAATACTTGCATTTGATATCACGCTTCATCAAATCATCGAGATGCCTCAAAGCACTCCACAGGATGTACTGTACAGTGGCGGGACCTTGTGTATTTTGAACTCTGTGGTCTAGGCTGACATTCCAAGGCACTGCTGGGGGATGTGCTGCGTTGTTGAGACTGAACTCACGGCTATCTGTTCAGTTGGATGTTAAACATCTTATGGCACTATTCAAATTAGAGAGTTTCTCCCATTGTCCTGGTCAACAATTCCCCAAATAAAATTGGTCGTACACTTCAATGATGTACACAAATTGGCAACTTCATTTGCTTACAAATTACAGTCACAACACTTTACGGTATATCCTTTGAAATGCTTGGAGATGTTCTCTTGAGTTGAGAGGAGCTATATCAAATGTAAGGATTATTATAATTATTAACAGGACAATTTGACCCATTACTGAAACCAACCACCCCATTTGAGACTGTACATCTTTTTCAATAATGAATAGAAATCTCTATAACTACTGCTATTCAAGTTCAGATGTTTATGCTACAACAAAGTAGTTAAGGAAATCCATTTCAATAAATAATAGAAATCTCACCTTTCTTTCAAGATCCTGATGTGTGCGTGCAAAAAAAAATACATATTTAAAACATATCCTGTTCTGAGTGATGACTTAATTTCTAAACTAGCCCCAACACTTTGAATTCCATTGTGGGACATAGTCACGACTGAAGAACAGCAGTGCTATTCATTCAAACGAACAGCTGTACTCGACATTGCATTAAACACAAGGTACACCGCCACACAAGTGTGAATTTGTGGAAAAATAATTATAGTGTGAAGACCAATTTCTTCTCCAATATAAATAATTCAATATAACATTATGATTAGTAGTTGCATAGATAATTATTGTGAATGAGAGACTTTGCAACAAGGATGAACGGTACGGAATGAGACAATGGTAATTGAAGGGAATGACTTGAATGACCTTTTGCAATGTGGTTGAATTGTCACCTTGAAAACACAGTAAAGCCTTCAGTCTGGCACTGGCGTTCACAGAGCACAAAGAAACCCAATCAACCAAACTACAAAAACAAGAACACTGCATCATCCAACATAAAAGGGAAATAGACTGATTTGAAGTTCGAGCAGAAAAGAAGTTCTATCACAATATATGGTTTAACATCTTCACTGTGTTACTGAAAGACATTGATCAGGCTCTCTTTGCACTGTATTGGTCTAAAGAGCAGCTCTCTCATTCTTGCTATGGGGTATGACAATTATGCAGAACAATTTGCTTCACTTTGGCACTGCGACTTCGAACTCATACAGTCCAAGCTAACAATCCAATGCAGTACTGAGGGGGTTCTGCATTGTTGGAAGTAAAGTGGTACTGAAAGTTTAGAGAAAATCTTTTATCGAGTCTGCGCACAGTAACCAACAGCAGAATTCTCCCCTCCCCTCTAGGAGTGCACGTTTGAACGGGCGGTAGAGTGATTTAATTCAGGTCATTATAGGGTTAGAGAGCCAGAAACGGAAGCCAAAAGAGACACACTACACAGATGGAAGAGAAACAAAGGATTTGGGAAAAAGAAAAGCACACACGCTCACACTTAATTCTGCTTTATCCAACTTTAGAAATAGGAGATGCAGCACCTTTATAAAAAAATAACATCAGTCAGTCCTATAGAAGGCAAGCTATTTTGAGCCTTTGCTTTCTTTCTTGTGAAATCACCAGTAATGTTTCATTCATTTGGAAGAAAGCGAGCTGCGACGTGAAATATTACAAAGGACTTCTTTCTTATCAGTCGTTTCACTAGTACGCAAGGCCTGGTCGCAATTGTCACAGGTACAAATGAGTTACAATAGTCTCTGAAGAGCTCTTATAATCCATTGTCGATGTTCAACGTCAATTTATTCTATAGATTCACTATTAAATTGAACAAGTTACGCTGTGAGGCCCATTAAGTGATAGTCATCAGTTGAGTTAATTATCATATTGCTGGGCTTGAGTACTGTCAGTAACACAAATGAAATAAAAAGAATATGGTTGTCATGAAAATCCTACAACTATTTTGTTAAAGGACTGCAAGGAAAGGTCACTGTTCAGACTTAACATGAAGCAAGCTGGAGTCACCAGTATCACTGAAGCATCAGGAAATCGGCAAACAATAATGGGGTTAGAAAGACAATGTTGCATTAAAAGGCATTAGCTTTTGAGGCATGGGGCGTAATTTAATTTCCAGTCAAACTGTGAATGTAATTCAGTCAATTCTGTGACGGACGGGTATTGCTGGGTTATCATCTTTTCTGTTCCTTTCCTGCAGAGTCAGAGCAATCGTTTGTTCAAGTGAAGATCTTTTCTTTCCCGTTTTGATCAAGTCCAAACAGCGCCGAATAGATCAAAGTTCGAAGGGCAATTCTACCCACCTTTGCCACTACCAGGAGACGTCTATTCAGCAATTAATACCATGTACGGAAATCTCTAATACAGTAATAATAATAATCCTTGCATTTCATAAAGCGCCTTATCACATCTTCGAGACGTCTCAAAGCGCTTCACAGACTGTATATTGTAGGTGATACAATGAACCTCACATAAGCCTGTGTTATGGTGTTATGTATGTTATGTTACGTATGTTATGTATATATATTGGAACCGTACATTCAATATGACTTATGCAAAGTATGACTTATGTCAAACTTGGAGGGAATATAAACTCTTAAACGGGACTTGGCAGATGTTTGACTTGTGCGACTATACGATTTATACACATCAGACTTATGTGAGTTTTACTGTAAAAATTAGCAGCTTCAACTGGCCACTGCCCTCCTGCCCCCCACTATCAATGCCCCAACCAAGGCACCCCTTCTCCCCTACACTATTCTGTCAGCAACTGGACCCCAACTAGACACAATCTTGGTTAATGCCATTCTCCTCACCATTGGCAGCGAAAGCTAAACCAAGCAGACATACTGGATATCTTTGCTTGGCTAAAAGAATAATTGTGTACACTACATTGCAAAATTTTGTAATTTAAGGTGCCTGTCTAGAAAAATTAGATGACAGACCAGTCATTAATGGTGCATTCACGGTCTGGTGCCCTCTCATAAATTGGGCAATTGAAGATTTGTTTAGTATTTAATTGCCATGAAAGTCCTTGCTGTTTTGTTGCATGCCTGGGGACTTCTGCAGATCACGTCTCACTCCAGCGCTATGTTCTTATAGATGGTGTTTATATTATTGAGCATATCCCCAGATGGCCAAATGGTTTCTAATAAAGCACTTTTCTTGCATCTTCAAAGCGAAATTATAATAGAATTTTTTTTTGTGTGTGAAAGCAGACGGCCTCAGTGGAAGGCAGCTCTTTGTAGTCAGTGTTATTGAGCTGCTCACATCCTGGCATGTCACAGCTGCTCTTCACTGAGCCCTCACCAATATCTATCTCTGGCACCGATGCACTTGTCTTGGAAATCGTGCTTTAAATGGAATACGAATCCTCGCATTTTTCCCCTTTCTTAGCTTTCAAAAGCAACCTCTGCTCCAAAGGAAAGGATGTAAAATAAGAATTAACTTGTGGGCGTGCTTTGCTTGGATCCGTGGCAGCACAAAAAGCAAGTGTTTTTTTGATCAGACGGGTGTGTGACACACGCGGAAACCCATCACCGTGTTTCAGTGTCGAAAACAGACAGAGTTCCACTTATGTATGTTACCTACTCGTGGAAATTTCCCTGCGTCTGGAATCGAATACGCACTCTCTCTCGCTGGAGAAATGCATGCTGCTTACTCGATTCTGGAGACAATTAGGGAAAGTTGAGAAGAGACAAGGTTTTGGGACTGCAGGGTGTGCGTTGGGGGATCTGCTGGAGTTTAACCAGCTGAAACCACATTGCCGGCCATTAAGAGCACTGTGTGACAAGCTTCCTACTGCAAGCAAGGACCAAACCTAATGTTAGGGCTTCATCTTGCAAGCTTAACCGGAAATTGGAAGGAAGAATCCCGTGCTCCCAGTGACTGGTCTACACTTCCAAGTCCTGCCGATGAGTCGGGCTGTCATTAGCAGCGCCCAGGAGCAGTGGCTCAGCAACTGGTCTATCAAAACCACCACAGAAGAATGCCTCGATTCTGACATTCTGTTGCCAACCATATCATCTTTCACATCCCTATCTATTGAGCAATGGTTCCACCAAACAGCGGTGTTGACCTTGAGCAGCAGCTGCTTAACTGCCTGCAACAATCAAGGTGTCAAGTGTCAGCTTCGCTCAGTTGATAGTAAGCTCGCCTCTGAGTGAGAAAGCCGTGAACTCACATTCCAGGGGTGACTTCCAGTGCAGTGCTGGGGAGCGCTGCATTGTTGGAGGAGCTGTTGTTCGGGCGAGACATTAAACCAAGATTGTCTGCCTGTTTAGGTAGACATTGAAGATACCATTGTTCTATTCGAAACAAGAAGGGTCGTTCACATTCTGGTCTGGTCATTCACTTCATGGCGGCTTGTGGGAGATTGTGTGCCAATTCGCTGCCAAGTTCGCCTACAAAATACAGACACTCCACTTTACAATATACCTGTGAAGTGCTTTGAGACGTTCTGTTGATGTGAAAGGCACTATACTAAATGCAATGATTATTATTATTATGAAGCTAGACAATGGGAACGGACTACCTGGGAACAAGTGATTAGTGGAATGGAACAAATGGCACTCCAGCAAATCTCTTACAGGTAAAGAGTAATTGTAAGAAGAAATAATTGTAATTTTGTTCAGAGTACAAAAGACTCCATAAAAGGATCCTGCATTGTGGAATCAATCTTGCTTGTGGAATTATCCATTGTAACCTTGAATTTATTTGCGTGGGGTTTTTGTATTGGTAACACTCCCATTAGACCCCATAAATTAAAGTTTAACCACCCAGAAAATACTTGGTAATTGTCACTACCATAGATGATACAAGCAGGAACTGGAAACGCTTTAGCGGAAGGGCTTATGCGGTGTATTTAGGAACAGCAGACTGTCAGAGCGCAGACAGGCGAGAGGAATATGACAAAGGACTCCGAGTAAACATCTTTCCCCTTTCTCTGGTGTCAAACAAACGAAGCAGTAATGGTGACAGCCTTAGAAGACGAAGCAGCTAATGGGTTTACTTGTCAGCTTATTTTTCCAGTTTGCATGGCAATAAGATCTACTTGTCTACCAAAGGCTTAACCTTTATATTATCCATCTATATTTAGATCTGTACGTCCCCAGATAGATCCTAGCACGTGGGTTGTCGTTGTGAACACATTCAGTATTAAAACATTCCCTTTATTGGGGGGCGGAGAGGGAGATTCATAAGGCAGCTCCACAATGTGTATTGTATAATAATAATAATCCTTGCATTTGATATAGCGCTTTTCACATCGGGAGGATGTCCCAAAGCGCTTCACAGAACACACTATAAAGTGAATTGACTGTATATTTGTGGGTGAACGCGGCAGCCAATTGCACACAGCAATGTCCCACAAACAGTCGTAGATTGAAAATGACCAATTTATTATTGTTTTTGGTTTTGGAGGGATTATTATTAGGCTCTGTGTGGAGTAAGGAAACTTGCCCAAGGTTTCGCCCTCTGCCTGGAATTGAACTCAGGTCTCTCACTTGCAAAGCGAGTGCTCTAACCACTGACCTACAGGACTCCACAAATGATATGTACAGAATATTACAACAAATATGTAAATTCTCATATGGGTGTGTAAACCTGATTTAGTACCATGCCAAACCTCAGCAGTCTTCATAGTGTTCATTATTACAATAACCAGATGAAGCAGATTTTATTGGCAGATATTGTAAGCCTATGTTGGAAAGCAATAACCAGTCTATGTGGGATTTTTAATATTCTGATTTTGTGAACGCAACACTGATAAAAAGAGGAAGAGATGTTTTACAATGAAGGGACAGGTGTTGGCCCATTGCACATCAACCGGTACAATTCAAATGGAATCTACAGAAACTAACTTAACATTCACCTTTTCTGAAAATGATGCCCTCAAATTGTCATAGCAATATACAGCCAATTCACTTTACAACATTCAGTGAGGCGTTTTGAGACGTCTTAACGACGTGATAAGGTGCTAAATCATAGGCGAGGATTATTAGTATTATAAATCTGCTCTTTCTCTGATCAGGCAAACAAGAGGATTTTTCAAAACCTTCACCTCAGATGTTCTTCGCTCACATCTAAGAGAGAGGTGCTGAAAACAACTAACACCAGTATTGGCATTACTTAATGAACACTTATGGTGAGGGTCAGTAACCCTCAGTACTGTCGGGCATTTTCTCAGTACCAGTGCGTACCTCTGATTTAATAATGAACTTCAGTAATGTGTTCCAGTTAGAAGATAGCGATAGGTTAATTTTGTAAACCTACGTCAGCTATTTGACTCCTTTAAAAATAAAACGGAATATCTACCAATGTATCTTCACCTTCGCATCCCAGATTGTCAATCTGCCTGAGATGTCACTGGTCTGATTACCAACAGACTCTTCACCTCTCCGGTCCTCTTACACTGATGCAACAGCTGCTACTTTCCATGAGCAGTGATTGGGGGAGGGAGGGGTAAGGGAGCAGAGGGAAGAAGGAGCTGGAATTCACTGTACTAATGCTACACGATGAATTGCACTGGATGTACAAAGAGTACCTCGTCCGTTTGTGTCACACAGGGAAACGTAACCTTAAACTCACCTGGGGTCGTGCACTCATAATAATAATCCTTACATTTGATATAGTGCCTTATCACGTCTTTGAGTCGTCTCAAAGTACTTCACAGATTATACTGTAAACTGAATTCACTGTATATTTTGTGGGCGAAATGTGGCAGCCGATTGTGGACAGCAGTGTCCCACAAACAGTCGTGGATCGAGTGACCAAATTATTAAAAATTGATTCCAAAATAGCTTAGATCCAAATCCTATTGTGTACGCCAATGTAATTTTTTACTTTGGTCAGCCAAGTGTCTGACACATGCGGAAACCTATCACCTGGGCTTAAGAGTATTCAAACCAAGCTGAGATTTCCATGAATCCCACCTACACATGGAAATCCCAGAGATAAGACTGTTGGAATGGAATGCGCACTCTCTCCCTGGAGGGACATGTCCTGCTCACCTAATTCTGTAAAGTATTAGGCGCAGGTTGGCAAGAACCAAGACTTGGGGACCCCTAAGTGTGAGTTGGGGTATTGCTGGAGTCTAATCAGCTAACACCACAAGCTGTCCTGTAAAGGTCCTCCTACCAAAATGCCAGGTTGTAAAAGAAGACATTTCCAGAATCGGATTAGAAGATGCATGAAAACATAGTATTGACAATCTAAACTGTCGGTTTGGGAGTTTTGCAGTGTGTTTACAGCATTTCAAAGTCTTTTTCCGTGTTCCAATTTCAGCTTGCTATTACTTTGGGTCCTTTCAGTCTGGTACTTTGGACCTTTTCAGCTGAAGAACATTCACCTGTCAGGTTGGTAGCAAATCTTGTTTATTCTTCTATTCTGTCTCGAACTCTTGATTGACAACTAGACATGCTTGATCTTCCCTGGCCTCTGTTGTTTGACATTTCTTTCTAGTCCATTCTCCTGTGTTGTTAATTCAATTCCTCGTGCTGGCTAGTTTGATGCCACATGCCTCAGCCACCCTGCAGAGGCTGCTGCTGGCTAGTCTATCTTTCGCTTTTAGGTCCATTCCATCATCAATTTTTAAAATACAATTCAAGGCACGTACAGAACTACACTAGAAGATGTACAAGACCTTTTTTTTACAAAGACTGTAAAGATGCCCCCCAAATGTCTTCTCCTGAAGACAGTGACTCACGCTGGGGTTAGAGCTCTGTAGCTGTGAGCATCCTTCAATATCATGCCTGTGTGGCCATTCTCTATGTGTGAACCATGATAATCACAGCTGAGCTCAGTCCTTTCCTATGCAACTTCTATTAAGATTCACTGGACAGCTATCCCTCCATCTTAGCTTCAGCACATCTAATGAAATCATCTAACTTGGCTTGGAGCAGAGATCTTCCTGATTTTTATGGCTCAGTATCACTAACATTCAGTACATTTTCCCACTGAGCCATTGGGGCAGGCCGAACAGATAATCTTTATTCTGGACTGAAAAGGCAAATGAACTGTAATCTTCATTTATTGCTTTGCAGTGAAATTCCTCCTTGGAGATCAACAAATAAAAAGTAATTTCTTCTGGCACTAATAATAGGAAAGACAGTCTGAATAAATGCTGACAGACATCTGCGATTTTTCACTTCTATATTAAAAACCTTCCCTAATGACCTGTGAGTATATTACCTCTGCGTTAAAAACTAAAATGCAATTATAACAAGCTTGGTGATTATCCAGATTAGAAGCATTAGATGTCTGCCCGTTATGCAACAGGTAAGCATCCTTCACAAAGTGGTCCATTTGGTTGCTTATTTAAGTCTTATTTCTCTTTCAGGTTCGTACAGAATCTGTGGACAGGCTCGATTAACATGGCGAGGCAGAACCCACAGTACAGCAGCCAATCTGATATATCCAAACATGGGCAACAATTTCAAATTGTGATTTGACAATTATGATTTCATTTTCTTAGCCGCTCTGTCTGGGAAAAGCTGCAAATAGTTATTTTATTGGCCTGTCCAGGCAAGACTGACCAACATAACCCACTTATGGTCAGATATCATCAGTACCTGTAGCTCAGTGGGTTCAATTCCCGGCATGATAAAAACTTGGGCAAGTTTTCTTACACCACACGCCTGATAATAATCCCTCAAGAAAAAAAAATCACAATAATAAATTGGTCACTTCAATCCACGACTGTTTGTGGGACACTGCTGTGCGCATTTGGCTGCCGCATTTCGCCCACAAAATATACAGTCAATTCACTTTACAGTCTATTCTATGAAGGGCTTTGAGACGTCTCAAAGACATGAAAAAGCACTAGGGTTATTATTATAGCCATTGTAGCTATTTACTCTGCTGTCTCTACTGGAGGAATGGAGCTGGGAAGGCTGGCAAGCAAGGTGTTGGAAAGGTCAAATCTGGAGCTGACAACAGCTCCAGACTTGATGAGGGTTTTGGCTGCAATGGGGTGTAAGGTAGTGGCGGAGGTGGGTGATGATGCCAATTTGGTAATTAGCAGTTTGCACTGTTTCACTAAATGTTAAGAAGCAAGGAATTCAATGAACACCATCTTCTACTTTTTGAAATGGCATTTAATAACCTGGGTGATCTTGCTGCTGAGTAGGCTTTTTGTTTGAACAAAAGAAAAGTCTCTACATTTTATTACAACTTTCAAAAACGAAGACACGATAAGTAAGCACATTTGATTCAAGCTTTGGAGTATAATGATCCCTCATTAACATACACCATAAAAGCAGTATGGAGCAACTGAAGAAACGCTAAACCTTTGTGCTTCTGTGCAGTTCTGACCATTATTTCACCATTCTGCACAGCCTTTCTGCAGGAGCCTTGTGTAGGGTCCCCTTGCAAACTGGCCAAATATAATACAAGTTCTAATTAAACCACTGAGTGGGTGAAGCTCAATATCATGGCCAGAAAGATCTACTGGCTCAGAATTATTAGGCAGAAATTCAACTTAAAAATCTGTTGGTAAGCCAGATGGCTCTTTTGATCATAACAGCAAAACTCTCTGCATTGCAGGAAGATTAATAAAATACCATCACTGGCACCTCAAGTATTCTTTTCCATTAACTTAAGACACAGGTGAAACATTACACTTTTTCTTGTAAATATATTTCCCTTGCTTGTTTCCCGAGTATCAGGGATCTGCCAGTTCTCATTTGGGCAAAAATATTGTTGATTATTAACATTAATTATATTCCATATATTATTAATTATGATAATAATCGTTGCATTTGGTATTGCACCTTTCACGTCAGGAGGATGTCCCAAAGCACTATACAGGATATTTTGTAAAGTGGAGCGACTGTGTGTTTTGTGGGCGAATGCACAGCCAATTTTGCACACAGCAATATCCCACAAACAGCCATGCAGTGAATGACTAATTTTATTGGGGGTTTGTTGGCCAGGAGTGTTAATGGGAAATTTCATACCAGCTGACATTATCAAAGTTGCTGTACGTACACTCAATGAAATTTTTTACTCAATTGTGGCTCAAATCCTTCACTGATGAATCTTCTTCCTCTTTCTTTCCCGCGGACTGAAATCAAGCTCTGTGCTTCTGTTCTCCTCCAACCACCAACAACTCATATGTAAAAATTATAGATTTTAAAGCGGTGGCCAGAGATGAACAAGAGAGTGAGAGAAGGAGCAAGTCAAACCGTCTTTAAGAAAGCTCTCAAAATGGATTTGGAGCTATCCAAAATTATGTGGAGAGCAGGCAGACGGGTGGACAGATATTGTCCTGGCCTTGAAACCCCATTCAGACCTTAGATGTACATTGAGTTGGATGGTAAAGTAGAGGAATAAGATGAGAGATGATTCAGTTGTGTTTTTAAAACAAAATCTTTGGTCTAATTATCTTCACAGGTCTATTTCAACTCTATTCCAGAAAGTATAAAGTTTATGTAATTCTGAAGTGATGATTAAAGAGGATTCCATTTCCATTTATCTTAACATTAAAACTGGCAATTATATAAACAGATCACTGTGCCATTTACACATCATGTTATTGAGACAAAAATAACAGAGGCTTTTCTTTTGTCCAAAAGAAACTAAACAAAAAATATTTTTTTGCAGTTGTGCTACGCAATGGGAAAACAGCGTAATGCAGTCATTCCTGGCATCATGTCGATAAAAATGGTTCAGATAACCAACCTGTCGCATAATGGTGTCTGCTGATTTGTACCACAATGAAACATTGATATCAAAGCACCCATTGAGTAATAAATGAGCCTTTACCCATAGGGATGGGCCAGAATGCGTTAGTTCTCTCAGCTTCACTGTTGAGAGTAGATGAATACTTAATGGCTATTCGATGGAGTTTGCCTTGAAAGTCAAAGTATAAATGGGAATGTTTCAAGATCGTTTGATTTTTACACAGATTAACCTAGGATTCCCTGCTGAGGTATCACTAATGTTTCCAGGGCAGATTTGCACTCTGTACAATCAAGGCATATTGCTGAATATGAGAGTGAAAGCTGGAATGTATGCTGAAATTAGCTTTGCAGGATACTTCAAATCAAATGGACTATAACTTTCTGAAAAGGCACAAGTAGTTCTGGAGTGTTCAAACTGTTAGTGCTTCAAAGAACATTAGGATACAGATCTTTTGACTGTATAACCAGCAGAGAAGGAATCACTCTACAGAACTGCCCTAATGAGTCAGTGAAAGATGCCCAAGGCTATCTTGGAAAGGTTGTTACTTCAGGAAATGGTGGAATTCAGCAAGTTACTCGCTAACGGTTTGAAGGAACTCGGTATCTACTGTTTGGGGAGGGGGGGGGGGGGGGGCAGGAAATAGAAAGTGGAATGACACTTTATAAAAACCACTCCTGCTCCTATTTCTTATGTTCTTATGTTCCGAAATAACACACTATAATAACACCAATTTATATTGATATCGCACCTCACAAATGAGGCCAGAGTGACAGGGCAGATTGGGCAGGGAGCATGAAGCAAGCCAGTGTTTGCTGAGTAGAGGTAGGCTGGTGTTTGCTGGGCAGCACGATTACAGGAGGTTGCAGTCGAGATGAATACACAACAGTACCCAATCAGTAGAGTTCACTTCTCTTATCTTAATTTTAATTGTTATTGGTCAGATCTTGGATTGCCTATGAGCATAGGCGTAGTCAGCAGATTGATCAATGTAGCCCTGAACATTTCAATCAAGATATTGTGCCTAAGGAGGAGCAGAGAATTAGAATGGCAAATTGGCATCAGTCTGATTCAGTTGGATATCCTCAAGGATCATCAAGGATTATCAAAAGCAAAGATTATTATAAACTTTGAACCACTTGCTTTCTCAGCCTATATAGCTCTATTGTTTCACCCACAAAATATACAGTCACTTCACTTTACAGTACATTCTGTGAAGCGCTTTGAGACTTCTTAACAAAGTGATAAGATGCTATATAAATGCAAGGCTTATTATTGTTGTCACTGCGTCAAAAATCAGGTGCATTTTACTCCTTTTATTTGTAACTGAAACAGATTGTGCAAGAACAAATTGTACCTGTTTGAGGACCAACTCAGAGCCTAAATAGTGCTAGATCAGACAATGTAACACCGCTTAATACAACTTTGACCCACTTTTATTTCAATTAAGATTCTGGTGTATCCAGTAAACAAAGTACAGGTATTAATGACAGTATCCCAAATGGACAATCTTGCACAACATGAATCGCCTCAACAGAAATCAGTAACAATGAAGATCTGAAGACTGGAAAAACTGTTAATTTGTTTGCCTGCCCTGAATAGGAAATCTTTACGGTCAGCAACTGGCTACCCCATTTCGCCCACAAAATACACATTATGGAGGTATATTAATGATACTTGCCACCAACCGACCAGCCAATATTAAGAAATCATTTAGAATCCTGTTTAAATTTCGACCCCCAAATATAGTCAACTCACCTTACAGTATATCCTGTGAAGCGCTTTGAGATGTCTTGACGAAGTGAAATGTCGCTATATCAAATGCAAGGATTATTATTTGTATTTGATCAAGTGCCTTTCACATTGGGAGGAAGTTTCAATGCATTTCACAGGGGATACTGTAAAGTCTAGTAACTGTAGCTTGTTGATATTCACTCATGAAACTGGGATACTTGGGCGAGGTGAAGGAGGGTGAATGGAACCAATGCCTTTATGAGAAGAGTTAACAAGAGAAAATCAGCAAGAGAAAAATTGGCAAGAGAAAAAAAAAATCCACTCAGCTTGCCGTGACCAGTCATCCAAATGCCACATGCCACGACAAAGATCTGAGAGGAATACACAACTGGAGTGAATTAATCCTCTTCCCTATTATTTAAAAGGAAGGAGTTGAAATACTCTGCGCGTGGCAGTGGCGAAAGTGGCCTTTGATCTTCATTGTAACAGAAAAGCAATTCGACATGTTCAAATGAAAAATCATTTATAATGGATGAAAGTGGCAGCTATGTTTCACCTTCTCTACTTTGAATTACAGCAGCCAAGAAACCGAGCTAACTGAGACAAAAGCAAGACTGATAATGAAAATACAAACTTTCACCTCGCCTGGCTGGTTCCGTTCAGTTTCTCTCTTTCAGGAACCTGGAGCAGATTAAACTCAAATAATAAGGGCCAAAAAATTTCGACAGCTGGTCAGCGAATGTCTCAAATGATGTGCTCAAAATGCATGGACTGCCAATTTATTTGCAAGCTGATTTGTTCTTCCAATCCTTGGTTGTTATAATTCCATTTCCCCATTAAGAACAGAAGAATGCTTATCCGAAAACAAAACAACACTTCACTCAATGTAAAGCCATGTGTTATTTGAAAGTTAGACAAAAGCTGTGGCGACTAATCCATTGTTCTTGCCCTGAATGGGAAGGAAATCTCTTTTTCTTTTAAAAAAGTGGAACTTATTTTTTATTTTGTTTTTATTAGAAATAATAATTCACCCGCAGAATATACAGTCAATTCACTTTACAGTATATTCTGTGAAGTGCTTTGAGACGCATCAAAGACGTGATAAGGCGCTGTGTCAAATGCAAGGATTAATATTATTATTATGATTAAATAGTGATGGCTTTCAAAAATGATCACTTGCATCGTCAGAGATTCGTATTTGATAGGATCACAGGTAAACTCTTCTTTTCATTGCTACAGTGACTTTCCATTCTTTACACACAAAATACCTTCCATGGTGTCAAATAGTAGGATTCAAACAAGGTTAGATAATAAAAATAATCCTTGCATCTGATATAGCACAAGCAGGAAATCTACTAACAGAACTAGTTACTGTGAGGTAAGGGTGCAGCTTAACTTTAGTGAGAGTGCAGAGGAGACCAACATTGCAGAATTCAGTGGTAGCGGGGATGGGCTATGAGAAACGACAAAGTAAACAAAGGTCCGAAACAGAGGCATCTGACAGGAGACCTTACAAAAGTATTCAAGTACTTAACAAGATAGTGAAGGTAAATCTTGAACAATACTTTCTGCTGACTTTAGTGAGAGACCTGAGTTCAATTCCAGGCAGAGGGCGAAACCTTGGGCAAGTTTCCTTACTCCACACAGAGCCTAATAATAATCCCTCCAAAACAAAACAATAATAAATTGGTCATTTTCAATCCACGACTGTTTGTGAGACATTGCTGTCCGCAATTGGCTGCCGCGTTCGCCCACAAATGTACAGTCAATTCACTTTACAGTATATTCTGTGAAGCGCTTTGGGACGTCTAGAAGACGTGAAAAGCGCTATATCAAATGCAAGGATTATTATTATTACTATTATTATTAATCCTGCAGTATTTCCATATTTGACTGCTTTACTTGGATGCCAGTCACAAAAATGAAAGTCCAAAGTTTTTTGCAAATGGTTGGAAGGATAAGCAGCCTCTATTATACACACAGAAGTGGCTGGGAACACGCAATAGGTCAGGCAGCATCCATGGAGAGAGGAAAATGAATTAACGTTTCAGGTCAATGAGCTTTCGTCAGAACTCTATTGACTTTTAAGGCACTCGGAAAGATTGCCATAACTAATAACTGTGGTAGAACCGTCTGTTGTCAGAACTGGCTCAGATGTCAACAATCAACTTGGCCAAATTTCTACTAAGCCCTTAAAAGCTATAGGCTGTCCCATAGGATCCATCGTGCAAACCAGTTAAGGCCAATCTTTTTGGTCAGCCAACAAAATAACTTTTCTTGATTGAATATTTCTTGATTCAGGCCATAAATCAAGCAATATTCCATCAAAACAAATCTAGAAACACACTAACGATCGAATATGGACTTATCTCGACTAGTGCGAATGTTTGGGGAGGTGGGGGTGGGGAATGGGGCGCTTCTTGATGGCCCCACAGCCCGGAACTGCTACTAGTGTAAACCTAATCTAAGCAGCTATCCAGTTGGATTGCTTGAAAAAGAGAAACTTTTGAGATAAGTGAATCCTGAACGTCAAAGTTATGTAAGTGATTGACAAAGCTGATCCAGGCGAATTGTTCAATATGGTGAAACAGAGGAAAATGGCACCTTTGAACAGAATGAAAATAGCAAATTGAGAAGCCAATTTTCCATAGATGTTCACATCATTTGGGATGAATGGGTAGAGGGATGGGTGTGGAGAAGAGCAGAGATCACGTCACTCATGTAAAAAAACTTAATTCATAGGCGCTGTAACATTCAGACCTGCAAAAACTGGCATAATACACCAGTAGACAGTGCCAATTACTGTACGGTAGTTCTACTCGTTGCTTTCCTGAGTAATAATCAAAAGGCACTTCTAAGATTGTGGATCATTTCACTGTTGCACCATTTTATCATTTCAAACGTGTTGTCCTTCCCAAGAGTAACCGCAGAATAAAAAGGCACACACTGCAGCATTGTTTTCTCACCTGTACTAAGAATGATCCAAATATTTCATACACTCTGATTGCTCACAATCGTTAAAGAGAAGCAGTAATGCACTGACACTAACCTGGTATCCTGTACATTTTGATTCTGAATAGACGGTGCAAACCCTCAGTCTAAAAGGAAGGGTCAGACAATGCTATGAACTGTCTATCAATCAGTTCCTCTACTTTTCGCTGTAACCTGGCAAACTGCCGCGCCAATTAAGGAACCGAGAACAACAATCCCAAACTGCGGCGTGAAGTTTAAGCCAATTAAAGGACTGCCGAGACCTCCCTACTGATGCAGCTCGCACCTTTAGGTTGCAGTGTTGCTCTTGAACAGTAGACGCGGAGAGCAATTCCTGAGGACAACTGACAGATGGAATCCCATTATGCTAATCTTCTCTCCCCATAAACCCAACATGGCTGTCTGCAGTGGGTGCAACGAGTTATAACTGCAGGAACGGAATCTACTATTGATTATTTTAAAAGTATGTTTCAGAAATAATTCTGATTCCAAAATATTTATTGCTGTCAATACTGACCCGAAGATCCTTGTGGGGTTATTGACCTTGAGCTTGTTTCTGATATTTAAACATAATAAGAATCTATACACGTGATCTAATGCAGTATGAGTTCATCGAAAATTTTATGTCAAATGCACAGAATTGTGATATGTAATCGGCCTAGCCTGTTGTACGTTTGGATCAGGGACCAGAACTTACCTATATATTTTAGCCCTTGAATTCTTTCCCCGTCCCCCCAAGCTACTTCATTTTATCACTAAGAAAAAGCATAATATTGCAAGATAATTTGGTTAAAGGTTTAATATAATCTCAGTAGTCTATTCTCGGATGCTCAAATGTACCAGTCTACATTAATGTTGACTCTCCTACAAACAGCTATGCAGTGATGTGACTTTCTTTATTACATAAAGCAAACACTTGACACATTTCCAAAAGTTTGAGAAAATTCAAACATTTCATTCGTTCACCAGAAAGGAAGAGACCATCTGAACTGTATATGTTATAGTCCTGCATTCAATGGAACTCCAAAATTCTGAAAATCTGGCATTTTTATAGTACATTTATTTTTACTATGATCACTTCAGAACAAATGTAAATTGAATCGGCCTGGAAGCAGCGTCAGGTATCATCAATGACATCAGACTCCCCAGTTTCAATATCTTCCAACAATAATAATAATAATCCTTGCATTTGATATAGCGCCTTATGATGTCCTTGAGATGACTCAAAGCACTTCAACAATGACACTCCTGGTCAGGGTTTAAATAGACTTTGCAAAGTAACTCCTCCACTGTACAGGCAGAGAAAAAGGTCAGTTGATAAGGTAGGGATTGGGCTTAGAGCATCGCCCAGAGTAACACAAAGTCACACTGAGCAATCAGGTTTGGTGCGACCAAGTGGAGCAATGAGACTGGGACAAGTGGTCAGATATGCTGATTCAATGCCGATCTCAGACTGTGATGTCAAAGTGAACACACTGATGGTCCTATGCCCATTTTCTACAGCTGCCCCCACTGGAAAAGTGCCTGAGGAAAGAATCAGTTTCAGCCTGCACGTGTCTCACGTCCAAATAGGCTGCCAACACAGACACCAGGAAGTTTTTTCTTCTCGCAGAAGGGAATCAGCGACAAGAACAGGTTGCCAAGAAAGGAGGTAGAGAGTAGGCCACTCGACTCATTTACAAAGCAACTTGATGGAGTGATGATAATAATAATAAAATAATAATCCTTGCATTTAATATAGCACCTTAACATGTCTTCTAGATGTCTCAAAGTGTTTCACAGAATATACTGTAAAGTGAATTGACTGTATATTTTGTGGGCGAAATAGGAGGAAGGTAGGGTGGGTGGTTCTGGAGGGATGAGATTGGATGGGCCAAAGGTTCTTCTTCATCCGGACCAATTTTGGTTCATACATGACGTGTGAGCAGTTGGACAAAGGACTGGTAGGTAGCTGGAGCTCATGGAACCTGACAATGCCTTCATAGTACAGGGAAATAAAACTGGATGGGGAAAAGGGTGGGGAGAAGAAACAAGAGGAAAAAATATTGCTCAGGCTACTTATTGCACCGCTTCATCAGCTACATTCTCCTAAGCTCGGGTCCTCCTTACATTTCCCGTGTCGATTACCTTGCAGAACGAATCTATCAAAACATCAAAATAAAACACGAAATGATGTGTGCAATCGCACCGCAGGTATCAGTGGGAAAACATTGGCTGCTATTAAATTCAGAATTCAATCTCGCCGTAAGTATGGCGGACACGGTGCAGTAATCAGATACTGCACGACCCTAAGCCTTCCACACTGAGTGACCTTTTTAAGATGATGGAGCAAGTATTTTTTTTTAAAAAGCGCCAAACGTCAATAACATACTTTGTAAATACCACACTCTGCTGCAGAGGGTTTGAACCTAAAGGACATGCTGAGTTAGAGGTGCTGAATGACCTTTTCTTATTCCCACTTCTGTACGCCATTTAAATGTCTACTGCAGTCATCTCGTGTTAGAAAAATCACCACTATACCTAACCACCTAACCTTCATGTCTATCTGCTACAATAATTTGTATAAATTTCTTAAAAAAATTATTTCTATCAACTGATAATAATAATAATCCTGGCATTTGATACAGTGCCTTATCACGTCTTCAAGACGTGTCTCAAAGCGCGTCACAGCATATACTGTAAAGTGTAGTGACTGTATATTTTGTGGGCGAAATGCAGCAGCCAATAATAATGATCGGGGAACAGAAAAACACAGATTCCTCTGGAATCTGTGAAGTTAATATTGTTTGGTGGTTAGACATGTCCCAATAACGGCCTCTGTGGATTCTGTTTGCTGGCTAGCTGAGCTATAATAATTAAACGGTGCTGCATTCAGTGGTTCCGGATGGGCCCCGATCCACAAGGATCCCATCAGAGAAGTGAAACAGCTCCTATGAAATGTCACACTGCTGTGCTGTCTAGAGGAACGCTTCAAAAATGGCTAGCAGGTTATAGACGGTTTAAAAAACACTCTGATACATAAAAGGGCAGGGTCTTTAGTTTTTCCAACTTATCTACATGTCGTTTTCTTTTATAATACTGGACAGCTAAAAAAAAAGAAAAGGCCAAGGTAATATCAATACTCATATCTATCTGACAGTGAAAGTTACTGAAGTTATTGTCTACAAAAATAGTCACTACAATTGACAAGGATGACTGTAAAACTCAAACATTTCAAAATCCAAATTCTTTCCCCCTCTTTCTACTCCTTGTTTGCAGAAGATTCTCCCTTCAATCTATAAGAAAGTGACTTTGCTAAAGAACAAAGACACCCAGAATTAACTAACGAGCAACTTAGTGATTTTCTTGTCCACATAATCGGACTCGGCTTTTGGCAAAGGCAACCATGGACACTAAATGACCAATATACAGGAGCCTAGTCTTTAGGTCGCATATTTCATAGCGCATCCAGAGCTTTGCAGCCCATGACCTCTCCCGCACCAGACTCCCATCAAACCCACCCTTGCAGAGCTCCACTGGCACCTTACAACACTACCGACCTGCCCATTCTCTCTGCTCACCTAATCATCCAACCTTGTTCATGTCCTCTCGCCCAACCAATCCCACCATCCACCGGCAAGTCATCCTGCCCCCACTTTGTGAAACTCAATCCCGGAGTCCCTCCACCTTGCCCCCCCTTCACGCCTAACTTCGACTAGACCTTCGGCCGTTCCTCTCCCCCCCCACCCCCTCCCCCAGTTTGGGTGCCAAGTCGGCTGTTGAAGTGTTTTGACATATTCAATCCGTTTTCCTAGATCTGAATGTTGCATGTGGATTCCCCCACCATCAGCACAAACAGTGTAAGAGACTGATTGGAGCTGGACTACACAATGTAAGTCTATGTTATGGTCTGTAATGAAAATTTTATATTGATATTTTAGTTTGCAAATCATGGCAATTGAAAAGATGCTCAATGATTTGTGCAGTGTGCCAATTCCATTGCAGAACAGTTAATAAATGGAAATTTCCACAACCGGATCCATTCCCTGCTCATCGGTGCTTAAATTAGAAAGCCATCAAAATTAAATTGGATGTTATGCAAATGTTTATTTGTGATACACATCAAATTGGTGGTGCTCATGAATAGGAAATGATGCTCTATCTCTCTCTCTTCGAGAGAAATCAATAACATTAGTAAAGGAAAAAAATGGAGGAATACAAGTGAGTATTACAATATCCCAACTACGGGGTTGCTGTGGCAACTCCAAAGGCGTCACTACACAAACACAGTCTGTCTGATTGATTAAGTTAATAGAGTACCTATGCTGGCACACAATCCTCAATTCCAATCCAATCTAAACTAAAGGCTTAGTTGGATTTATGTATATGACATAATAAAGGGACGACTTGCTATTTAAATCTTAATCCAAAAGAAAGCGTTCTCAAGCAAGTATTGAGTCAGTATAATCAGAGACATTTCCAAATTGCCTTTCCCAAGCAACTAGTACTGGAATGTTTTAATGTTCTGATTGTGCTGGCCAATGCATATATAAATCTTACAGAACTAACAGTACATCAAGAATCTCAGACAAATCTCAATACGATATATTAAAACACACGCTCAGGGCAAAGAAGAAGGAATCACAACTTTAACAGAAATCACTGCATTAGTAAACGGCAAAATACATGAATCATTGATCATCTCTTCAAATGTCACCATTTCTAAAATAATGTTACATTTTCCTAATAGTCCCTGTACACAATAATAAATAAGAACCCCTCCATTTGATATAATACCTTTCACGTTGGGAGGATTTCTCAAAGCACTTTCAAATATATTGTACTGTATTTGGGGGATTTGTTGGCGAAGACACCAAGAGAAACGTCCTTCTCTTTTCGAATAACGCAATGGGATCATAACAATATATAATAATCGCTCTGTCTGATGTAGCTCCTTTCACGTTGGGAGGATGTCTCAAAACACTTCGCTGTAAGGTGCAATGTCAGTGCTTTTTGTAGGCAGGAAATTTGCACACTTAATGTGCACACTAAATTTGCACACAACTTTGAAGAGAACTGTCGATAAGTCTCCTATTATTCTGAACTTCCATATTCCTGTGATAAAAGGCCTGGTCTCAGTGCTTCCTATGGATCTCAGGTATAAACCCACATCCCCCTGCTCCATGATGCTGTGCTGCATCAAACTGCTCATAAAATGATGGACTGTAACCACGAGATGTAGCCAGAGTTAATCTGTATTAGGAATCAAGCATTGCTCTGAAGACTCCACCTCCACACCATTAAGAGTGATGGAGAAGGCTGATGAAATCATTCAAAAAGCACTCAAAATCTGATGAGCAGAGACACACACAAGACATGTTAAAATGTAATTGGCATGTGAAAACCTATTAGCTTGGAGTCAGAAAACAAAATTAAAATAAGATTGTGCTGATTCAACCAGCATTCTCTACGAGATATATTAACAGCACACAGCAAGGCAGAGAGGTCATTCATTTTTTTTTGCTTTCTAAGACTTATTTCCGCTCTGCATTGTGCATCTGTGGAAACTACTCTCGGTTTTGATTAATCTTGGAGGTTTTTAAACCACAATCATGCAGTTTTCTCTTTTGATATAATCCAAATGCCAGCTCCTGAAGGAATCAGTGTTGCACAAATGGAAAACTTGGTTGGTTCTTAGCATTTCCCTTTTTAACAGTGACTCTGCATCCCTTAACAAATCTCTTTTTAAAAACAAACAGTGATGTTAAATTTCATTTGTGCTGGCACGAGGAGATGCCCTACGGCAAAGCGGTTTCAGTTTTCCCCTCACCGATTGTGAATCACAGCAATATGGTGGTATGAGAAATGGCAATAACTTGCCTATAAAGGTAGTTTAAGCATATCTGGATTGGAAGCTACTAACGTAACCGTAAGGGATGCTTTCTGCTTTGATTGTTTTGCATCGAGCTTCATCTCAGCATCTATCCTGTCTAACCAAAAGTGAAATTTACGTTCAAAAATTCTTGGCAAAAATAAAACAGCCTCTGTCCACTTCTCAGCAATGAAGACTATATTAGGATTACAGCCAAAGGCAGAGGTGTATTCTGATTAGGTGTGAATTATTATAAAACCTACAATCACAATATGTTTTTACTCAACGTCAAAAGCTGTTGATTTTCTGACGTGATGCCCTGATATGAAATCAAAATTGTAATAATAATAATCCATTCATTTGATATAGAGTCTTATCTTGTCATTGAGACATCCCAAGGCCCTTCACAGAATACACTGTAAAGGGATTTACTGTGTATTTTGTGGGCGAATTAGACAGAACTGAATTTTATTTTCATGTGCTAAAATTAACAAACACCGATAGCAATAATTACTCTTTGAACAACAACAAATTGCATTCCTATAGTGCCTTAGGGGTCAGAAGGATATCCCAAGGTGCTGAACAGCCTTGGGCTATTTTTCAATATGATACCATGTTTGATTGAGTACCTGATTTTAGGTCTACTAAAATGTATTGTTGCTGTTTCTGAACACAAAGGAAAATGATCTCCTTCCTCTAGAGATGTAATACATCAATAGGTTACTGAGGTCCACACTTTCACCTGTGTCTTTTAAATCAACCACAGAGTAGCTCCAGCAATGCCCATCAAGGGCTTCCTGTCCTGAGCTTGGGGACAGTCGACAATCATATCTCTTTGCAAATGTTCAAGACTATATTGCAAAGCTGTTAACTGAATGAGATTTCCAACTGCAAAATCAATATGGAAACCCAGGGACAAGCTAATTCTATCAAAGTACAATTTCAAAATCAATTTTTCAAAATACAATTACAACTTTAATAACTGAAGTGGAACAACATTGATGGAATATTAGTATCGCTGACTTTTAAAGTTAATTTTAGACTAAGCATTGAATTGGCAATGAGGGAAGTATGATTTACTGGGGATAATGGATTTGCATTAACAATTCACTAAATTGTTTTCTTCATTACTTCCGCTTGCCTATTTTTCCCAATTCTCACTGTTCTCAATCTTTATTTCGGTGGGGCACTTTATTCACCATCTTTCAGATTTGATGGCCTTTTGTAGCAGGCTTTAAGATAAGATGTTAAACCAGCTGCCTGTTCATACGGGTATTCAAGATTCCATGATACTATCCTGAAAGAGAAGAGGATTTCCCCTCAGTGTCCTGGCCAATCCTTCAGAATAATCCTTCAGACTAATTGAGCATTCACCTCATGTCTGTTTGCAGGAATTTGCAGTTACGTTACCCTACAAAAGCAGTCACTACATCTGGCGACAATGACTTGTTACGTGAGGAGCACTTTGACGAGATAAAGGAGTATTCGAAATGCAAGCTCTTTCTTTCCTTTGTAGGTTACGTATGCTACTCTTACAAAAAATTCAGATTGACAGGCTGTCCTCCTTGTTCCTTGTGGTAAGAGCAATAGATATTTATATAGCCCTCTTCACATAGGATAATGTGTGGGTGGGATGTATCGAATTCAGTTTTTGGATACCCTTAAGCACAGTGATGGGTTTCTGCATGTGTCAGACACCTGCCGCACCCAAAGAAAAGTGTTGGGGGTGGGAGATGGCAGGAAGAGAAGTGACTACAGGTGCAATGGAAGAGGTAGATTTTTAAGCGGAGTAGCCTAGCTGATAATTTGCTCTCCAAGTGGGCACCAGGTTTCATCGTTAGCCACCACTGGTCCTAAAATCCCAAATTACAGGAGCGGAGTCCATCACCACTCATAAGCCGTTAATGTAGTACCAGAAGTTTTTGAGTGAGTGTTGTTGAGTGCCATTATGAACATAATATGCATTAATGCTGTTGTCATTCAGGAGAACGAACGTCTGTCTGCAAGCTTTTCATATGTAAATATGTACGATGCAGCAATATAAATGTTCATTTCTAAAGGACTTAGAAATTCTAAAGCATGCACCTCAGTTGGGTTACAGAACCCAGACCAATATTGTTCCATCTATAATTAGATTAGAAGATCAGCCATGATTGAATGGCGAGGCGGCTCGAAGGGCCGAATGGCCTACTCCTGCTCCTACATGTTATGTTATGTTATAATCACAAGCTAAAACGCTTATCTATACCACTGAATTTTGAAATGCAGAAATATTTTCCATTTTCCACTTTATCCTTCTGCCTGAGGGGTGAAGGGGGACACAGGCAGTGTGTGTGCAGCAAAAGGGAGGGCGGGGGGAGGATTAAAAAGTGGGTCCTGTCTAGAATCTAACCAGAACGACAGGGGCCGGCTGGATGGTGTTTTCCTGTTGTGTAAATAAAAAAAGATAAAGACAAACTTTTGGTGGCAAAACTAATTTTCAAAATACAGTATTCATAACAATAATCCTTGAATTTGATGCAGTGCCTAATCACATCTTCGAGACGTCTCAAAGGGCTTCACAGAATATACTGTAAAGTGACTGCATATTTTGTGGGTGAAACGTGTCCCACAAACAGCGGTAGAATAATTAAGGAAAAGATTCCGCCAACTACCTCCTGACTCAGTCAAGTGGAGTGATGGACATCACTGAGCTGCTATGTTCTTCAGGCTTCACCTCAGTCAGGCAGCAGGTGTGCAGAAGCCAAGTTTGCTCAATTCATCTCTTAAATTACCTTCAGTTTGCGGAACAGAGGGGGTGGCTCTTCTTGAAATTTATCATAATAATAATCATAATCCTTGCATTTGATATAGCGCCTTATCACGTCTTCGAGACGACTCAACGTGCTTCACAGAATATACTACTATAAAGTGAATTTGTGGGCGAAATTTAAAGAAGAATCTAAATGATTTACTTGATATCGGCAAGTCGGTTGGTGGCAGTTATCATTGATATTCCGCCATTTGATCAGTGATCCCAAATAAAGCACCCATTCTTCAATCTGCAGTTTCTTAAAGAAATTAAATCCACAACCATGTATAGCTGGACTCCACTCAACGTCAGATAACGAGCAAAGATGCTGCAAGCTTTTCTGTTTCACTGGTGGTGTTTGCAAGCGAGATTCCCCGAGCCACTGTCTGGGATCCCTAGAAATCAGTTTTATTTTGTTTAACAGTGATCTTCAGCTGCGTTTGATTCAGATCTGACTTATTGATGGAACAGTGCCTGCTCTCGCCATTACCTGAACACAATTCAGCCCAGGGTCGAGATAGTTACATTGAAGTATAGCAATTCTAAATCTATTCCCTTCAATAGGTTATCAGAGTGCCAGTCACACTAAAAAGATTGAAAATCTATCACAACCTCCCCCCCCCTCCACCTCATTAATACAATTATTGAGACTTTTTAAAAATCGGTTCTTCAAACAAAGTCATTGGAAAACGTCAATATTCTCAAAGTCTCAATTTGGTATTAAATAAGAGCTAAAGCGACCCCAATTTAAATGGGTTTGGCATTGCTGCCCTCCACAAAGCTCCACAAAAGTACTAAATCGAGAATTTTTATTCTTCACATGTTGAAAGATGTATAATAATAATAATCCTTGCAGTGGATATAGCGCCTTATAATACCGTTGAGACGTCGCAAAGCTCAGATGTGCACTTTTTTTGTGGTAAATTGCAACATTTCGGTATTGCCTGTGCTGGTCGTACCACAAGCTCCCATCTTAAAAATATCCTTTGAAAATGGAGGGGGAGAAATGATGGCTCAGCCTCACCACATTTAGGCCAGAGTGGTACAATGTAGCTCAACAGGTCTTCAATTCCCTTGGCCTCAATACCTCAACGTCAAGCATTAACATGCAGAAGTCAGCTACGTTCTCTAAGAATGAGAGAGAGAAGGGGGATGGATCTTCTGCTCGGCAAGTATTCCCTTACAGCTTCCAAAACCACTCCACAAAATACCTTGTGTCAGAATGAAGAATGATCTTCCAGGGCCCTTCTGATCCAATTAGAACAATTACAACTCTGTCAGAGCTAGGAATTAGGTTGTCGCTTCCTGATTTAATATCAAGGCAAATAAAAATGGAAAATACTTCATAAAAGAGGACGTCAGCCACTACAAAAAAAATGCAATTGTGCAGCAATGTATTAATTCTACATCTCAATTCCCCACCGTGCAGTGGCTGAATTCAAGATGGCAAAATAGCATGGCTGTTGGCTTTGACTCAATAGCAGTGACATTTTATTTTCAGAACTACAAATGAGATTTCCAAGTTTACTGGCCTCGCAGCCCTGAAAAGAAGGCTTGCGGGATATTAATACCTAGTGATTTATCATCTTAAAATGTCTTTAATAATGTCAAACAAATTATTTTCTTTGGACTCCTGTTACGTAGCTAAATGTGACAGCTAATGTGCAGTGGAAACATACCACAAGCAGCGAAAAGATGAATGAATTAGTAGTCTGCTGCTTTTCTTTTATTGGTGTGTTTGAGCAAGAGGCCAAAAGCACAACACACGATTCAAAATTAGTTACTTGGAATTTTTCACCTCTACCTGAAACGCCAGATTAATAATAATAATCCTTGCATTTGACATTGCGCCTGATCACATCTTCGAGACATGTCAAAGCGCTTCACAGAATATACCGTAAAGTCAATCGACTGTATATTTTGTGGGCAAAACGCGGCAGCCAATTGCGGCTGGGAGCGTCCCACATACAGGCCTGGATTGAATGACCAAATTATTGTTTTAATTAATTTTTTTTCAACGGCTTATTATATCCGAAAAAGCGATCCGCCACTCAACTAACCACCGGGTACCGACTTTCTGCTAGGAAAACACAGGCGTGCGGAGTAAGGAAACGTGCCTAAGGATTCGCCCTGCCCGAGAATCGAATCCGAGGCAATTGATCTAACTAATATTGCACAGGTAGGATCTCTTCAGTTTTACTTCGCTAATTTCTCCCTTACTCGGTGTTCAACCCAGATCCTGTAAATCGCACATTGTTGTAATTTATTTAGTTTTACTCTCTCCCTTTATTACTCTCCCAGTAACTTCTGCAGTTACCAGGACAAGGTAGAGATCCAGTTTCAAGCCTCTGCTATGCTCACTGTTTAAGCAGCTTGGGAAGGAATCGATGGCACAATGCAGTGCCCAGTAAAGTGAGAGTCCTTAGTTGAAAACTGCATTACCACTTTATGCAGTGAAAGGATAACATTAAACCAGTTCCTCAAAGAAAATACTTCATGATTCTGCATATCAATCCACTAACTCTCACACGAGATTTCCAGCATCACCTCACAAATCAAGCTGCATTATCATTTCAGAATTCAATTTTACCCAGCAACATTTTTTACGGTTGTCTTCTTGCAAACTATAAGCCAAATTACAAATGATTTATTGCAAGCCACGGACTTTTACTCCAAGTGGTTGGAAATCTGATCTCAATTACATACAGTGTTGGGGCTACAAATACATTAAATCATGCTTAGCTGACTCTAATACAGTATGTGCGTTAATCGCGACACACGCGTTTGAACAAATTGCCCTGTGTAACTAATACATTTCTAATACCATTAACCGTATCCCCCTGCACCACTGGAAATCACTGTAATGCTTCGAGGTGCAACAATAGGTAGTTTCTGGTAAAGGCTTTTTTTGATCGGAACAGCTGGTTTCCCTGCCAGCAGCAATTAGAGCTACATAACAAAATGCTGTAGGTCTGCAAACGTTATTTTATCCGATACACACTTTATTAATGCAATTTGTTCAAGACTTGTCCTCAGTATTAAGTTATAATACCATTAATGGGAATTTTTGGAGAATGCGACACGCTGTGCATATTAAATACAAGACGATAATTAACCCGCATTCGTCCTATTAAGATTATCAGAAATAAATCTAGCGTAATTCAATGTCCCAGCTCTGGTTACTGTCTGCAGCTATTGGATTAGTGAGGGAGGAACAAACAGATTCTGAAACTCAAATCCTTGAAGAATTTGTAGGTGAAAAGAAAACAATTAACTTTTTCTGTCTTATAGTAACACGAAACTGTCGAGTAATTGCCTAAAAAGGACTGGGGGGTATTCCTGGGTTAAATTATTCATGTCAAAGAACCATTTAATTCAGTTTAAAAGAGTTTCACTATTTAAAGATTATTGGATGGTCAGAAATCATTTTGTTTTACACACACCTACATCCCACTTCCAGTTGCTCTATAATAAGTTTGATTGCCTAATTTTCTAAAGCACCATTACCAACAATGACTGAACACAAATTTGATTGGAAAATGTTTAACTAAAATTCAGCTTGACAAAACCTTGCGGGCAAGATACAGTACCGACAATGGCTCTGGATTCAAAATCTGAGACAAAGCAGCTGTTAATTTGGCGTTTATCAATACCACCATTAAAGAAAACAGTAATAAACATGAAATTGAGTCAATTAATGTGTGCACTTATAAGTCCTTCTGATTTTCCATAAATATATGCCTCATGGTGTCCAAGTATCTTCCTGATGTGTAAGAATACAGTGGTGATTTTATTCCCTTTTAGATCTGTTTTGTTTCACTGGCCACAGATGTTACAACAGATTCTGGGAGTCAATTCTCTCAACATTACTGATGAACGATACAAATGTGACTGAAAATAACGATACTCGTATATGATCACAGCAATTCCATTGAGGGAGAAGCGATTGATTACTTCAAAATAATAGCCACTGGATGGGCATTTTAAAAAGATAAGAGGAAAGGCATTTCAATTTGGCAAAAAAAGTTGCATTAGTAGATGCCATTGTACAAAGTATCCTATTTTCAAAAGGATAATTTTGAATGCAACCTTGGTTATTGAACTATTGCAGCAGTTATAATAATAACAATCCTCGCTTTTGATTATAGTGCCATTTCACGTCTTCGAGACGTCTCCAAGTGCTTCACAGAATATACTGCTAAGTGAATTGACTGTATATTTTGCGGGCGAAACACGGCAGCCAATTGCGCACAGCAGTGGATTGAGTGACCAAATTGTTATTTAAAAATGTTTTCTGTTGAAGGATTACCACTGGAAAAGCGATCCGCCAATCTATCAGTTAAACAGGAATATTAATATTTCAACCACGGCTGTTAAAAGCTGAAACAGATGTTCAAATGGCACAAAGTTCTCATAAAAAGTAGTTTAATTGAACATCACTTGTTCACTCATGGATGTCAATTAAGATCAGTTCAAAGAAAATTTTGCAGGCTATATGAGCACTTGTCTGCTGGTTCATGCTCTGTATGATTAAACATCCCTCAAATCTATCATCATGTATCCTTTGACCACTTATTCATTACTGCTGTGTGGTTTATGTGGAAACCAGTCAAGAGTTTTCTCTTAGGCGAATCTGATTTATTTTGTACGGAGAAATGTACATCTTTGCTGTCAAAACCCCCACTGGTTTTCTTAGACCATTAGTAAACGGTTATGTACTCAAATGCTGCTTTTCTAATACTAAGGCACAGTGAGAACAGCTGTTTCACACATTATATGCAGTGGCTTAAATCTTAAAATAAGCAAATGTAGTGGAGTAGTCGATGACAATTTGAGGCGTTTCTATCATGGGAATTTTTTTTTAACCAATGTTCCGTCTTGGGTGTGCTGCTCTTGAGCATCAAATTCCCAACATGAATCCTCATCATATGCAGATTCCGTTCTCCTAGTCCTAATGCTCCAGGGGTAGACACATTTATTTTACATACTTTAGTAATGCAACACAAAGTATATTGAGATATCGAGAGGCAAGTAGGAAATACATCAGAGGATAGCCTTTTTATTTTTTGCCTTAGGAATCTCGATCTCAATTTCTAAGAAAAAAAACGATACAGAAGATCCCAGATTATTAAAACTTTGCCAAGAGCACCATCTTCACAATTAATTCTAATGAGCGAAGCTGGTTTGAAAGTGAAATTGGATTTTTAAGCAAGCTATTTTTCCAAATTATGTGGGAATGTGAAATGTCTCTTTGAAGGGTCAAGAAACAGTTTTTCTAAATTAAAAAATCATCCAACTAATGAAAACTAAAATGGACGGACTACTTGCTGGCTTTCTGCTGCCAATTGCCACGCGTTGCATAGTAAGGTGCATATGAATCCTTCCCTAGAAAATATTGTAACTGGCAAGAAAATAAGTCAGTGAGTTTGCAACATTCTTCCCCAATCTTAAGTTCAAATTGTTTGTGCTCAGCGATCAACTCCTCAACCAATGCAATTATCTGAACTAATTATACAGGTTCGAATGAAGTTGAATGACTGTTAATAAAGCAAATGATGCAATATCCATTTGAGCAGTCAAACAAATAGCAAATATCCATAACCTAGAAATTACTATGCAATTAAATGGAGAAAGCAATTATCTGATATGCAATTCAGTGAAGTGCGCAGAGTTGTAACAAAAAGGTCTCCCAGCTTAGTTATAGCACGGCCAGAAGAAGAGGTGACCACAGCAACAGGCAAAGCGGTAGGTCTTAGAGGCAGGACTTATCGAGACAGATAGATGGGAGTGAGAAAGGTAGTTCCAGTGGTTAGGGTGTAGAATCGGAAAAGCTCGTCCATTGATGGTGGCACAGATAGGGGTGAGGGACTTGCAGAAAGCCCAAGTTAGCCAAGTAAAGTTTCCAGCCTTCACATCATCATTTCCAAAGGTATCAAATTGCTGTTAATAAACATGTGCACTTGGAATGGAATACCTTTGCCAGCTGGAACCAAGTATATTTTGTACCTCTGTCTGCTGTGCTCTCGCCTAACAAATTCTGGCTAAAACATGTAATCTAAGTGAAAGTTTGTTTCCCGCTGGTGCTTACAAATTCATTACACTCTGTGGGGCCATCTCTATGATGCCTCAATTGAAAAACAAGAATCTTGCATATTTATGATACAGAACATACCAATATTTCAGTTCAATGTCTTGCTCTGAGAATCAGATAAGTGAATAAATCTGTTTGACAATTACAAGGGACTAATTCTCTCAAACTAATGAGATTGCTGATTAAAGAACATTAAGTCTATTTGCTGATGGAATTGGGTCATCTCGGCTATTTTTGTTCCAGTTGCATTTGGAGATTTTTTTTCCCAAAAAATACGCTTTCATTGCAAATGCTAATGTACCTGCGGACATTGCGTGTCAAGCTTATTCTTCGTTGACAAAGGGACACACACTTTTTCACACAAATTAGTGACTATCCTTTGGGAGGGGATGGGGGAGGGAAAGAGGAAAAGGTAAGCAGGATCTCCTTGGAGCTGAACTCGCTCCAAGGTGATATGTTTGGCAATGGAATGTCAGAATCAACCAAACTCTCTGTGGCGGACTCGGTATCCACTTCACGAGCGAGGCAGGTCTGCAGTACTCCAGGAAAACGTAGACTTGAAAAGGTCATTGCAGACAGGGATTGCTCCTTGGTGGTCCTTGCTTGCCAGACAGGGCTTTCAATGGCAAACTATGCATTTTAGCTGGTTACGAGTCCAGCAGTATTCCAACTCGCATTCTGGGTTCCCCAACCCTTGGCTCTTGCCAACCTGCGCCTAAATACAAACACTAAAAATATATATCTTTTCAATCCTTTTTTGTCACGCACAGTCGTAAAACAAATTGCCGTATCTGATGCTAATTAATCTACATGGGGCTAATGTGAAAATTGTACTGAAACGATGGACGCGTATCAAAAAAAGCTGATAGTGTTTCAATGGTGTTTTCTGCTTTATTGGTGGTATTTATAGGCAGCACTTTGAAGATCACTTGGTATTGATAGTGGTTAATGACCGCTGGAATCTCGTGTCAATTTGCACTTAATTTAATGTAGTGGCAAACGTATCATCAAAATACAGTATGATCTTGTCCTTAATTTGCTCTGGTGAAAGTAGTTTCATTCCTAGTTAAATTTGGGTCACTTTTCAGCCGACTGCGCTCTTGGTCATCCTCTCCTCTTTCCCCACCCAGCACCCCACCCCCAACCCCCCACAGCTTATGCGTCCAGCCAGACTTTTAAGCACAGAAAGAGGGCACCATCACACTTTCAGCCCCTGTTGCAACCAGCACCTATTTTAAGCAGTTGCAACACTTCTTCCATTTAGACTCTTCCAAACATTTGTGGGTTGAGTCGGAAGAGAAGGAAAATCTGTTTGCAGTGAACGAGTTAAGTTTTCAGTCTACTTTTAACTTATTTTCTGTAGGTTTAACTGGCCTATGTGTAATGCATGTAGAATTTTTATGACAACATAATCAATAGTTTCCCCAGATATCCACGTGTGAGTGACAGGTTCCAAATAACTCTGCGGTCCCCGAACACAGGCTATATCAGCACTAAAGGGGCTTAATATTTTTTGTTTAAAGATTTCTGTCAACCTAAACATGTTTAATCCAACGTGCGAATCGGTACACTGTCATTTACGCGGATAGGATTTGACAGGTCTTCATTCAGCTGGGATGGCTCATATTGCTCAAACAAGTAGGTGCTCAGGAGGGCCAAAAGTAATCATAGAAAATAAAAAGGGCTCCGATTTGAATTTCAAAGCAGCAAGATATTTAAAATTTGCTCTTTGTAATGGCTGGGGGGAAAACAATAAGCCCAGTACGCTGTAATGTCGCAAGCTCCTCCAGTCAATCTAAGACGTATGGACAAGCAAAAATCGATAAATTCTCATTTCGCAGCAAAGGGCAGAAATAAAACAAAGTTGCATGGGACGGCCTGTGCGTGCACAGAAGCAAAAAAGAGCGAGTTAATAAACAGGCAACCAGGGAACTTCGAGACTGAATGCAATAAAATTGCTGCTGTCTCACTCTTGAAGGTCAGCTTGGTTCAGCTAGCAGCATTCTCACCTCTGGGTTATAAGATTGTGGGTTCAAGCTGCATATCGGGACTTGAGCTCTTCGTCTACGATGACACTTCAGCACATTACTGGGGGAGTGCTGCGTTGTTGGGAGGTCCTGTTAACTTGTTTCCGTAGCCATTAAAGTTCTATATTGGTGCGCTGCCAATAATCCTCAGTTAAATTGATCTTTCACCACATGACCGACTGTGTGATTCCAAGTCCCGACGTGGGGCTTGAACCCACAACCTTCTGATTCAGAAACGAGAGTGCTACCACTGAGCCGGGCTGACACAGGGAGCCCAGTTAACCTTGTGTGAATCTCGCTTTGCACAAAACAGCTACCATGTTTGCTTAAAATATATGGCTGCTACTGTTGAGAGCGTTACCAATGAAACATTTTGAAACGTTTCACCATTATAAGTGCCACGTGAAATGGAGGGAATATTTATAGAACTGGGCAAGCCATTATAACACGCTTCACAATAGTGGAAGTCCACTCATAGAGCGGGAGTCCTGTGGATCTGCGGGTACTGGAAATGCGGTACGCTTATGCTGTGATCGTCCATTTCTGAATGCGATGTACAGGGTGCAGGAAGCCTATCAGCTGTAATTACTTTAATAATAATAATAATCTTTTGTTTGATATAGCGCCTTATCACGTCGTTGAGACGTCTCAAAGCGCTTCACAGAATACACTGTAAAGCGGATTGACTGTGTATTTGGGGGCGAAACGTGGGAGCCAATTACGCACGGCAGTGTCCCACAAGCAGTCGTGGATTGCTACAGTGTCCCACAAGCAGCTACAGTGGAGTCCTGTAGTCCTGTAGCTCAGTGGTTAGAGCACTCGCTTTGCAAGTGAGAGACCTGAGTTCAATTCCAGGCAGAGGGCGAAACCTCGGGCAAGTTTCCTTACTCCACACAGAGCCTAATAATAATCCTCCAAAACCCAAAACAATAATAAAATTGGCCATTTTCAATCCACGACTGTTTGTGGGACATTGCTGTGCGCAATTGGCTGCCGCGTTCGCCCACAAATATACAGTCAATTCACTTTACAGTATATTCTGTGAAGCGCTTTGGGACGTCCTCCCGACGTGAAAAGCGCTATATCAAATGCAAGGATTATTATTATTATTATTATTGAGCGACCATATTTTTTTTTGACGGATTATTACTCCCAGAAAGCACGAACGTTTCGAGCGGTAAAAACGCTCTCACTAGCCGTTGCAGGACACCTGCCCGCGACCTGCGTACACCTTGCCCGTTTGCATTGGAAGCCGGAGGGAACAACCTGGAATCGTGACTCGTGGCCAGTTTCTTTTAATAGTTTTAATGCGAGGTCTAATTTTACGGACCCCAAACACTGCGTTATAACAGGGTCTCATTTTAAAATAATAATAATGCCATTATTATTAACTTGTAGAGTAAAATGAAGGCGTGAGAGAGAAAGGATAACAATTGTAAAGTATCTCCAGCTCTCTCGGACATTTTCTGGCAGCTGGTTATACGACAATGAGCAGCAGACTACAAGCTGGTTACCTGTCCATTCGCTTGATAAGCAAGCGATTGCTGACAGACAGAAGAATCCTGAACAGAGAGACACGGGGAACCACAACCATTGCTGTTACAAAAGGGTGCGTGTGTCTTGTGGGTGATACTATAGCTTAAAGCTATGGCTCGGAATCGCGCTCCCCCACTGTCAAGTCCTCTGGGACACTACCCTGCGTGAGGGGCAATATATAAATGCAAGTTATTGTTGTAAAGAGAGAGACGGATTAAAGGGCCTTTCATTCTTTTGCGCTCCAGGAGGAAAATCACGGGAGAAACTTCCCTTTCAGATTGGCACCTCTGTGCTCTCCCTCCCCAGTTAAACTTGAACTCGTACCATGGGTAAACAGCAATATCAGAGCGAGTGCAGTATGTGGAAGATGGTTTATTTGACTAAATTGATGTGTGCACCTGAAACAGAGGTGATTACTTAACACTGTTTCATTTGTAACTTTTTTGCTGAAAACAATGTTTTTTTATATATGGATCTTAGTTAAAAAAAAGTCACCTATTGATTACTTCTGATGTGGCTCAGCATGAAACTCAGTCAAAAGGACAGTCTTCAATGCCTCGAAAAACATACTGAGAATTAGTGTTAATTGTATGAAATTGTGGAAAGGCACAATCAGCCTGAGGGTGTCGTGTCTGAAACAATAGTTTTCCTGACCTTCTTGCTTGATCAATTTCAAAATTACCAAAAACGACAACATCTTCTATTAAAATGATGGATGAGCCAAATGAAGAATGTAATAAATAGGTTGTAAACACTTTGTCCCCCTTAGGAAGCATTTTTTTTTAATACGTCTCAATGTGCAATTCTGCCCTGTAGCCTTGTAACAAACCCATATTTAAAACCATTTAGTCAGACGTTTCTGAAAGGTTGTTTAATCTCATTGTTTTATGATGAGATTTGATAGATTTAACACATCAGCACTGGCTTGTAAAAATGTATAGCATTCCAGTCTGGCATTTTTCTCTAGGATTAGGCTTCATTATCCACAAAGTGCTATTTTACACAAAGTGCCTTCCTCACTAATCATTTTATTTAATCTAAAATAATTCTCTTCACTAAGACAATTCAGCCCACTCCATAAATCTTTGGACTGACCTGTTCTAAGACTCTTTTATGAACTTCCTATTCTTACAGTGGCTTCCTTGAGCTATCTCAAAAGCATTGTTGGAGGTGCTGGCTTCCAGATGAGACATTAAACTGAGTTTCTGTCTGCCTGTTCAGGTGGACATTAAAAGATCTCATGGTATTATATGAAAAGAGAAGGGAGTTTCTCCCGCTGTCCTGGCCAACAATACCCCAAATGTCACAGGCGGCATTCCTTAGGGCTCCAGCCTTGGTCTTCTCCTTTTGAATATCTACATGCTCCCACTCGGCAATGTCATTTACAAACACGGGGTTAAATTCCACATGTATGCGAATGATACCCAACTCGATCTATCTGCCTCCATCCTTAATTGCAGGTCGACTGCTCTTCTGACTGATTGTCTGTCGGACATCAAATCCTGGATGAGCTCTAATTTTGTCCAGTTGAATGTCGACAGACAGAGGCTCTCCTGCTTGGCTCAAGACAGCAACTTCTCACCACAGGTGCTGACAGCATCAAACTACTTGGATGTATAGTTCGGGTCTGATGAGAGGTAGTGGACCTGAAATGTTGACTCACTTTGCTTTCTCCATAAATGTTGCCTGATCTGCTGAGCGTTCCCAATGACTTCTGTTTTTGTTTCAGATTTCCAGCATCTGCAGTATTTTGTGTTTTGGATGTATACTCTGTCTGTGTCAGACCTTGGTGGCTTGTTCTATCCTCAACTGTCATTCATACCTCATATTCATGCTCCGTCCCGCTCAACTTTCCCTCACTTCTGTAACATAGAACTCCACCACTAACTCTCCCCTCAGGCCATCGAGACACGCATTCATCATGTCCAGGCTAGATTACACGACCTCTCTTGACAACCAGATTACCTGACTCTTCCCTTCACAAACTGCAGTTTATCCAGAACTCTGTAGTTTGGGTCCTTTCCCACACAATTGTTGGAACCTATCACCCACCCCCACCCCCCCATCCTGGCTCCACTTGCATCCCAACCCCAGCGGATCGAGATCCTTATCCTAAGCTTTAAATTCCTCCATTATCTTACATTTGTGACCTCCTCAAACCCTGCCTCCGCTTCGTGGGCACCCGCCTGCTTCATGTTCCCTGCCCGCCACACCATGGTGGTCTAGCTTTCAGTGTATCTGTCCCCACTCTCTGGAACTCCAACCCAGATTCCCTTTGACTTGCCCTTTCTCTCACTTCCTTTAAGGTCCACCTCAAGACCTTTCTCTTTGACTGTGCTTTCTGTCCCCACCTCCCCATCCCCAGCGTAGGTGCAAACCCTGGACTGTACAATGCCTTGGGATGGCCTCCCGACATGAAAAGTGCTTATATAAGTGCAAATCTGCATCATAATTTGGTTCTTATAATATTGGTCATTCATTTCATGGCTGTTCATGGGACATTGCTGTACCAAATTGATTGCCTATAAAATACACTCTACAGTAGATCCTTTGAAGTGAACGGAGATGTCTTGATGATGTGTTAAGTGAAGCACAATATCAACTACGGGGATTATTGTATATTATTCTAAATTCCTAATATTTTTTGCATGTAAAATGGTGATGCCACCCAAACAATCTTGAGGCCTGTAGCCTACATTCATAATGGATGTCTTCTCTAACTGACAAGACAATTATTTTCTGAAGACAAAGGTTTACACGTGAACTGATGCTGGATTTTTAAAAAAACGAAATATCTTCTAACTTCCTTAAAATTCTCACAAAGTTTGAGCCGTAAGAGACTGGAAATTCTTCGAGGTAAAGTGAACATTAGGCTGACATTTACTTGTACTGCAACTTAGTCAGCATTCTGTCACCCAAGAGCATTATCTAATCTTCCTGACGAGCAGAAATAAATGGCTCCCACCTCATAGACTGGCCAGTTTTCTCTATAGTGTAATCATTTACTTTATTTACATAAATTACCATTACTGGACACCATTTAAATTACTTACCCTTTAGCTGCTTTTTGCACTTCCACACATTAACTGAATCCATTTCATACGGTTGGCATTTTGCATTTTTTCTGCGGGTTATCCTGATACCCGAAATTGCCCTTTGCCATTTCATAAACTTAACATTTCCTGACATCATAACAGTCGGAAATGCAGAATCCTCACCCCTGTGAAGGACGTGGATTAACAGAATTAACAACGAGGGTAAAACAATGAATCCACACGATATGGAGGATCTTTCACCAGCTGGGGTAGTTCGAGTAACTTGCTCAATAATTTTGCACAGAAGAGAGATATGCCGAGTGTGGGCTTTTTCTAACGTCCATACATGCATGAGGATGAAAACTAGCTGATGGCGTATAAAGTCGTGACAGGAAGTAATAGAGATTTGTGTACAAGCTCAATCCATTGCCACTGCAGAAGGAAATCAAGTTGATGGCACCACAGGCAGGAGTCCAACTACGTGGCAGGCATCTTGCATTCAGTTTAATGCGGTGATGAAAAAAGCTGGACTCACTGATAGTTAAATTCTTAAGCTTTCTTTTTGAGTGTACCTTTATTAGGTAGAAGGTACCTTACTCATAAGCCTTGCTTCTGTAGAATGTCTTATTTAACTACCACTTGAGTAGATTGATGTTCATACACTTTCATAAATAAAAACAATAATAATCCTTCCTTTTTGATAAAGCTCCTTATCGCATCGTTGAGATGTTGCAAAGTGCTTCACAGAACATACTGTAACATCAATGAAAATGTCTTCTAAAAGATGCCTTTTAATGAGATTTATATGTAGTATTGTCTGTATTTAGAATAATCGTACTTTGATCAAACTACAGGTAAAGATTCTTAAGCCATAAGACATAATTGTGTTAACTTGCTTTGAAACAATACTTGCTGATAAACTTGACAAACGTTCAACTGATGTAGAGCAGCATTTCTACAAAGCGGAGTTAGAGTAGCTCATTTTTGTACCCTGTCCCAGTTATCGCTCAGTAGGAATTCAACATGAATTGAAAATATTTCATGTAATATGTTCCAATTGTTGCCAACTGAAAACCAGTTTTCGGCTGAACAGCTTTGCTGTAAATCTCTATGGTACTTTCGGTGGACTGACCAGGAATCCTGTATTGGTATAGCGTGTGATGTAATTCATGCAGCATCTGTTTGTTTGGACTGAGCTGGAAATCATTGAATAGAGCATTACATAATTAATAAAAAAAATGAAAAAATAATTTGTTCACTCATTGCATAACTGTTTGTGGAGGACAGTGCTACAGTGCTGTGTGCAATTGGCTCTCATGTTTCACCCACAAGTTATACAGTCAATTCACTTCACAGTATATTCTGTGAAGCGCTTTGAGACATCTCAATGACGTGCTAAGTCGTCATATCAAATGCAAGGATTATTATTATTATCATCATCATCTCCATCCTCTTTCTATCTTTATATAATAGTTCCATACTGAAAAGTATGGGTGAGTCTTACCAACATTTTTCACGTACTTTATTTTCCAACAGTGGGCAGATAGTTACATTTCTAAACTACTTACCTGCCATGCTCCACACACGTGCTAGAAAAAGATATTGTTTTGATAAAATATGTTTCATTGTCGGAGGGAATATATCAAATCCGAATCATAATGAAGGAATCTCTAAAATAGGCTTGATGGGTGAATCATCACAAAAGAAAATATTGCAAGGATGGAGTTGAGAATTACTTTAGTGCTAGTTTCACCTTCTTGATGTGGCTGCCATGGCAATTAACAATTCCCTTTTATTTACACACTTACGATCTCGTTAATCAGATCTGCAATAGAGATATGTTCAACATTGTACAAAATTGAACCCAGGCATGAGATTTTAGGTATATCCATGAAATCCGTTACCTTGTTTGCAAGCACCATTTTGACATACGGGGTCAATGCGAGTGAAAGTGTTGCCCAAAGGCAACAGTACTGCCCTGGAGGCAACATATAGCTTACCAATACTTTCCCTGCCATTCAGCAGATCCACTTAATCGCCACCTTGCAATGCTAATATGAGTTGAGAGTCATGGGCTTTCGTCTCTGGGACCAGAGATGGAATCCTACACTGACAAAATGAACGTCTCCTCTCTGCCAGCTGCTTTGCGATACAAACCTTAGTAATCTCAACCCAGTTCTCAACGAGCACAGATCTCCGTGCCCAAAATGGTCCCAGGTCTGCGTTAAATTAGTGATCTCAGCAAGCGAGGCAGGGGAATCTTTTTTGAAGATGGAGATGAGGCATGGCTGACATTGAGCCATGCTGTGTGAGAGGAATCAATGTTGATACTGAGTGCCAAGAGCAGAAACAGTTTCATGGCATCAACATACATTTTTGATGTTGCACGTACATTTACGCTCAAAAAATACAATAACAATTCCAAGTAGCTGTGAAAGATAGAAATGAGTGGATCCAAATGACCAACTCCAAATGACTAGCAATTTTGCAGACACAGTAAGTTTCCCATTTGATGGTGGTCAACAAGTGAAACCATTAACTCTCAGGTTGATCTGCTAGAATGTGCTCAAGCTTGTTCTCCAGGATAAAACCAACTGCTCAAAATAATAATAGTAATCCTTGCATTTGGTATAATCCTGCCTTCCCCACTTCAAAACCTAACTGCATAGTTTTGGGATGTATTCGTTGGAAGTTGCTAAGTCCCGAGGAAAGTTTGGACAATTGGGTTTACTTTTAATAATATCAACCATTGACACCAGTTTCTTTGGAATAGGTCCGATCAGCAGGCCAGGGTGAGAAAGCAAAGCGGGTCTGCCTTTTAGGCTCAAAGTTTGGTAATCGCTGGTAAATCATTTCTCAATTAGATTGTTTTTTAAAGGCGAGACTCATACTGTATGAATAGTACAGTATCCTTTGTGTGGCAGTGCACAACAGCTAAATAATGTACTTCACTAAAACTGATGAATCTTAGCACTTTCCATTTTCTCTCAGTGCAGTGTATTACATATACACATCCATGCTGCCCTTCAATAGTTTCTGAAATGCAAGCCACTTCCTGAGCAAACTTAAACACTAGAAGTTTAGTAACACTAACCTGTCGCTCCTCACATTGATTTGCCTCCGATTGGAACCTGAATTATTCAAATTTTACATGACTTTTGATAGCCTGAATTCAGTTAGTTTNAAAAAAAAACTTTCTTTTTCTTTTAAATTGTTGTTCATTATACTGGATACAGCGACAGATAAGATAAACATTTAAATGGCAGTTTGCATATGCTGCTCTAATTCTGTCTTGAACCATCCTGACAGTACTTTTACTTTTGACAACCCTGCGTTTAGTTTGTTTTTTAAAAAGAAGTCAGCCTGAAATTTCTGCAGCTCAATAAAGCTATTTTCCAACTTGCAATGGCTTAATGACAGCTCATTTCTGCAAACCACTGAAGCAGCTATTCCACCTGAAAATGTTGGATCGTTAGGCCACAATGGTATTAAGCAGCACACTGCACATTCCTGAACCATAGATTTTCGGTTGGTGTTCACTGTACCAATCATTCATTATGACTCAAGTGATGTAATGTCAATATGCTATTGTTTGTGACAGGGCTGTATATTGCTAGCAAATTGCTCATATTTATGAACCACAATTTTGATCTGGGTTGCAAAGTAATTTGCGATAGACTGGCATAGGGCAAAGAACATTTTCAACTTCTCGAATGCACTTTAGGAGACGTTTCAGAAAACAACAGTCGAAGGAAGGTTCTATGCATTGAAGATGAGATAAAGCAGGCTCCGGCCTTCTGCATGTCCCTCGTGCCCTCCGTTTCTACTATCTGTGGCCACGCTGTCAGCCACTACACCTCAAATCTCTGGAACACTCTTCCTCTATCCTTCCATCTTCAAGTTGTGCCTGATGACCTTCTTATTCGACCGTGCCAACAGTCACCCCCCCCTCTCCCAGCTTGGTGTGGTGCTCCGCCACTGTCAAGCGCTCTGGGACTCTACCCTGCGTCTGGGGTGCTATATAACAAGGTGTTGTTTACGTAAGAAAACCTTGTCTGTAAAAGTAAAATATACCATTGTTTCTCCTCATTATAGATTATAACAGGTTGGCAGCAAAAAATCAATCATGGGAGAGCAAGCAGTGGTAGACCACTGTCCTCCTGTTAACTTGGATTGGATTTGGAATCAAACTTGGACTAATCATTCAAACCTCAATACCCTCACTGGGCAAACCGCACAATTTCTTGCCAAGATTACCAGCAATAACATTTCATATGACCACAACAGTTGTATAAGTACTTGCGGGTTTGTTTGAATAATGTGGTGGAAAAAGGTCTGCAGAATAGCCAATTGGCCATAGTTTTCCTTTCCCACAGAAACATACTGTCTAATTATGAAATTAAGAAGCCTACATCGAGAATATCGTCTACAATACCAACTTACATTGATATTGCGCCTTTCACACCAGGTATATGTCTCAAAATACAGTGTCAGTTTGGCTCAGTTCAAAGAATTCTCCCTGCCGAGTCCGAAGATTTTGAGTTCAAGCTCCACTTTTGGGACTTTGAGTTCATAAACTAGGCTAACACTCCGGTGCAGTAATGGGGGAGGGAGCACTGCATTGTTGGTGGTGCCATCTTTTAGATAAAACGTTAAACCAAGGTCTCGCTTATCTGTTCAGGGGGACGTAAAAGATCCAATGGCACAATTCAAAAAGAGAATGGAGGTTCTCCCAATGTCCAGGCCAACAATTCCCCACATAAAATTGGTCATTCACTTCATGGCTGCTTGTATTTTACTCAAAAATACGTGCAACTGTCACTACATTTTACAGTAAACTTTGAAGTACATTGAGATGACTCGATGATGTGGTCAAATGCAACGATTATAATGTCTTGCCCTGAGCAAAGCAAAAGGAGAGGCAACAGGAAGCTACAGCAGAGGTATGCTAGATCTACTCTATAAAAATCAAGGATTAGGAATACACTTAATGCTGAAAAAAGAGTAGGCAGGGATTTTTTTAAAAATAAATTCAGATAATTCAGATATTGCATTCATCAAATACTGCTTTAGTAAAGTTCTTGAAGCAAAGCATTACATGATTTTAATAAATCGCATTTTTGAAAGGATAAAATAAGATAGTAGCATTTTACATAAAACCCTGAAGGATAAAATAGATTAGCCTTTTTGCTGAGAGACAATTATGGATTCTCTCCACAGGTTACTCACACATTTTGGGGTGGGGGGAGGAGGAGATGGCTATCGTATGATCCAAAACATTTAAATTTAAAAGTTCTGCCTGCGTTGCATGCCAACACAAAGGAAAACCTTGCACAGACTGTTTAAAATAGGTCTCTGATGGGCTATTATGTAGAGGTGAAGAGACTCTGAGATGAGAAGTAGTGTTTTTAAGCAATCTTCCTTTGCCAGCTGCTGGACCTACTGCTTTAAGTCAGGCTCCAACAACAGCAACTTGCATTTATACAGCCCTCCTCACTCAGGTTAGCATACCAGAGCGTTTAAGCTTGGCTTGGTCATGTAGCGGGAATGATGATTTAATGAAAGAATATAAAGCAGGTGGAAGTGAGATAATTTAGTATTTAGCAACGTAAGAGGAAGCTTCACATGAGGGAGAAGGGAGTAGAAGGATATGAGTAGGAGTAAGGAGCGGAGGGAGACTTGTGTGGAATATAAACACTGGCATAGACTGGTTGGGCCGAATAGCCTGTTTCTGTGCTATGGAAGTATCAAGTATGTAATTGCTGCAGTGGATTAATTACCTGGCTCTGGGCACTGAGAGCATACATCTTATTCACACAAAAACAGCGTCCTGATGCACGACCCTGTCTAGTGAGGATTATTTGGACAATGTTCGTATCAAGAATGATCTTTCAATATTTCTATATAAAGTAATGACAAGTTGACATCAGTGAGCATGTGGAAAACGGTGGGTTAGAAAGTGTCTTAGCACATTAGAACACAAACATATTCTACCATCACGTAGTGGCAAAGTACCTCTGTTCCACAGCTTTGCTGAACTCATGGACGAGTATGCTCACCACTGAATTACCTGGTTTTGCAATTTCAGTTTGGTTTGAATCACGCAGAGCTTTGTGAAGCAATTGTGGAGAATGGCAATTAAATTTGGAAATGGCTGGTGGAAACGTACAACAACAACAAACAACAAAAATTACATTCACCTCGGGAGGACGTTCCAAGGCGCTGGACAATCTGTGTTTCGGAATCGGGGAGGATGGAGGGCAGGTGGGGAAGGTGGGTGATTGAAGGCATGGTCGAAGAGGAGGGTCTTGAGATGGGTCTTGAAGGAGGTAAGAGAGGGGGCGAGGTGAAGGGACTGTGGGATGAAGTTCCAGAGGGTGGGGGCAGAGTGGCTGAAGGCCCACCCGCCAATGGTGGGGTGGGCGAGGCGGAGGACTTGAAGCAGGCTGGAGCCCACTGAGCGGAGGGAGCGGACAGGATGGTATGAGGTTAGGAAGTCAGAGGTAGGGTGAGCAAGACCACGCAGAGCTTTGAATGTGAGGACCAGGATTTTGAACTGTATCCTCTGTGTGATGGGAAGCCAGCGGAGTCAGGCGAGGATGGGGATAATAGGGTCGTGGAGCCTGGTGCAGGAGAGGACATGGACTGCAGGGTTTTGGATGACCTGTAACCTATGGAGGGAGGAGTTGGGGAAGCCAACAAGCAGGGAGTTCGCATAGTCAAGCCTGGATGTTATGAATGCGTGTATGAGAGTCTCGGCTGCTTGCGGTGTGAGACAGTGGTGGAGCCGGGCGATGTTGCAGAGGTGGAGGAAAATGTATTAAGCATTGGAAGATACAGTAGAACCCCATTACAAGGCAAACTTTATAAAGGTGGCTCGTTTTCAAGGTAGATAACCTGTGTACCCAGGTGCTTGTGGGAAGCTGGACAACTCTCTGTACACATGCCCAGTGAATACGATAGTATAACAGGGTTCTATTGCAGTCAGTCCCATTAAGTGGCTGGTTGCTGGGAAAGTAAAAGAATATTTTTATTGTTCTCTGCTACAGCCTGCACCTTGTTGCTCAACGTAAACAAAATAAAAGCTGCAAGCAAGCGTAGACGACATTTCTTGAAGGAAAGTGCAAAATGTTCAAAAGGGCATTCGATTTGGTTTGAATTTCACTCTAGTCTTACAAAGCATTTATGCAGACTGACAAAAAGAGTCCCGTAATAGCTTGTAAATATTGGAAGGCAGGTATTATGTGATACTGTAATAATAGATAATTGTATGCCTCTTAAGAGTTTTATGGTTGCTTTTACTAAAGCAAACAATCTAGATAATTATTTGGGGAGGACAAGTTTGCAGGGCTATGGGGAGAGCGTGGGGGAGTGGGATTGATTTGGATAGCTCTTTTAAAAGAGCCGGCACAGACACAATGGGCCGATTAGTCTCCTTCTGTGCTGTATAATTCTATGATTCTATGAATCTGTATTTTGAAGATATATATAAAGTCTGCTGGCACAGTTCCAATAGCGATCAATATGATACAGCAATCAATATGGGCAACCACAATCAAAGGAAGAACCCCTGATGATTTCATTCATCGTTGAAGTAACAGTGATTTGCTGGGCAGTTGGAAATGGGCTTTTTCTTTACTTGTGTGGCTCCTATTAATTGAAGCTGCACATTTTCAGAATTACTTAAACCCGCTTTGACTACTGACCGACAATGTTTTTAAGCCAAAGCTTCTGATCCTGATACGAGAAGATAGACCAGCAAAGCAGGATTATCAATTGACTTACAGTGCGTTTAGCATTTGTTCGTTCCTCTTCAGTCAGCGCTCTCTCCCGCAATACCGTTTTCACAAGACTGTCATTCGCGGTAGCCCGTTCACGCTCCATAATCTTGCCGATCTCATCGTGAACAAATTGTTTATTCTGATCGAGTCTGTATTTCAGAAGAAGAAAAAAATCTCATTCTTAACAGGATCGTAAAAATATATTTACCAAACAGTCATATTTAATCACATTCAGCCCAATCTTTGCTGTTTTCTGATCTCAGCTAAGGATACACTGGGTACTCACAAGTAGACCTCAGCTTCCCAGAGCTATTGGAGGGAGGACAAGAAACATTACAGAAACACTTCCTGCTTCTATTCCCTAACCAGTAACCTCCATTTGGGCGAGTGTGGGTGCTGATATTGGACAAGGCTACAAGCACTCATCGAGCAAACAATTTCATTCATTAACAGTGATTGCCTGAATATGGCAGTGAATACCATACACCAGCTGGTATGTATGGGCGGGGAGAAAGAGAAGAGGAACATGATCCTCGTACGAGCCACTACCTTTGGGACAAATAATAATAATCCTCGCATTTGATACAGCGCCTTATCACGTTGTTGAGACGCCTCAAAGCACCTGACAGAATATATTGCAAAGTGAATTGACTCTGTGGGCGAAACGTGGCTAAAAAAAGTGGGATTTTTTTTAAAAAAATAGGAGAATGCTTCTTTGAACAACAAGAAAATGTGCTCAGTAAAAAAAAAATGTGCAATCGTCACAATAGAAATAATTTGTGGAAATGGGAGAATATTTTGCTGAAGAATATTTTGTTTTTGTCACAGCCTCCCAGTGGGCCAGATTGTGTGGTTAGCTACAACAGATCCATAATTGGATTAGCAGATGGAGACACTTATGCCCAGTGTATTATTGCTGGAAGGGAAACGGTATTGAAAACGATTAGGAGCGGGAAACCTGATTTAGACTTTCTGCTCTTAATCGCATTGACTGGGGCCTGAGGAGAGCTTTGCACCTGTTGAGCTGACTCTTCAAAAACAGATCCTGTGGCACCATTTCACAGAGCAGGATTTTTCCTGATGTTCTGACCAATATCCCTCCTTCATCCAAATTAAACAAAAAGATGCTAAACTGCTCATTCGTCTCTTTGTCGTCTGTGGGACTCTGGATCTGCAGATAGGCTGTCGTGTTTGCTGGAATAAGACGAGTCATTGCACATCAAAGTAGCAGTATGTGAACATTCCTTTTAATAAGAAATGTTTAATGTGAATAATTCCTTTTAAGTATATCAAATGCAAGTTTTATAAGGCTTAAATTCAGAAAAACTAAAGCAAATAAGTCCTTTACGATGATGTACAGCATTACCCTGTGTGAAAAGGGCACAAGTCTTTTTGTTTTGTCGTGCTACTAGTATTGCACTCCCAGGTAATTTGATGCGTCTGTTTTCCTGCTTTCTGCATGTTCCCTTTGCAGAGGCACAACCAGACAGAATGGTTGCTCTGGAACTGGACACAAGGAGGCGCACAAGAGCATCAAGATTGGAAAATCAATGCTGTGAGAAACCACAACACATGAACCCAATACCCCATGTTGCAGTGCATTGATATCACAATGTTTTTTAAATACAGAAGCAAGCGTGCTTCCAATTCTCCTCCAGTGACCAAAAGATGAATATTTATCAGGCAAGGGGAAACAAGTGCACTGAAACTGCATTGATAAAACAATCAAACTGGTAATGTTAATGGGAACATTTGTACAAGGGGATAGGTTTGCTTGAGCGAGCACACTTCCATAATAAAAACATATATTTGTTGTAGCTTCACAAATTAGGATGAAGGGTGAGAAACCCATTGATTGGTAAAGTTGGTGGGCGGTGTACTTATACAGGGAAATCCTATTATAAGCACACCCACTGCTGAAGGCAACACCAAAACTTAGTGGAAATTCATCACTGTACTGTCCACAAGTCCTTTTATTCAGTGAATGCAGCAAATTTGATAATATTAAAAAGTTTTAAATATCTTTTTGATGCAGTTTCCAAAACTGTCACTTATTTACTAGATACTTGATTGCATATTGATTATTGATTGATTGATTATTGATTGCATACTTGATTATTGAACTGCTTTGCGTTCAATAATATTTATCTGCTCCACTGTAAGAAGATGTTGTGAGACTGAAACAGATGGGGTTAAGGATTAAAATAATAAAACAGGTATTAAGCCATCATGTACTGATATTAGTTCAACAATTACCTCACCTCAACAACTTTCATTACACTGCTCAGTGCAAAAAAGCGATGTTGCCAACTGTGAAGCTCGACTATGCATGGCCAGTGAAAGTTTCCATTAAAGTTCCTGCAGAGGAATTAGCAAGCATTACGCCCCCTTAAGTGTCCCACAGCGTTCAGTCGTGAACTCCACAAATCAGGCATAATCTTTTTCTGAAGCACTTCTCTGTCAAATCTGGCAGAGTGACAGCAATTCAAATAGTGACTGAAGACGAATCTATTTTCTGCTTCTGTAAGCTGTGAGCGCCAAATGTAAAGGACAGGGATTTTTTTTTAAAAAACAAAAAAGAAATGGGATCATGAGTTGGAATTTTTTTTAAAAAAGTGCAATTAAAAGGGGATGGGTAGGAATATGCTCCATTGAATTGTCTTATTTCCCTAGATATGTTCACTCACGCCTTGTTGCTTCTTCAAAATTGGTGGCAAGATGGAAGCATCTCATTTTGGGGAAATTTCTGCCTCTCTGACACGAGCTTCTATTGCAACGATGTCCATGTGGGAAGAGTCAAGACAACAGGCCCTGTCACTTGATCATCATTGGGGTGCAGTTAATTACTTTTCGAACCCAGACGATTACAGAGGACAAACATTTTGTGCACTGACTTGTGCTCTTTGTGACTGGAGGTTCCAGAGAGACAAACCCCATTTTAGACTTAAAACCTTTATTGAAGAATCTACAAATTTTGGAAAAGCCTTAAATTGAGTCGATACTTGGAAACCGGTATTCTTTTTACGTGAAGGAAACCAATTTGTAGACCAAGGCTGAATGAAAAAAACTTTGCAAGGCTCACAGAATTTCACATTTTAAGACAATGATTTAAGCATAAGATTGCGGAATTTCAGATCTTAAATGGGCTACTCAACTTGTCCACTGCTACTCAACTTAAAGCAGAGAAACTCAACCAACACGCTTTCAGTTTGTTTCTGCATGGTCCATCCGCTAAGTACTTTAAGGATAACATCAAATCAGCACTGGAACAAGCACAGTTATAGGTACTAATTAATTATTAGCGTGTTTCTATTATCAGATTACAACAAAGAATGACACAGCTCTCCCATCACTCTCGGGCGAGCTCAATGTGCCACCTTGTGGCCCACAGATTGAGAGGACTTCATTTGAGCAGTTAAAAGAATACACTTAACTTTAAATTCTCACTGCACGTAGGAGTAATTTAATTTCAACAGTAGCATCGTTCTATTCACAATTCCAGAGATGGTCACGGCAAATGTAGTTTCGGCTACAGAGGGATTTGCTGCATGTTTCTCTCCTGTCTTGGATTTCGGGCAATTGAAATTAACGAGCAGAACAATTGGAAAAAAAATATTCTTCAATCAATTTTTTGAGGGTTAGCTGAGTATCTGACACAAGCGGTAACAGTATCCCATACATATGAGTATCCAAACGAGATAGAGTTCCATATCTGTAAGCAGATGCACCGTCCACATGGAAATTTCCCCGTGTCTGTGGTGGAATGTATTGTACATTTTTTCTCTGGAGGCAGGCACCTTGCTTACCAAGCTCGGTAAAGAATTAGGCTCAGTTTGGCCAGAGCCGAGATTTGGGAGTGTGCATTGGGATTCTGCTTGTAGCTAAAACCGTGTAATTTGTCTTTGAGACCACTACGTGGTAAGCTTTCCACTGCTTATCCTGCCAGCACCACCCCTATCTATTAGGGCTTTGGCTTGTAGGGTAACAGAAGCTGAGTGGGAAGCATCCCTGCTCCAGGTGACATTCCTGCTGACGAGAACATACTCGTCAAGAAAAAAATCAACCAAAATACACAGTGTGCTCTACACACAGTGCTCAGAGCCTACCAATAGATCTGTACGTCCTGCGTCTCTAATTCTGTACACAGCGGCATTTATTAACCTCACGAGCGTGAAGTTTCTAAATTTAAACAGAATTGCTTACATAAGAAGCTCCTGTCGTAACAAGTCAGGCAGCTTTATAACTGAGCACCATAGAGCGCACAACAACTTGCAATCTAACCAATAACTAATTTTCCCATCCTTCAAGTAAATCTAGTTTCTATAATAACAATAATAAATAATAAATCTATTTTCTCTCCCTTCGCAGCGCATTAACTGACTTTTAGGGGGATCACAACCCACGTTAGATTCAGAAATGTACCCGGTGTCTGATAAGTCTGTCTGTCAGATACTGGGCACATCTTTTCAAATGGCTGATGAGCAAATGAATGACACCCCCTTGCTAAATAACTTGGTCCAACTGTTCCATTATTTGGTTGCTGTTCCTTCACTCACTCTTTGTAAGGTACGTGTACATCAATTAAAACGGTGTAGCAATTATTTTTGGACAAAATGTTCAAATGTTCCCAACTCTTCAGCTTTCCAGTATGAAATGCAATATTAATGTCTGTGTAATGTTTTTGAATCCTTTTTAAATATTTAATGAACCACTTGAGTGCCTCCTAGACATGACACTCAGGGCTTTTGTTTTGGTCTGAAATCACAGAGGCATACATTAAGTCAAGCCATATTAAACAGCCATTATTTCTTCCTTACAGATAAACTATTAATGCTTTGACAGGTTTAGATCGTGCTTTGTTGTGTCTTGTGGAGAAGGTAAAGCGGCATTTTCCACCTCTGCTCACGCGCGATTCTTTCTAGGGAACAATACGTTACACACAGCACTCTTAAGAAAACTGCCGAAACAACCAATCGGTCATTATTCTGCATCTTTATGACTGTTCAATATTTAAAAAACGAACCAACGTTTAAAAATTAAGTTTGTTCCTTTAAAAGAAATAAGTCCCTAAAACAGTGTTTTTCACAGTTGTGGAGTCCTGCAGGGTATTGGTTAGAGCGCTCGCCTCACAAGTGAGAGGACCTGGGTTTGATTCCCGGGCAGGGCGAAACGTTAGGCAAATTTCTTTACTCCACATGCCTCGGTTCACCCAGCAGCAAGTAGGCTCCCGGTTGTGAGTCGGTTGCAGATCGCTTTTCTGGGCATAATAATCCCTTCAAAAAATAATAATAATTTAGTTACTCACTCCACGATTGTTTGTGGACGCTGCTGTGCGCAATTGGGTGCTGTGTCTTGCCCACAAAATATTGTCAATTCGCTTTACAGTACTCTGTGGAGCGCTTTGATACATCTCGAATACGTGATAAGGCGCTATATCAAATGCAAGGATATAGTCATTCACAGATGAAGACTGAATTTACAGGTAATGCATAGAAGAAGGCATGCAATTCCCCTGCAAAGTGCTAACAAAATGAAAAATATTGTATGTTTGCAACAGCAAGTCAGCTGAAATTACGTGATTTGATCACAGGAGTCTCCTGTCTGTTGTCTGCTACGTGCCCACAAACCACAAAAAAACTGCTCTTCAGCACAATCCGAATATAACAAAGACCTGCAGGTTGGAGTGCGTTTCAGGATTAAGGAAACATTGATTCGACATTTGGGTTTCACTTAATCACTTGTTTTCATGTCATCAAAACATCCCGCGGGATTTCCTGCAAAGTGATCATTTCTAGGTGAACACAGAAGACAGAAGGGAGATTCTCCTGGTGTCCTGGTTAATAATCCCCAAAATAAAATAAGGGTCATTCATTGCATGGCTGTTTGTGGGATGTTGCTGTGCACAAATCGGCTGCTGCATTTGCCTACAAAATGTACAGTCAATACATTTTATAGTAAATCCTGTGAAGCACTTCAAGATGTTCCCTGATGTGGAAGGTGCTACATCAAACACAAGTGTTATTAACTTCCATGCAGTGTGACATCTTACTGCCTTAATGCACAGCTGCATCTTAACCCTCTACATATGTATTCCCTTGACTTGTGTACAGATTATGCTCATGGCAGCTGTGTTTTTTTTTGCAATTTCCTACTCTCTTTAAAGTCCTCCCTCATCATGCACCATTCTTCGATCATGAATCTGACAGATGACCTGCTTGCAGGCACTTGCCAATACAGCTCCCGAGGAACTGCTCGTCAACTTTTGTTTCCAGCTCTTCTTCTGCTCCTGTGGCAAAGTACTTCACCTTCGCACAGCCTCAAATGAAATTCTGAGCCCAGCAGGTAGAGCACTACAGGCAGCGAACCTGCATCCTAACTCTGTAGTGCATCATCAAGACAGCCCTTATGGGAAATCAACAGGCAAAGAATATTGCTTGTCAGAAGTCTACATTGAATTTACTCAAACTTGAGAGTCACCAGTGATAATGTTCAAGTGTAATAAACGTTGGGTCTTTTTCTATTCTCGGTAATCAATGATCCATTATTCCTCAACGAAAACATCACAATGGGAAGCACTTCAGAATAGTAATAAGATCCAAAACATTTGGCAACAGCTAAACCAAACTGAAGAAATCTACACGCACAAGGCATTTCCTATATGTCAGGGTTACTTTGTGACTTTTTGGCCTTGGGCCACCCTGCTGAATGGACCACAAGGTCATTTAATATCTTTAATTTGACCAAATCTACAACTAATAGTAAACCTTGCATTGGTATGTATGTATTATTTATATTATATATATTATATATAATATATACACATACACAGCAAATTTCTGATAACTCGTCACTCCAAGTGAAAGGGGCTCAGTGAGTGACGAGTTATTCGGAGTGGCATATGTAATATACAAATAAATACGACCGGGATATTGACATATGATGACTTAAGTACTAGTGATGAGTCGAGTTATCAGCAGTTCACTGCAGCACCTTATTGCGTCATGGAAACATCTCAAAGTGCTTCACAGGATTTACTGTGCAGTGTAATGACTGTATTTGTAGGCGGATATGGCAGCCAATTTGCTCACAGCCACGTCACCAAAACAGCCATGAAGTGAATGACCAATTTTTATCTGTTGCTCAGGAGGAGTGTTAGAAACTCCCTTCTCTTTTCGAATAGTGTCACAGCATCTTTAACGTCCATCTGAAAAGGCAGAAAGGAAATTCTAGAGCTTTGTCAAGTCACACGATTTCAGTACGTAAGAGGGCATTGCTTGAACTGGCTGATGAACTACACCTGGACAAAAGACAAGCAATTCTGTGGCCGAAAGCTTGCATATGTTCAACGTTAATCATCATAACCAGCTCCATGACGTGAACTCGCTTTTTTTCTTTCAATTCTGCACAGAGTGAGTGATACAGCGCTCGCGCAGAAAGCAGAAACAAGTTTGATAGGTGAAACAAACCCTTGAGTTTGAATCGCAAGCATGGAAGGAGCACCATCTGTTCTAATATGGAAGATTCAATCAGAAAATCTGGTCTGGTGCAAAAAAAAAATCCCAAATTACATCAAGGATATTCTCCTCTGGTCTGCCGTATAATAGAAGATTAGAAAAAGCTTTTCTTCTTTTGGGAACAGCAATTCAGAAATACATCTGGCACACACAAATACGCGAACAATGTCACCTACTTCAGTTTCATCTATCGCCAACTCAATTCTTTTGCATTGTTTTAAACTCGTAAGAGGATTTGTTCCTGGATACAGTTTCCCAAGAGCTCAGTTCTTTGATGGCAAGTTGGATCTGACAGCTGCAGGCCCCGAAGGTCCTTCATTAACTCATTTTTTATTACTTCGCCTGGCAAATAACATCACCACTTGCGAGAAAGCATTCCTTCACCATCTGAGCATCAGTGGAAGACCTTGTTAAAATAAGGTAACACTCTGCAGGATGCTTCTGTCACCATTTCTAAAGCTTGCAGAGGTCTAGTGTCTGAAAAGATAATTTGAACGATGGAACACTAAATATTTAATACAAGTCAGGACGCTTGGCTCTGTGATGCCGATCCAAATTATGCTTTAGAATATATTTTCTTTACAAACAGCATGCTGTTCACTTTATGAGTCCTTAAACACAAAAATACTTCTCTTCCAAAGCTGAAATTCGCGGCATTCAGACTCAAAGTTCTTGGCGATGTGGGCTCGTGGTGTCCTAGTCTACAAAATAAGAGTTTAGAACAACATTTGTTCTAGTTTGTGTTTGGTGCTCTCTGTGCTTTAAAGCAATACAAAGTCCTCCTAAAATAAGTTTTTTTTTGCCAGCTCATGAAAATCTTCTTTTGTAACAAATCAGAGAACACATATAGGGTGTCCCCAAAGTCCCATTATCCATTTTTTCTACAGTACACTGACCAACAACTAAACTATGTGGAAGAACAATGATAATTGTATTCAGAAGTCCTTAATTATATTCAGTGCAAATGTTTAGTAACGTATTTAGACGTTCAGAGGTTCGGTGTGAGAGCCACCATTTTCATGGCAGATAATGATCCTTCGCCATGTTCGGTGAAATATCTTCCGTAAACACGATGGAATGGACGAGGCGAAATGCATCTCTGACAACTTGTTTCAGCTCCTCCGTAGTCTTCTATTGCTGTTTTGTAACAGGAAGGGTAACATTATTTTGTGGACATCCTGTACATTAACCCCTGTCGTATTCTGTTCTCTTTATCCAGGCTCAGCTCCCAAAATCGTTCCTGATTTTTGATACCACTTTAGGTCTCGAAGATGTGAAGGCGCTATATCAAATGCAAGGATTATTATTATCATTATTACCATTCCACGGCTGACCTGACCTGCTTGAATCCTCACAACAGGCTCAGGCCAACAAGGAGCATTCTTAGTTCCCCAGTAAATTGACAGATCTCATAAATATATTTATATTTGTAAGTATTTTCAAGATCTGTGAATTGAAATTGCCTGCATTATAATAATTATAAACCCTGGATCGGCTCAAAGTCTGTACTCGTACTTTGGAGTTGAGATAACACATAATAAACTGTTTGAGCTTTGCTCCTGTGGTTTATATCATCTGAAGCTCGGATTAGTTTTGAAGTCATTCACAAAGATCCACCGCTCTAGTTAATTTTAAATTACAAAAACTCAGCTGGTGTAGGACTGTACCCGACAACAAAAACATACACCAAGGAGGATAAATATTTGAAGAGATATCAAACAAGTGGGTTCCAAGTATTGAGTGTTGTCCATCTCTTCAATAAACAGCAGGTCATCACTCCACAGGAGCTTTCTAACGGAACAAACACAATATGGAGAAGAAAGGGGAAGGCGATCCAAACAGTCCTCACAATTGACATGCAATTAATCAAGCTCACAAAGAAAGAAAGTTTTAAAAAAAGGAATCCTGCTGCACATTCGTTTCTTTTATTGTCAGCCAGCAGGTTAGTTATTCAGCTCAGAGAAACCAAGCAGATTCATGCTATGTTGCAATTCCAGGAATGGATTCCATGGTCATAGATTGCAGCTTAATAGACCAAACTTTGATAAACACAGACAGGCTCATTTGGTGAGGTCAATGGAACACATTACAATCTGCTGCTCTGCCCCAACAATTGATAGGGATGTATTTCATGAAAAAGTCAAGACAGAAGCGTACCTTGAAATTGAAGGGGCAGCTACCATCTGCAGTGTTACGTACTTACTTACTGCAGTTACAACAGTCGTTACCAAAGCATGTTCTTCAGTGGAACAGCAGAAGATCGAGGAAGAGGCTGAGTTGTCAAGACATCTTAGAAAAGGTTCTTAACTGGCGTTCCAAGAGGAATTTCCCTTTCACCCCTTCCTCTGTGAAAACTCTATCCCACGAAAATAGGAACTTACGAAATTTGTTTGTTAAACAGTCATGTTACAAATATAAATGAGAAAAATATCACCCTTTAGGTAATGAAAATAAAAACGTTGTCCTAAGGAATACAAGATTGTAAAACAGCACTGGAGTGTTGAAGGGCTACTGACAAGAGTATTAATTTTCAGCTAAATAATTCCTCACATAAAAAACAATCAATACTGGGTGCCAAGTCAGTATTGTCAAGCGCCTTAGGACGTCTTCTTAACATGAAAGCTATTATATAAATGTAAATTTGCAATGTTTTGTAATATTGATATCTCTAAAACTATGGTGCAGCCAAAGGTCAAAAGACATTGATTGAAATGAAACTATTTTTACAAGTGTCCCTCAAGGGTTTTTTTTTCTTAAGGAGACTCATCCATCCTCATTTTCCGTTCTTTCTCATAAGAAATCTGAACAGAATTGGCATCTGTTTGAAGTGTCCCTTTGTAGTCCATATTAAATGAGTATTTCATTAAAATATGTTACAATGAGCCTGAATCCCTCCAGATTATAATTTCAAGTTAAATATTAAGAATAATGTACCTTTAATTAATCCGAGTCAGTGCTGCCACTTTGAGCAGACACGTCAACAGAGGACAAAAGCTCTGAATAAATCCATTGCCAAAAGGGAGCGTGATAGATTGTAATTTTACCAAGTTGACAAGTTTAGTTTTCCTCGCAATTTCCTGGATTGAGCACAATATAAACCCTCCTACTACCAATCAAATTTATTTTCGAGATGGGGGGGGGGAAAGACAGAATGACAGGAAAGAGGCTTAAAACGACCAAGGTTTTAAGCCATACTGTATTCAGACAGTTTGAAAAATGACTTGGACTTGACAAGTTTTTTTTTAAAAAGACATGCAACCCTAGTGTATAACTCCTCATCCAGTTGCCCAAGTGCAACAACTTGCACTTAACATAGCTTACTTCACGCGGGATACGATCTCAGAGCACTGCACAATGGCAGGATTGGAGGCCGAGCAAGGCAGAAAGGGAAAGCAGAGGTGACAAATGAGCAGCCGAAAAGATAGGTCTTAAAGTGGGATTTCGCCCACAAAATATACCGTCAATTCACTTTACAGTATATTCTGTGAAGCGCCTTTGAGATGTCCTAAAGACGTGATAAGACGTTATACCAAATGCAAGGATTATTATTAAAGATAAAGAGGTGGTGAGGTGGAGGGATCGAGGCAGGGAGTTCCAGAGATTAGTGGTTGAAGGCACGGCCACCGATAGTGATGCAGAGGGCTCATGGGTCGTGCAGAGGTATTAGCAGTTTAAACCGAGGCACCAGTAGGATTATTACAATCTTACAACATAAATCTGAGCTTTAAGCTCTCCCAGGGAAAATTAAAATGGTCCTCTCGGAGACTTGTAAGAGTAAGACTTGTACTGCTCAAGTCCTGAGTGCACCACAGGACGAACTAAAACGTGTCCATTTTAAGCAGCTCAGAAAAGCAGTCGATTAAAATGCTGCGTGCGGAGTTGCCAAAGGTGGAGCATTTTCGGGCTAAGGATTAATAGAGAAACTGAATTGCAGTGGATTGCTTCTTAACCATTAAAGGACAGCCTGTGCCATGTATGACTTCCCATTTATCAAGCAGGGCAAATTCAAAGCAAATTCTAGCATGTTTTAACATATTAAAACCAGAAGTACAGCAGAAGAGTGTGCTGCAAAGTATTTGCTGATAAATACAGTTGTGATAACTCACATGCACAGCAAGCAATGAGGACTACATCTCTGCTGCACGTTCATTCCCACTTAATTTCCCATGTAATAACTGAACGGGTTTGATTCCTTGACACGTTGATCTTATGCTTGTTAAGTCCAAGTAGAAAACTGTGTAGCTTCAACACGTAAAATGAATTTATAAATCTGCAGCTTCTTCCAATGATTAGGTATGTAAGTCTTCCTGCCCTTTCAATTTCTCTTAAAAGTCTGTTCTCTGGTATATGAAGTCTACAACTAGTTTACAGATTTTTAGTAAGGAAGTTTTCATCTTAATTCTTCTGCAGCATGGGATTATGAATAGCCGGCAGGAACAATGAGAAAGAACCACATCTTTGTCATACAGTCAAATATCAAATGCAAGGATTTTTGTCAATCCTGCTCACTATTCGTCGATTGGTGCATTGCTTTCCGGGAGTAATAAGCATTTGGTCATTCAATCCACGACTGTTTGTGGGACACTGCTGTGCGCAATTGGCTGCAAGGTTTCGACCACAGAATACACGGTCAATCCACTTGACAGTACATTATTATTATTGTAATAATAATAATCCCTCAAGAAAAAAAACAATAATAAATCGGTCACTTCAATCCACGACTGTTTGTGGGACACTGCTATGCGCAATTAACTGCTGCATTTCGCCCACAAATATACAGTCAATTAACTTCACATCTAGAGGACGTGAAAACGCTATATCAAATGTAAGTATAACAATAAATAATAATAATAAACATTCTGTGAAGTACTTTTGAGACGTCTCAACGATGTGATAATGCCCTAAATTCAAATGCAAGGATTATTATTATTATCATCAGTTTTGGTAACTGCCTGTTTCTTTGTCTAGTTTATCAGCCAAAATTGAACAACACCAATTTGTATTTACATAGCATTTATATCGCAACCTTCATGCAGGATAATGTCAAGAGAGCTTTATAGACATTGAAGACAATTCTGAATGAACTTCTCCCAGAGTTTATTTTGCTGCACTGAAATGCTGTACTCTGTCCAGCGCCTTGGGACGTCCTCCCGACGTGAAAGGCGCTATACAAATGTAATCTTGTTGTTGCTGCGTCAAAACTTAGAAATCAGTTTCAATAAGTCTAAAGAAAGAAAACTTGTATTTTTTGGCACCCCGAGGGTCAATTGTCTGTTTTAGACTAGAACCCCACTACATTTTTACAAAACTTATGTGCACCTTATCTAGTTGTGCAAAGCCCATACAAATTAATATAGAATAATTGACTGAAAAAGAACGGCATCAAAATATGATAAAGTGTTTATCAAGAAAATAAATGAATGGGGAAGGCTTTGTTAGTACTATCAGTGAATGTATATTTAAACCCACTTATTGATGCCTTCAATGAAAGAGTTCGTCATTTGCCCACAAAATATAGCGTCAATTTCACTTTACAGTATATTCTGTAGTCGATATATCATGTATAAGGTGCTATATCAAATGCAAGGATTATTATTATTAGTTCTTGAGGCAGATTTCTGGGCCTTATTCTTCTTGGAAGGCTCCAATAAACTCTTAATTTACGCAAGTCACAGGTGAGATTAAGAGGCTGTAAACGTAACCTTAGGGGTGCAAAATCATATGCATCCAAAGCCTTGGAAAGAAATTATCCGAATTAGAACACATTTTTCTGTGTTTTCTTTTTTTGAAAAAAATCTACATTGTATTAGTCGACTGGCAGATTGCTTTCCGTGGGTAATAATCCCTAATAATGCGGTCATTCAATCCATGATTGTGTTTTGGGACACCGCTGTGCGCAATTGGCTGCCTCGTTTCACCTCCAAAAATACAGTTAATTCACTTTACAATATATTCAGTGAAACGCTTTGAGACAACATATATCAAATGCAAGGCTTATTATTATTATTTATTTGATAGGTTTGTCAACAAACAGCGGTCTGCATCGTGACTCCACCTCCCCCAATCTACCCCAGCATGGGTGGCCGAGCTTTCAGCCATTCTGCCCAGCGCTCGAATCCCAGCCCAAATTCTTCTGCCTCGCCCCCTTCCTCCTAAATTCAACTCTCTTCAGTCATGACTCTATCCCCTCCTCACCCCCACCCCCAAAAGTCGCGTTTCCCCACGAGCAGTCTGCGTGTGAAGCACTTGGAGATATCCTCTTGACATGAAAGCTACCGTATGAACGAAAAGTGTTGATTGTTGTTTGTATTTCTGTTGAGAACAAATCTAGTTTTTCCATCGCTGGGAACAGTGTTTTAGAAACAGGTCTTCACTTTCCTTGAGTGATTGTTCTTTTGTGTGTGATTATCATTTATTGGTTATGTCATAAAATGCTACAAATGAAAACAATGAAACAAATGAAACTGGGGTTAAGTGGCAGGGAGGGACAAGGAGGACACACAAAAATAATACGATTTGAAATGGGACAAATAAAAACCCTGAAAATGGAATGTCAGGCGGGCAATAAAATGTTCTAACTTCAGATGCGAGATTCGAAATGGAATAAGAGTTCACCTCAGCAAAGAACTGGGAGATTTTTTTTTATCAGAGCCACAGAAACTGTGCTCGCACGGCACAAAAAACATTGCTTTTTTGTCCAGTGGCAAGCTGTTTACTCTACTCTACTCTGCTCCTGGTCAAATCTTACATGTTCCTTTAAATTGATATTTTGAACTCCGTGCACCGATGCTGCCGACCCTGAGATGTTGTTCCATGGGCGTGAAAAGTCGTTTATATTTCCAGATACGGAAATATTGACCTTGCGTGGCATTGCACAGACCATTCAGCGTCACAAACCGAAAATCCCTTGAGCCAACACAACTCTTAAGAGTTAAAGTTGAAGTACCATTCCCAAATGATTCGAATCCTATTTCTTTTAACACTTCTGTAAAGGAAGCTCAACTGCATGCTTTCTGCAGCATGTGCGTTCCATTTTGAAACGCGTTATATATATATATTATAGATACATATATAATAGGAATAATAATCCTTGCATTTGATATAGCGCCTCATCGTGTCTTCGCGACGTCTCAAAGCACTTCACGGAATATACTGTAAAGTGAATTGACTATATTTTGGGGGCAAAACACGGCAGTGTTTTGTTTTTGAAGGAATTATTTCCCCCGGAAAAGCATTCCGTCAATCGATTACCAACTGGGTTCCTACTTACTGCTAGCTAAACAGAGGCATGTGAAGTGAGGAGACTTGCTCAATGTTTCGCCCTGCCATGAGAATCAAACCCAAGTCTCTCCCTTGCGAGGCAAGTGCTCTAACCGCTGAGCTACAGGACTCCACGAATAATCTGTCGAGCTGGAGAGAATTCCTCACCAAAACTCAACGCGGCCAATTTGGCACAACAATGACCAGAAACAAAGTTCGTCTTCAAGTTCATGAGGTATAGCACCATCTGCCGCTGTATGCAGCCACCTCCTCACTATAAAGATGAATGCTGTCTATTACACAGAATCATTTACTAACACATTTCCAAAGCAATAAGTCCCCCAGAAAATGTAATCCCTCCAGCATGTGGCCTGTTTCAGTTAATTGGGTTGTTCATCACAGGCAGCAAAGCCCCCTCAATTCATTGACACCTTGATCCTAGTGAAGCTGGATATGCGGATTCTCTCTGCTCTCTCGACCAAACAAACAGCAGAGTCAATAAACCTCCTTCAGTTTCATGACATCGTAACCGGGGAGATGGGACTGTTGAGGCGTTCAAGGCACAAGGTTCAAGCAACGTGGTGAAACAAGTTGTACCCCTACATTTTTTATGGGTGACAGAGCTAAATTCTTGATCAATAACAATTTGCCTGGGCTGTGGAAAGGCTGCCTAAAGTGAGATATGAAAAGGCTTTCTTCAACCCTTTCCTATCCCAGGCCAATACCTGCTTTTTATTTTGTTTTAAACACAATGAACATCACTCAAAAGGGACAGACAGATTGCACTGACAGACAATGAAATATTATTATTACAAACTTAGTTCCTTTGGCTCTGGCAGACAGACACTCCATTAAACTAAGTGATGGGAGTTTTAAACATCCATTTACGGGCCCCCAAATAAGAACATCTGCAAAGGGGACCTGAAGTAGGGCAACATGATGAAGCACCAATAAACTTTGTTATCAAATAGTTGTTAAAACATCAAATTCCCAATTTTGGCCTCATTGCTTTGGGGAAGACACTAAACCACAGACCGGGTGCTTCCAGAAAGCAGAGGACATTTTTTTTTTAAAAAGTCAACACAGTTGTTCTGACACACAGACAGGCAGCAGGAGAATTGTTGGAGAATTGTGAAGCAGAAATATATACACTTTTTAATCAAATGGGTCAAATTCATTTCAGCATTATTAAAATTATTCTTTGAACTATTTGGGGGATTTAAAGCAGCTGAACCACATTCGCAGTAAACAGGTCTGCAGCGAAAATATCTACTTATGCTCGTTTCAATTTCATGGGTTTCTGTTGCAGCCATGAAAAACTAAAATCACCATAACAATAAAGAGTTGACACTCTTCCGCCTGGCTCTTACAACAATGGCATTTGAAAATCATGCGTAGATCATTTGCATTTGCGCTTTTGCTTATGATCAGATCAAAATTAGACCTGTGAAAAAAAAACGTCATCCAGAAAGAAAGATGTAGAAGCATTGAAATGTTCAAGACTGAAGGAGGCCATTCACCCCACTGTACCTGTGCCACCTCTGTTTTTAAGTTGCCCTTTTCACGAATCACACTTCCTGCCGTCTTCCACAACCTTCAATTTTTTTTACTGCTATGGTGCTTATCCAATTCACCACTGAAGCATTATATCAACCAGTAATAATAATAATAATCCTTATTTAATAATAATAATAATATTTGATATAGCGCTTTTCACATCTTCTAGGTGTCCCAAAGCGCTTCACAGAATATACTGTAAAGTGAATTGACTGTACATTTGTGGGCGAACGCGGCAGCCAATTGCGCACAGCAATGTCCCACAAACCAAGCCTCAACAGCCATTCGTAGTAATGAATTCCATACCCTGTAAATCCCCGAGTAAAATATCCTTATAAGCTCTCCCCGATTCTTTTGATAACAATTTCCTCCTCTTGTTCAGAAAAAAACTCCTTTCAAAGGAGTATCATCATACAAGCAGCATTATGACAAGTGAATCACACGATAGTTCTTACACGGTGAATTACCATGACCAATGTGACACATAGCTTTTCTGCGATTTTCCTTGCTTAATATAACAATAATTCTTGCATTTGACATTGTGCCTGATCAAGTCATCGAAACATCTCAGTGCTTCACAAGAATTTTACTATGTCGTGCTCCGTGATGTGCGTCAGCCTGTCTCAGTGTAACACTCTCGCCTCGAAGTCAGAAGGTTGTGGGTTCAAGCCCCAAGTCGGGAATCACGCAGCAAAGTAGACAGGCATATGAGAAAGAGGAGACATGGGGATAAGGCAAGGTGGTGGGTTTGAACTGATCTCCTTGCTCTGTGAGTTAGTGTAGACTCAATGGGCCGAATGGCCTTCTGCGCGGTAGATTTCTATGTTTCTAAATCACCTAATCAGATTTTCAGTGTAGGAAGACATGCATTTTTACTTGGAAATCTGAATGTACAATACTTTAGGAAGTTCCATGAATTCCAGTATCTGATAGCTGTGGTGACTGAGAATTACATGATTAAGCTTTTACCTGATCAATAATTGCCTCATTGTTAACTGCGTAAACACATCCTGTAAAATGCAAGTCTTACAGTCATATGAAGCCAACTAATTTTTGCAAAGTGTTTAAACAGCAATTCTGAAGGAGCTGTTCATATTTTATAAGCAGTTTGTTTATAGTTTAATAAGCAGTTTTTCATTTTATACACATTTCATATTATATATGGTTCAAATGAACCTGAATAAAATGTTGTAATGTTGTAATTCTATTGCAATATGTCTTAATATAATGGCAACAACACTTCACACAACATTTAAAGCTGCACTGATGCTCGTAGTTTGACTTTATTGCTTGCAGAGCAAATTTGATACAAAGGGATTGAAACAATTTGAAAATTCACAATTTTAAATTAAGTTCCAGTTACTTGAGACTTAAAATCATAATGTAGATGATTTACTATAGATTGATTGTCGGTGTACCAACATGTTAAAATGACAGCTCAATTCTTAGCGGGGCTGCATTTTTTGGAGGTCAGGCTGCACTGAACAGAGAGAAAAATTTAAGGTCAGGCACCAACTCTCCCACAGAAAGGGAGATAATGTAATAATAATTGCATTTGATATACAGTACTGCCTGTAATCAAGAACATGCTCAAAGTGCTTTGATGTTTCTCTCAAATGTGCCTTATTTTTACAATGTACTAAAATGGTTGCACTTCACTGCATCACTGGCAGTTGCGGGATTACTCAAATACGAGATGTACTCCTGCAATTGTACTGCTAAACTCGAACTATATGTACCCCTTACAATACTGTATTTATTTCCTTATCGTGGGGCTACATAGAGCAATACCAGCAACTGATTCCCTTCAGGCTTACTGCAGGGTCAATATATTGCCTGCTTCAAGGACAGCCAAGTCTCAAATGGAGATTACAGAGCATGGCAGCAGCCACAGCAGCGAGCCTGTTCTGGAACATCAGCTGTCTTATCAATTGAACAGGTTCACAGAGCACAGGAGCAGATTAGTCCGTATTGATTTGATTTAAAGTAAAAACTCTTCTAATGGTCACTTGTATTATTTATCAACATGTCTTTAACAGCTAGTTCCCATCGTACAAACAATGACTCAATACGCTGTCTGTTGGATTAAACAGCTACTTGCCTTAGTGAAGAAACCTTATTGCACCTTGCCGTGAAATTGAAGTATACTTCATCTAAAGCTAGATTAAAACAGGACAACACGAAACGGCAACAGCTTCACATTGGTTCACTTTCAATTAACTTTGATTTTTCTTCCCTTATCCCCATCACCAGTGCCATGCAAAGTTATCTGAGAGGAGGAAGAACAGAAAGAAATTGGACTTTCACAGCACCTTATCATATTGAACTCACTGCAATGCTCTTCACAAGTAATTACTGTCAACTGTAGTAGCTGTTCTAGCAGACAAATGGGCAACTCTATGTGCAGCAAGATTCCTCAAATGGCAATGGGGTAAATGATCTATTAATCTGAAACTTGAGAATTTATACTGGTTTATCGCTTCAAAATGTCTCTAATGTTTTACAGAAATTACAGCCGAGTGCACTTACTTTTTTGTGGGCAAACATGGCAGAAATGTGTAAAACAGCGTGATTCCCACAAACATGCACTTTACCTGGAAGATTGATGGTTCTGGGAAGAACTGCCTACTCTTCAAATAATGTCATGAGATCTTTAATGTCCATCTGAACAGGCCAATAGGACCTCGGTTTAATGTCTTATCCAGTGGTCGGCATCTCAATTACTGCAGACCTTTTGTTGGGTCTTTACTGTCAAGGCTCAGAAACTGAGATAATTGAGTTGGGGACCTGATAAGGACTAAGATTATTAAAGAATTCAATAAGGTGGATGTTGATGGGCTGTTTCCACCCCGCTGGTGAATCCAAAACTTGAAGACATAAATAAAATAGCGAGCAGTACAGCTAATGAGGACTTTGCACAGAAGGTAATGTGGATGTGGAATGCGTTGCTGGAAGGGAGAAGGGAATAGAGGGGAACAGGAGGCGTGAAGGCTCAACAACAAACAACAAGCTGCATTGATATTAGAACATAAGAATTAGGAGCAGGAGTAGGCCATTCGGTCCCTCGAGCCTGTCCCGCCATATTGTGCTCTTCATGCAGGAGGTGTCTCGGAGCACTTGGATAGAGTATAAACACTGGCGAGTATGAATCGGGTTGAATGGCCTATTTCCCTGCCGTATCAGCACTCTACTGGTAATGATATCACACATGATACTGAAATAATGTGCCAGGATGGACAACAGATAAGAAAATGAGAGCTTTTGGACATGATGCTGAAGTGCTGTTCCACCTACAATTCATAAATTTCAACCAATTCCCTGGACCGTCCATCACTTTTCAAAATATAATGTGGCATAAAACAAGGTATAACGTGGCGTCTGCTATTCCGGACCCAAACCACTGCATTATAATGGAGTCAAACTGTTCCCAGTTTCCAATAAAACTGTGAATAGCAATCATTACTTGCTTTAAGCATCAAAAGTTACACTTTCACCATGTTTTCAATTCTTAGGGTTTGAAATTCTATCCAAATATCATCATGGGAGTTTCTGGGCTAAGCTATCAGTAACTTATCAGTAAGGTACTGATATAAATGGAAATTGTAATAGTGCAGGGAAGGGCTATTTATGATCAAGCCCTGGGCAGCACTCGTCATTCCCTGAAGCTAGATCATCCATTGATGGGTGAAACTAAGTCAATATTTGATGGCAGATTAAAGGCCGTGGATTGATGTAAAGTTGTCTTAAGGGGGCAAATCGGTCTGTGATTCCCTCATCACCCCCAACAGAAGTTTGCAATGCAGGCTGCCCAGGGATGCTGAACAGAGTACAATAAAAATAAACTAATTTTCATCTTTACCAAATATAGTTTATAATTGTAGGCCGTTTCTCCTCTGGTTATATTTTTATTAACATTTTATGGTTTGCAATCGCATTCGGGCATGCAACAAATATATATGAATTTTAGCACATTTTCAATTTATTCAGCAAATACCAATAATAAAGCAATTTTACATGTTATTTTCCATCTGCTGCTGTTGACAATAACATTCTTAAAACATTATTAAAGAGCTAAATCACTTTTCTTCATTTATGAACAAAATCCATTTAAAACTGCTTACACTAAGATACAAGTGTTTTTTTCTGCTTTGGCAACAAACAAAACAATTTGTCTTACTTATAAGAAATATAGCTCCCAGTAACAAGCCATATGAAAAAATTCCACATTTTAATATTATGATAATCAAATTTTCAGGGAAAGACGTCAAAATCTGGCTCATTTAACTGGTTTTTCCTTCATATACATATTCTGGAAGATTGAGTCATTACATTCTTATTATTATCCAGACTCCAGTAAGTCATCATTTGCTGCATTAAGAGTTTGCTCTGCAACAACAATTGGCAATTCGTGCAGGTCTATGTATACTGCTACATTTCATGTGGTGAACTGAAAATTAAGATGGTGGAAACCAGTTATAAGACAGTAAGATGGGGGTCCATAAAATTCTAACCTGCCCGAGATCAAAAATGCTTCATCATGATATAACCAATCACAGGATCAATGACATCACTACACAAAAATACATGCAAAAAACAGCTGGTTCCACCGGACTGCATTGTACATGACAGTCCAGGTCTTAGATTCAAACTATTATCTTTTAAGACTGGGTGGAAATTTGGAAATGCAGAAAAATGGCTTCCAATTTAATACTGAATTGATGTATCTTCCAAAGTTCTGCATGATTTTAAAGTAAGACAGTGGGGTTCAGGCTGAGACCTTCAGTAATTTCATGCTATTGCTTTCAATACAGGACCTGATCATTTGTGATGGTTGTTTTACTCCGTCTGCCTGCTTATACTAAGACTAAGTATTGGGGCGTTTCCTAATTGATTTTATTCAACGTCAAAAGTATCCGATAAACCAGTCACAAAGTTGGAACTCGAGGACTGAGGTGGCGGTCTGCTCCTCATCACACCTAACATTTTCTTTCCTTATGGGATACAGCGAGACCTGGACACATTTCAAGCCTTAGGAATGACCACCGATGACAAAATATCCTAACCTATTTGAAGCTGTGCTCAAAAACCTAACGGTCTCACCATTTTGTCCGCGATAAACCCCCCCAAAAAAGCATGTTTTTTTTTTATCGTGCACAAGAGGCAGAATAAAATTATATCTGAATTGAAAAAAATGTGGAAATAAAAATGTGGGAATGGGCGAGTCAATGAGAAAAATAATTCATCTTCAGGGAGGCACCTTTTAAATGATCACGTGGCTAATGTCAGATATCATAAAATCACTGATAGGGTAATCTCCAAGTGATTTTCCTTCATTGTCAAGTAGTGCTTATTCCTGTGGTGCATGGAGATTGTAGGAATTGAGATGAAGGATTCCATACTATTCACATTTATAACATATACAACTTGTACAAACCTCTTTTGTAGATTAGACTCTTGCCTGGCCCGTTCTTGCACCATCTCTTCAGTAATTTGCTTTCTGATCTCCTCATCAGTAGCTACTACACAAAAATAAAAAGTACAAAAATAATTACTGATTCAGAATCTACATTTCATACATGTCTTATCCAAAATCTAATCAGTCTTCAAAGTTACACAAATGCATATTCATTGATAGCTGCTTGGACTGTATAGTTTTAAATTAAATAATGCAATGTTTTGATGTCCAAAATTATAAAAGCCTTACAGCAAAATGCAATGAGATTATCCATGCTTTGTGTAATTTTATGTTGGGAAAACTGTTCCATCAATGCTTACAGACAGCATTTTAACATGGGTTTCTGATTAGTTGTGTAAAAACCAATACTGATTTAATGAAAATAAACTGAGGATGAGGAAGCGAAAAGAGAGGTACGGAAAGAGCCTGAAAGACAATCAATAGAGGATTGTAATCCTTGATATTTTAAACGCCAAACATATACATTTGAGGGATGAGTGAACACTTCAGAATATCCCATATCAATTACATGACACAATTCTCAAGAGTCTAAATAGATCTCATATTCCCAAACAATCACATATGATACAGATTTTTGCAATTCTGCCTGGGCACTGTGAGCTGAGGAGGGCAAGGAGCATAAGAGACTACCAAAAGCACAGCCAAAGCGGTACGTTTTGAGGCAAATTGTGAAAAATGGGACAGAGTACAGACAGAGACAAAATAAAAAGTGGTTATTGATGGGGCAAGGTTTGCTAACAGCTGAAATAACTTATTCCTGATTCCTTGAATTAATTCACATAAAATTCACTTCAGTTTAAACATCCAACCTCCTCCCTTAAACATACTACACATTGGCACTTTGCCTGTACTTCACAGGTAATAAAATATTTGGCTGAATAAAATATTTGGCTGTTCAAGCACAGCTTTTAAAAATGAAAATACTGCAAGGAATAGTGTAAATCAGGTGGAACGGATCATACCTTTAGTCCAGCCCAGACTGATGGAATGAAAATCTCCTGAAGTCTCTGATGGCTGTAAGGCTTCAAAGTTGGCCACATGATTTGGCAAATTGGTATTAAAATGGTAGAGCTGCTACCAGTATGACCAGTGTTGGGAGATGCTGCATTGACACAGTACAAGGTGATTGAGGTAGATTGTTTGGGCTCTGTGATTGGGAATTACCATTGCATCCAATGCTACATTAAGGCTGCCAGTGACGGCTGTTGATATTGAGTGTTATAGGTGCTATACCAAATGCAAGGATTATTATTTTAGTCGGAATTTACTCTCTTCATTGATGAAGCAGGTACAATTTCTAAAAATGATCAAATAGGGAGGTTGATAACCCCTTTGTTTAGCTTTTTTTAAGGCAAAATTTAAATGAGAATAGCATCTCAGCCTGCTCACCTTATGATAAATTCATTTAATTCTGGATTTTGCTTTGGCAATATATCAATGTTATAGCACCTCTTACTCTTTGGTAAAACAATGACCATTACTGCTGCCGTTTCAAAAATCATTACAAAAAACATGGGTCAGTAGATACGTGCACAGGTTGAAACATAACACTGCTCATGCCAACAGGGAAATCAATATCACTGCCAGGTTGTCACAACTGAATGCTGCACAATTCTCATCTTTGCAATGATTTAATGCATAGTTTAAACAACAGTAAAAACACCTTTAGGTTTTTATTTGGTTTGTCTGAGATGTTCATGAAAGTTCACATGAACAAACACACACTGATCTCTCATTCATTTAAAAACACTTTGATCTAAAACCAGAATACCCCATAGAATCGTCCAACATATTTACCTTGCAGCCAGTTGACCACATCACCAAAATCCTGATCAATTGTTGCTATTTATTAATATTAATGGATTCTTTGTGGAACCTGCATTTTTTTTTAAAAAATGCTACCTTAGAAATCAGAACTGCTCAAAGCACTTTATAAGTGTTTTTGTAGGCAAACTAAAGCAGTTATTCAGTGCACAGCAAGCAAATAATCATTAAGCCAATGACCAATATTTCTGCCAGTTGTTACCAGGATATTCACCATCTTATCTATAAATGTTATTTATTGACTCAATTCATGGGCTCACATTCAAAATCAAAATTCAGCACAATGGATAGTGCACCTAACTGATAGATCAGTAGAGAATTTACTATAGAAGCAAAATTAACAAAATATATTCATTATACACACACAACTACGCTACTAATTACATTAAGAATCCTTGGAGTTGAGAGAGCAGCAACATTGTGAATAGCTTAGTAAAGTGCTTCATTTAAATCCCTTCAGTAGTGCTTTGGGAGGAATGGTTTCTTCTTCATTTCCATGTAAACGACAACAACTTGCATTTATATAGCTTCCTTCACACCAGGTAGCGTCCCGGAGCACTTTGTGTAAACTTGTAAACCACCATTCTTACATCAGTAGAAAAATAGTCCTGGAAGAGTTTCTATGCCTGACAGCATCTGTGCGGGAGCTGAAATATCAGCAGAGATGGTGATCAACTTAAGGGTGTTTAACTATGCTGGCATTTGAATTGCCTGTTAATTCAGCTCTCTCGCACGCATTTGGACCAGCAATTCCTCCCAGCCGTGCCCTGCAACATTGAACATAATTGATATGAAAAGAGAAATACATTCAGAGGAAATGAGACTGCCTTCTCAAATCAGAGGTAGGTTTCCAGGCCATGTCAGAGATTTTATCAATGGGTATTGCAAACCGAGTAATGGCAGGTTGAAAGTATTAAAGGAAAACAAGCCACCAGACCTGATGGGAGTGCTGACTTGAGTACTTAACAACGAGGCTGATGAAATTGGTCATATTATGGTAGATATGTTACAGAAATCAATGAAAGCAGAAGTAGTGAAGTAATCATTACTCGCTGGGCTAGTACAAGAATAACCTGCTGAGCTTCCACCATGAGATCTTTGCTAAAGATTGTTGTTAGTCATTATTAACTCGGATCTGCCAATTTCCAGAACTCCTAGGACTGTTGCACCATGCATTATATTCGTAGATTGACAAACGTATTTGACCTACAATTCCATAAAAAGAGCTTCCAGCTTGTGGTGTAATTCTCCAATAGGGTAAACCAAACTTGAGTCATTGCAATTTTAAATAAATGAGAAGCAATTTACAGCAATAGTAATGACGTGCAGGTTGGGTATTTTATAATCAAATCACTATTGCTCATTTTAAATTCATTCTTGCACTGGAAAGGATATGTTGTGGCACATATTTCAAGGTGTAATCAAGGGACCACAAAAAGAGGTAGTTGCCAAGTACTATGGAGGTATGGTGGATTGTAACGGATTGTACAAGCGTTCATTACAGAAATAAGAAAGCAATAAATAGTAGCTGGTGATATTAAACCAACCATTTTTAATAGTCAAATTCCAAGGACGGATGCCAAATCAATGCCAAAGAATGATTGTACTCAACACTCAAACACACTTTGTGCCAATCTTGCATACAACCATTGTATGTCAGGGGATTGGAATGGATGAAGTATCCGCAAGCAAAAATGCAAAGAAAATCTATAAGGAGTATACAGGAAACATTTATTTTGGAATAGTATTCTCCTCACAAAGCACTGGAACGCTGGAAAGATGCTCACCATCATTAATCCTTTCAAAAAGATTTAACCGTACAATGTTTTGTCTCCCATTCATTAATCAAACCTTTGACCTAAATCAGACTAGATTGAGTCATTCCACACATTTTCCCCAAAAGCCAGTTTGCCCACGTCAAATGACTTCAATATCAACTGCTCCCATTAATCTATGAAAGGCCATTGCTACCTTTCCGTAGAAATTCAATCTAGATCGAATCACTACAACTGGATGAACAACTTGAATATCTTATTATTTTCAGACAATTTGTGAAAATGTCTGCTTAAAAAAATGAGTCTTAATGGGATTGTTGTGTGAGGAACTGTTACATCCAACAGAATGTGAAAGAAAACCTACACAGTAAATTGAAAACTAGAATGACAGGATCACAGAAAACACCCTGGGTTAAAGAGGATTACATCTGATGTTAATCAAGCCCCCTCATATTGTCAGGCTCATTACTTACTTACAGATGGTGCTTCAGTTGACAGCCCTCCATGTTTAAATGAAGATTTTATTCACAAAATAAGGTGAAAAGAAGGTCAGAATTATCACAACTGGATTTCAAAGATTCATTTTTAAAAACGAGGCTTGATGACAAGACTATTGTAAAGATTATCCAAAATTGGCTGCACCCTAATGCAATAAGTATTGTTTTTGTCAGATTGAAGCAAAGTTAAGTCGTTCATCCAGTTGCAGTGATTTGATCTAGATTGAATTTCTACAGAAAGGTAGCAATGGCCTTTCATAGATTAATGGGAGCCGTTGATATTGAAGTCATTTGATGTGGGCAAACTGGCTTTTGGGGAAAATGTGTTGAAGTCAAAGTCAACAATGCTCTCTGTGGAACAAACCTGATTAGTAAGTGCTGGATATTGACAATTGGTGAAGAAAACAAAAAGTATTTCCTTCCTCAGCACAGATACTCTTCACCATTTTAAGCAACAAATGCACTCACAAATGATTCAGTTGGCAGCCAAAACTGTGCGTTCAATTCATAGACTAGGCTGACATTGCATTGCAGTGCTGGGGGTACACTGCATTGTTGGAAAGGTTGAGATGTTAAATCAAGGACCTGTTTGCCTGTTCAGGTGGACATTAAAGATCGCATCATTTGAAAAGAGAGTTTCTTCTGGTGTTCTGCCCAACATTCCTCCAGAGAAAAAAAACTGGTCATTCATTTCAAGGCTGCGGACACGTTGGCTGTTGTTTTTCCCCTAAAAAATACAGTCACTATACTTTAACTTTACATCAAATCCGGTGAAGCTCTTTAGCAAGACATCTTCTGTTCTGAAAGGCTCTACTGAATATCAAGGATTATTAAATAAAATACAAGTTGTACAGTTGAATGCTTCAGTGAATGAAATCTTCTGTCATTCCATTTTTAAAAAAAATAAATACTTCCTCAAATTACCTAGTAGATAAAAGAACTGCATGGCACAGTCTAAGTCATACAGACAACAGAAGAAGATAAAAGTATTGACTTTTGGTCTGTCTGAGTTAGTTGCTTCTAGTTGGGCACTAGTTGGAAGTGCTACAATTGGTCTCAGTGCCCCCTCGGGAGTTGATTATACAGTTGATTAAAAAACATCAGCCAGGGATCTCGTTCCTGATTGCTATGTAGTGACAACCCCAATCCACTCACACATGAGGAAGAGTGTAGGAGGAAAAAATGTTTTAGATAAAAATTGGCAAGCAAGTCATTTCCTAATGGCAGGCTGCAGCATGGAATTGACAGATTGTCAGGAAGGAGCTACTCTTAGCTGAGCAATGGAAAGCCTGAAAGGAAGGTAAAGGAACTGATAAATGATGCAAAATTAAAACTAAGACCGATGTAAAAAATACCTTGTCTTTCAAAAGCACAATTACTGTACATCAAATATTTCATTCCTGCAGAAACGATCTGGACAGTCACCCAAACAGTACAATGTTGTCAAACACCCTTGAACAAAAGTGATGTCCCATCAGTACAAAAGCTGTTTGCGATTATATTTATGGAGGAAGGCTCTCTTCGGGGAGTCAGCCGTTTAAGTTGAAAGAGCTTAAGAGTGGAAATGAGCAAACTTCCGTAAGGTTCATTTTTGAGCAATGGTCCTAATAAAACAGCAGTGAAGGTCAAACGGATTTCTGTCACTCCAGAGGTTTTCAAGTGTTTGGGACCAGTAGAAATGTTCTTTTATTAAACCAGCTGTTGCAATTAGTTTTGGAAAGTAGGCCAAACGTTCACTTCGATCAATGACAGAACGTGCGTAATTTAAAAGAGAATAATAATAATCCTTGCATTTGATTATTATATTCTCTCATATCGCAGCTTACGGCATGGTTTGTGCTCTTCGTCCCTCTTCAGCAACCTCCATTGATTGTGTGCATGTATGGCAGCCGGATAAGAAGAGGTCAGACTGAGGTATGGTGCCCTGTATAGTTGAGTGGCCTGCTGGCACTAACTGCCCAGGCTCACCCATGGAACTATTTGGCTACTGGAAGGCAACCAGTGCCAATCTAAATGCACCCAAGTATCAGGAGACTGGGGAACGGGAGCAGAGGCATATGCCAATTTGGAGGAAATTAGAAAATAAATGGATACCCTTAATTTACCATAAATGTGCATCTTCTGTTAAAAATATAAATATTCAAGAAAAAATATAAAGATACAGGTTAAAAACAAATTTTGCTCCAACCTACTATTAATCATTACTCAGCAGACATTCTCTATCAAAACTAAAATCTCATTGTTAACCCAAATGCTTATAAGGGTTTTAAAATAGAACCATTCAATTAGCTTTATCTACAAAAGGTAAGTTATTCTCATAATGAATGTCCACAACAACCATGATTTTTTATTTTACAAATTAATTACATTTCGGTAAAGCAATGTGCTTACATCTTAAATGTGCAGGAGTGAGGGCAGCAGTGTAATATTGCTTCAATTGTGGTCTGGCTTGTATTCAATTTTCATTATTATTGGCAAAAAGTCACTGTGGACTTGTATTCTACACAATATTGTATATTTTGCACACACACACTCACACACACCTGTCTAGCTGATTCTGAATTTATAAAATCACAAGTGTATCTTCAGCGAAGCTGCCATCAGGCTGACATTATGCCAGATTTTGCTGTAGATTGGTTATAATTGTTCATTTCACTTAAGCCATCTCATCCAATCAATCAACCCTGATGTCACTGTTGGGGATATCCAGGACAAAAAGATAGGCCCTTTCAACAGTTTGTAAATTAGCCAAATAGCTAAAGGATCTTTTCTGTGCAGATTAATTCCTGTGTGCTTCACCATTTGGGATGCATTATGATTTCCTACTTTAGGAAAAATAAGAAATAAAATCAAAACCAATACTGAACGTTAACACAGCACAGAATTTTGTGGGCGAGTGACTTATACATTCATCATGACAGATTCATGAATAATTTCCAGTCCATTTATTTACAAGGAAGAAAATGTACAGACAGATTTTTATGTTGTTCCTAAATGGCAATAAATCACAAGCTGTTGAATAAGAGAGCTACTGAACTTTTTGTGATGCATGGAGAAAACAATGCAGCAAAGTACAACTGAAACTGAACTGAAACTAACTAATAGGTATTCACTGTATACAAGATTCTTACACACCTGAGCTGGAAGATCACAGAGCTTAGACGCTATACATTCAGCAATCTTTTCCAGTTCAAGAATTGGCAGCACTTTCAATCCCAACTATATTTGATATTTACTATCTTCCAGTGGTACTTTTTGATTTCCCACAAAAATATGGCCACTTTACAGTCTTTCATTTGAAGCACTTTGAGATGTCCGTCCGACTTGAAAGGAGGTATACAGAATTTAAGGATTATTAAGGGTTATTATTTTTAAAGAAATATTTCTACTGCTTTGATATTAAAATTTTGGAAGTCTAGTATTACCACAATTCTACTCCTAACATCAGTATTGCTTAAATTCTTAAAACTTAAAAGTAAAACAAAAATAAAGCTTTTAGAGCCACTCACTCCAGGACTCCACTCTGCCTCCAGTGATGTTGGCCTATGTTGTCTTATCCAACTGGAGTTTGATGCTCTTACCTAAGCACTGTACCCTAAAGAGAATTTTAGGGCAAATGTGTTTGTCAACAACCAGCTATTGTAAGAGGCTGACTAAGATGCAGATCGACACAACAATCCATAAATAGTGCACAAGTTTTCAGAATCATATTTGCGTTACAAATATATTGGATCTACGCCACTCTGCTAAAAATTGAGATCTTTCCATAACATAATCCCATTACAGTGTAAAGGCACAATGAAAATATAGATTAAATAAATGAAAGTACTGGAAACTTCCCAAAATAAAATTGCTCCGCTTACACTTTTAAAACAAAGGAGTTGAAATATATACACGAAAGCCCAATAAAGTGAAGATAATTCTACAGCTGAATTCCAGGAGTCTAATCAAAATACCCTTTAAATAAAACTTTGAAGGATTGTAATCTAGTTTTATATAATTTTGCCGTACAGATGCTGCTACATTCTTCAAAAAGGTTAATAGAAAGTGCAATAATGTTTTACTTGAAATCAAAACAGCAATACAAGAACTTATTGCTGAGACATAAACCCTGTTGTACATTTTCACACACACATCCCTTTCTGTGAAAATGTTTTGATTTTTTAACAAAACTCATTAAGATTGAAAAATATTTCAACTTCAAATTTGTTCTTAAGCTTGATTGGTTTTCTAACAGTCTGATAATGAAGCTGAAGCTGAAGAAGAATGAATTATTGGATTTGAGTAGGTTTGTGACTTTCCTCATATTCCAATCAATGAAAATCCAAACAGCTGGAATAATCAGGTAATATGATTCAGACAAGGTACACTCCCTTTTAGCACCTCTTCACTGAGCAAGTAAAGCTTTACAGCTGAAAATTCAAAAGTTGGAAATATTCAGTTGCAAATAATATCAAAACACATTCGAATAAAAGCTGTGATTTCAAAAAGGATGAGAATGAGTGAAAACACTGCATTACATGGTGTGAAGCTTTGGCTCTCTGAAAAACAATTTCCTTCTATTTCTTTAAGTGTCTCGTGTCAATTCTCTTGTGTTTCTAACCTTCACTTAAGTGAAATTTGCTCTTAAAATGCACTCTACACTTCAGGGACAGTGCGACATTCAACTGCTAAATGTGCTGGAGCTAGCATTTTGATTTAGTTGGCAGACTTCCAATTATGGAGTTACGTTCTTCATCCTACACATGATTTTCCACAGCTAAACGTCTTCCATTTATTTTAAACTATACAATTTGTTCAATGATTCAACAGCGTATACCTCTAAAGTCCAATATTATGGCAATAATGGTTTTAAAAAAGTTTTCAATTATCAGACTAACCAGACTCAGGATTGACCCACGAACATCATCCATCACATGTGATATCCAGTCAGGCAATTCCAGCCAAGCACAAATACGCCAAAAAATTATGAAAATCAAAACGTGTATTTAAAAAAATCTTCCATTAATCCTCACATTTGTGAAAAAGGGGAAATGACAGTATATAATAACAATAATCCTTGCATTTGATATCGTGCTTTTCACTTTGGGAGGACGTCCCAAAGCGCTTCACAGAACACACTGTAAAGTGAACTGACTGTATATTTGTGGGTGAACGCGGCAGCCAATTGCGCACAGCAATGTCCCACAGACAGTCGTAGATTGAAAATGACCAATTTATTATTGTTTTTGGTTTTGGAGGGATTATTATTGCAAATAATACCAGTAATTCACATGCATTTCCATCCTTTTATAATACCTTTGGGGCATTTTTGTGGAATAAGTTCGGAAACGCCATTGAATCAGAATAACACGAGTAGGTTCAAGAGGTAACTAATGAGTTTCAGGAAAGAAATGGACTGAACGATTCTGGTTGAAGGAAAGGTTTAAGCTCCGAATAAGACTTTTTTGGTTCCTAAACCATTCTAACATTGATGACACCTTCCAATTTTAACTTTGACCTTAGCTTTAATAGCAAAATAATACTGCATATTCCTTTCTTAAGATATTCCTGGTTTATTCTCCATTCTTTAGCACCGTGTGTGGGTGTGATGCCCAATGTTAGAAGCAAAACGCATCAAAGGAATCTCTCCCATTTCAGAAAGCTGCTCTTCAAGATATGGAAGAAAGCAGGTGAAGCGAGTCTGATGAGAACAAATGGATTTTACACTATAAAGTTGCAGTGGCATATAAATCACTCACCAACACTTAAAGGAAATTAGTCAAGGCATAAAGAGATGGTTTTAATGTAAATCTATTAATTCAGTTTATAGTACAAGTTTGAGTTTTGACACTCCCTCAGCAACAAAAAAAGCTATGTGGAGCATTATAAAATAGACAGAACCCATAGTTGATAATTATCAAGAAAATACAATGTGATAAATGATGAGGGGCACACGATGTGTACAGCAGAGAAGGTAGACACTTTGACTGCCAATATTGGTCATTTCCAGCTATTCTCTACACTATGTTCTGCGGATGCATAAAACAAAATGCAAACAGGTTTAATGCTTATATTTCTCCATAATTACATACAAAGACATTATTTCTTTCCTTATCTTATACAGATAATTTAAAACAGTATAAATCAAATTGAATTTAAAGGAGTTCTGCTGGGTTTTTCTTGTAGAATCCTTGTCTTCAAGCCCTCTACAGTTTTGCTTCTCCCTACTCAAGACCTACTAAAACCATAACAACATGGGTCCCGTCCCTCTGCTCAGGGGGTACTCGCCTGCTCCACCCCACCCACCATCGGCAACCCTCAGACTTTTTGCCACTACCCTCTGGAACTCCATCCTGGAATCTCTTCACCTCACCCCTTCCTGCCTTCTTCCAGGCCCATCTCAAGACCTTCCCTTTTGACCATGCCTTCGGCCATCCTCCCACCCCCATTGGCCTCCACACCTCTTAATTCCACCCTCCAGCTCAGGTTGAAATCCTCAACTGTCCAGCGCCTTGGGACATCCTCGCCATGTGAAACATGCTTTATAAATGCAATTTATTGTTACTGATGTCTTTTAGTAATGTATTACTCTTTTATAATCATTTATTACTCATTTTAACTGATTAATTTGCACATTTTAATGTGCAAATCAAAACTAATCAAGATTTATAATAATAGCAATAATTAAACAGCAAAAAGCTCTTTAAAAAAAAACACTTATAGAGTACATATTCACAGTTGCAGTACCGAATACACATTTAAAAGCACTGAAGATCACCCTGCAACATTAACTGGAACAAATGCATTTCAAGTTAATACCTCAAATGTGCCATAAATCATTGCATGAACACTGAAAGCTGACTAGCACACATTAGACTCCAATAATAAAATACAAATATGCTTATATTACCAATATACTAAGATGAAAGACCTACTGAAGCAAGATGAGAAGCCCTACTGTGGAACAGATCATGAAGCAGCAGGACACCTTGTGCTCAAGAAAAGAAAAATCCTCAGTCCAAGACTTGGCAGCACATGAAGATATCAGACAAGTCAGTTTCATCACTTTAGAGTCCGAACTTCAGTAGAAATGTCCCCAATGTGCCGTGCAATGAGTTTATTCATCAGTTCAGTATCTTTTTGTGCTTAAAATGTAATATTCTCAGTTCCTTTCTACTCTTGACCCCTCTTTCTGTATTTGGTCACCTTTATTCTATCTTTATTGTTGTTTTGAGACTCTTTCCTTACTTATATCCAGTACTGGATTCAGGCATTTTAGCTTTCTATTCTGTTCTTATTTTTTTTGCTGAATTTACAATCTGAGATGAGCATCAATTCAATTATTCTTCAGTGGCGTTTGAAAATCAAGTCCTTCATTGGTTAAATAGGCCACAAATGTTAAACACAATATAACATGTTTTTAACCTATCACCAACAATTATTGGAAGTAGGAAAAGAGTAGCTGGTTTGGAACACAAGACTTTTTGAGACAGAAAGGCCATTTAGGCCCAAATAGCCTATTGCTTCATCTTGTGCTCAAACTTGAGGGGATATCCTCTTCAGCATATTTGGAGTTTCACCAGCTAAAACCATATAGCTTGGAATATTGAAAGCATTGCTTCAAAAGCTTCCTGCTGCTTGTCCAGCTTGGATCATACCACTCATTAGGCATTTGGCTTTAGGAACCAAGTGGAAGAACCCCTACTCACAGTGAGCAGTCTGTCCCTCCAGGTTGTCTTGACAAAGCAGGATGGTTGGTCTGTAATCATTAGATCCTTGGAGTACTATGAACCTGCCTGGATCAGGAACCGGACTCCCGAGACCGCCACAGAGGGTTGACCCATATCCCACATTCCATTGCCAAGCACGTTACCTTGGAGCCAGCACAGTTTCAAGGAGACCTCGCTTACCTCTCTCCTCCTGCCTCCCCAAAGGACAGAGAAATTTAAAGAGTGTGCAGACTTTCATTTGAAACGATTGCTTTTTGTGTTGATCAACTGCAGCCTGCCAATCATGTCACCTTAAGACAGATGATCAAAACAGTCACTTGCATAAACCATTAAGATCACACAATTCATATTGATGTCTGCAAGTGTGTTAAATAGCTACCAAAAAACTTCAGTTACAGGGAAAGCAAAATGCTCAGTAAAATTTACAAATTTCAGATTGTATTTGGCAGAAGGCAAGACTTTCACATGAGCAAGAGGAAAATAGGAAGGATATAGGAGGGAGTAAGGAAAGGGTGAAGAATCGAGTGGAGGATGAACACCAGCATGGACTTGTTGGGCCGAATGGCCTGTTCCGTGCTGTACATTTTTTCTATATTTAAAAAATATAATGTGCATTCTGGTGAATAAAAATGGAACAAAATAAATTGCGAGTTCTAAATAGGCATGTCCTGAAAGTTTGCTATTGTACTCAATATGCTTAAGGGACCTGTACAACCTTTGGCACTATTCCATCTTTTCTTGCATTTTCATGAAGCATTATGCTTATGGTAGCATAATCAGAAAAATAGCCTTAAAAATAATGGTGAAGTTTTGCAATAAAATGAAATAAATGGTGGCTACATTTGCAGCAAAGGAAATGTTACGCTGAGGCAATGAAATAATTGCTGTATCAAAACACTTTAAATTAAAGTAGTCCATCAAAGGAAATTAGTATGTATCCCTAATATTTTGAGTATGTCAAATGCAATCAAGAGTGACAAAATAAAACTAGAAATATCTATCTACTTACACACACATATAGATTTATATTTGAAATCATTTTAATTGGTGCCCATTTTATATATGCAGCTTTTTTTTTAAAATTGTAACATTTAAATTCATTTTTCTGTCCTCCCTCGCGAAATACTCGAAGGATCAATTTGGGAACAATATACAGTGTGTATAATAATATTAATCCTTGTATTTGATATAGCACCTTATCATGTTGTTGAGATATCTCAAAGTGCTTTACAGGATATACTGTAAAATGAGGAAAATTTGTCTGTTGAACAACAACGTCCCATAACAGCTGTGGAGTGAATAACCAATGTTATTTTGGGGATACGTTAGGTAGGATACTGGGAGAAACTCCCTTCTATTTTCAAATAATGCTAAGGGATCTTTAACGTTTACCTGAACAGACTGACGGGACACCAATTTCACGTTTCATCCAAAGGATGGCAAGCGAAGTTCCGGTATAAGCTTAAAATGAACTGTTTCAAACAATTTCACTCAAAGTCAGATACTCAGTTGTTAAGTTAGTGGGGAATGATTTTTGAAATTGGAAGTAGAACATTTTTAAACGCTTTCTCAAGTCATGCCACAGAATAAGTGAACAGTACATGCTGGGTAACACATTATATGCAGATAAGTCCCTTGTGGGTTTCATTAAAATCTGAACCTAGAGGCACATTGCTTATCGACAGCACTGTGGGCATTCAAAGGGGTGGGGGGGGGAAGAGTGTTTTTCTTTTTAAAATATCATAACAAAATATTCATTTGGAACGCATTTGATTCTGTTGTGATCAACCAGGTGTCCCACACATCCAGAAAAGCACCACCATGCTAAAGTGTATCTAAACCAGAGTCAACCACCACTTACCTACACATGGAAATTTTCCCAAATAGAATAGAACATGCACTCTCTCTCTCCCCCATCTTATCTAATTCTGGAGAGTAGTAAGTGTAGATTGGTGAGAGCGAAAGCTTGGGGACCAGACAGCATTGAGGTACTGCTGGTATTTGGTTAGTTAGAACTGCACAGCTTGCATTGAGTGTTATCCACTGCTTGTATGGCTAGGACCACGCTACCCTTCAGAGCTTTAGCTTGCAGTTAACAGGGGACAAGTGGAAAGAATCCCCTCCCTCGTGTCTGGTCTGCTTATGGGCTGACCAGCCAGCCTGGTTGGTGTTTCGCCAACAGTGCATTGGAGTACTGCAAACTCACTGGCTCAGGAACCAAGACAGTCATAGCACAAATATGCCTAACGCTGCAAACATTTCATAATAAATAATACAAGGATTATTATTATATTATTATTAAGTTTGGCCCAGGTAAAGTATATACAGTATATACTGGAGTGAAAGTGAACTTAGTATGAGAACATAGAATCATAGAATTATACAGCAAAGAAGGCCCATCGAGTCTGTGCCGGTATGTCAGTCAGTCAATTTTTACACAGTACATGTTCTACAAACAGCTATGAAGTCAATGATCCATTTTATCTGGTGGTTTCTCGGCCAGACACGAGCAGAAACTCCATTCGTTTTTCAAACAGGATCATGGAATCGTTAACGTCCAAACGATTAGGCAGTCGTGACCTTGGTTTTGTGTCTCAACTGAAGGATAATAATAATCCTTGCATTTGATATAGTGTCTTTTCACGTCTTCTAGACGTCCCAAAGCGCTTCACAGAATATACTGTAAAGTGAATTGACTGTATATTTGTGGGCGAACGCGGCAGCCAATTGTGCACAGCAATGTCCCACAAACAGTCATGGATTGAAAATGACCAATTTATTGTTTTTTTGGGAGGGATTATTATTAGGTGTGTGGAGTAAGGAAACTTGCCCAAGGTTTCACCCTGACCTGGAATTGAACTCGGGTCTCTCACTTGGAAAGTGAGTGCTCTAACCACTGAGCTACAGGACTCCATTGTATGGAGGATGACACCTCCAACAACATAGTGGATCCCTCGCATTGAATAAACATGTCAGTCATGACTACATGAGGAGTTTAAAGTCCAGTGTGGGATTTGAACCCACAACCTTGTGACTCAGGAGTCAGAATGCTACCACCTGGGCCAGACTTAATAATAATATAATAATAATAATAATCCTTGTATTTGATATAGCACCACATCACATCTTCGAGATGTCTCAAAGCGCTTCACAGAATATACTATGAAGTTAACTAAGTAATATAAATTGAGACTTTAAACAACATTTCTGGAACTGTCAATTTTAAATTAATGACTATTTAATGAAAACAAAACATCTTAAATGTATTCAGTATTTCAAAATTCTCCAAAGGTCACCTCAGTCCTTCATAACAATCAACCGAGACCTACAAATTTCAATTTTTTATAAAAAAAGCAAAATTGTTGAATGTATAATTTTTTTGTTGAGTGCTTTGAATGTTAAGTGCTTACTCCTTAATGTGTTTCATCTATCATTTTAATCCTTCCACCAAAAAATAAACAAATAAATTGGAGCAATCCGTGTGCTGTGTAAAATGAATCAAGAAAATATGCTCAAGGAACTATCTAAGTAGTTTGCCTTGGAAGACATCTGTTTCCTTGCATTAGTGTGTTCAGTTACTCTGTCAATGACAGAATATAAAAGCTTTCTTTTTATAAAAAGATATGTTTCACATTTAGTCTTCAAACATATAAATTACAAATGGGCTTCACTTTACCCTGGAAATAAGAATTATTTTCAAACAATGTTTGGCCAAAAACTAGCAACAAACATTGATGCATCTCGGATGAAAGCATTTGCAAAACATTCACTTTCTGGTTCATTAAAAACACCAGGCAACCTTCAATTTATAGACTGTGCTTTACGAACAGTAATAAGCGGTTGCGTATACTTGCTGACCCATTACAAAATTGTATCATGATAGCGAGGTACATTTCGCTTGTATGAGGGACCCCATTCACTGCTCCACATGCACAGTCTGCTGGCGCAATTCTCATCTTTTTGCACTAAAATGGCAATCATTAGGTTGCAGTTGAGTTCACTTCCAAGAGATTTCAACTTTCTTATTAATGAGAACTACACGTCTGTATTCAAGAATTAACCAACAGCTTGGGAGATTGAGCCCCAATGGTTCACAAAGAAAGGACAAACTGCACCGGAGGGTTTGAATTGAAAGACAGTTGGGCGTCATTTGAATACGTTTAGAAACAGCAGGTGTAGAATTTTTCACCTTTTAGGAACATTTCCACTCGAGTTACCAGGAGCGGAATAAGAGGCACAACTGAAACTCGTCAGCCAAAACTTTCAGCGAGTTCCCAATATCCCAATCTCTGCTATCCACCCAGTCAGGGCTCAAACATGCTCACTTCTTGGTTTGTGTTCAAGCTCGTGTTATGTTTCACCTCACCTTTTCACCATGCCTCAATATCTAAAATCAAACGTCATCAGTGGATTTGTGACAATCATACGAGAGGGGCTCCCAATCCTTCCCTATGAAACGCTTTTGAAATGTTCTTCCGACGTGAATAGGTGCAAATTGTTGTTGCTGCGAGACGCTGTCTGGGGTGAGGGGCGCTATATGAATGCAAGTTGCTGTCGTAATATTTTCATTTGTCTGTGAATATTTATGTAGCAGATCTTGATCATGACATTTGAAACTGTAACCTCTTTTGTACGCCAAGAGAATCAGTTCAGAAATGTCCCACAAAAAAACGTATCTTGAACAAAAAAAAAGTCGTACTGGGGAGAGTTAAACAGAGAGGAGAGGCATCATGTTCATGGCAATATTGTACAATCGCTCTTGCTGTTCATTACTGACGGGTTCTTGAGTTTTGCAGATAGTTCATTGCCGTTAACTGTTCAAGTAGAACTTAAAATGTCAGTGATTCTGTAAAGGTCAAGTTTACTATATAAGCTGGAACTAACATGTACCACTTTCTCAAGGTTTCAATTTTTTTTTGCTCCCACATATAGATTAAATGTAAATTACATTTTAACAAAATAGATATTCTAAGCCTTTTTCTCCCTTTTGAGTTTTTCCTCTCTTCACTTTTGAAAGCCTATTTCGATACTGTAGTTCTATGGATAATAGCAAATTTGCTGCACCATATCCAAGTGACTGCAGCAAGGTAATAATCCTTGCACGTGTGGCACATAACAACTTGCATTTATATAATGGCTTTCATGTAATGTCTCTTTACAGAAATGGTGCAGACCCCAAGCCAGGAGGGGGGCAAGAGACGAAATGGTAGATTTAGGCTCGGTTGCCAATAGTAGGGGAAAAGGATGGATACCAGACCTGCTTGCTGAGTGCAGATGATAAATTATAATTTGAGGAGAGGGTCATAAAACTCAGGTTCATTAATTTAACAGAAAAAAGTGGAAAAAATCTAATAGAGGTCTTCAAAAGCATTATTCCCACTACTAGAAAAATCTGTAACAAGGCTCATGAAACTCAGGACTATCATCAAAAAAGTTAAGGGGGAAGGGGAAGTCTGAAGAAATGTTTCGTTGCAGTGCATAGACTGCTTTGCCACAAATGGCTATTAAGTCTGAGGTGCAGGGAATTGTAAAACATTTGAAGAGGAATAATATAAAGTTAGTTAAATAGGTACAGGAGTCCTGTAGCTCATTGGCTGGAGCACTCGCCTTGAAAGCGAGAGACCTGGATTTGATTCCCAGCAGGACGAAACCTTGGGCAAGATTCCTTACTCCACACGCCTGATAATAATCCCTCAAGAAAAAATAACAATAATAAAATTGGTCACTTCAATCCACGGCTGTTTGTGAGCCGCTGCTGTGCGTTTCACCCACAAATATGCAGTCCATTCACTTTACAGTATATTCTGCGAAGTGCTTTGAGACATCTAGAAGATGTGATAAGGCGCTACATCAAATGCAAGGATTATTATTACAGGGAAAGAGCAGTTAGGTTTACAGTACACACACGCACACTTACACTTCTTCCAGAGGAGTTACTAGAATGTGAACTCTGGCGGATCTTTCTCTTCATAGTCCGAGGGATGCTGAGCACAACTCCAGTTCTCCCTACCGCTGTCCCCACACGCTTCTAGCTCAGTGCATTAGATGTGATCACAATCAAATTTGCCTTTAGGTAATCTAACTCAGCAGAGTTTTCCTAATTCTATTATGATGCTGATAAGCTTTCATTCTAAGGTGTCTCAGACTGTCAATGAACACCAGGGTTAGCCATAAAGGCTTTTATGACTGGAATGACCCTGATTTAGGACGTTATCTGGGTAGTTTCCAAAACCTAATTTATGATGCCATCGAGACTTTGGTTTCTTTTAACCACAGAGTAAAAGACTGACAGAAAAAGATTTATGATACCAGTATGTAGAACTAATGTATAAAACAAACCAAGGAATTAGCTTTCATCTTATAAATTCCTTTTTGGGGGGGCGGGGGGGGGGGGAGAAGAAAATATGCCATAGAAGAAAATGAAAGAGATAATAATAATTCTTGCATTTGATACAGCGCTTTATCACATCGTTGAGATGTCTCAAAGCGCTTCACAGAATATACTGTAACGTGAATTATTTTGTGGGCGAAACGCAGTAGCCAATTGCGCACACAAACAGTCATGGATTGAGTGACCAAATTATTATTATTTTATTTATTTACTTGAAGGAATTACTACCCCTAGAAAGCAATCAGTCAATCAACTAACAATCGGGTACCTACTTATTCCTAGGTAAAGAGGCATGTGGAGAAAAAACTTGCCTAAGGTTTCACCCTGCCAGAAATTGAACCTGGGTCCTCTCACTTGCAAGGCAAGTGCTCTAACCAATACACTACAGGACTCCATATAAAAAACATACAGCTGTCAATTTTGGAATAGAACTTTTAACTGATGAAGCTGGCTTGTATAACCCATTCATGCATCTTTTTAAAATTTGCTCAGCTTCAACCCCTTCTGTATCCAATTTAATGCCTGAAAAACACTGGTCCTTTTAAGACTGAATAACTGAACATCTTAAAGAAACTTCTAAATTGTAACAAGCTACAATTACAGAGCAACGTTTCTGATTTCTGATGCAGTGGCTGCACAAGTATGATTATCAATTGCACAATCATTCAACAATAGTCCATAGCCTAATTTGATTACATGACTGGCAATATTTTAGGTGCCATGAGTTGGTGCTTTACCGTTATATTTTCTTTAAAATGACACTTTAATACACCTCACTTTAGAGAAGGAAGATGTAAGAAATTGTTGGAATGATTAAAATCTCTCGTGATCGATCACAAGACAGGCTACAGTGAAAAATTGCTAGGGAAGTCAACGAGCTTACAAGTTATGAACTGAATATTTCTCCAGCTGATAAATCAACATTATGATTCAGCATCCACCCGCTTGGTGGGTAAATATACCCAGCCAGAAACATTTTCCCATGAGCATAAACAGAAACCAATATAAACAAATACTTTTAAAGCGATTTACCATGAATAAGAAGGATGGAGTCCTGTAGCTCAATGGTTAGAGCACTTGCCTTGCAAACGAAAGGACCTGGGTTAGCTTCCTGAATGTAACTCGAGAACTAGTCCTTCCAAAAACATCTAATTCATGGGCTGAGCTAAAATGACCCCACATGAACAGGAGTGATGGACTCAAAAGCAAGAAGAGGGAGACATTTAGAGGTGCTCGAAGGCGCAGGCAAAAAAAAAACACAGGTTTAGGTGATACGTGAAAGCAGAAAACGAGTTTGCGAGGTGAAGTGATTTTGCAAGTTAGTTCCTGAAGACTGAGGCAACCTTTGGTGGACAGGAGCTCGTAAATAGGAACCCCAATTACCTGATTATTATTGTGCTTGGAATAGAATACTTTTTAATTTTATAACCACAATACAGATATTAAGCAGAATACTTGCTTGTGGTACATTGCAAAGGAAACAAAATGCCCATTGAGTTACCAATATGACAAGGATTAAGTGACAGTTAAAATTCTGGGCAAGCAGTCTTAAATATTTTCCACTGCTCAATGCAAATTTGATGAAGTATAAATTCACTTCACGAAAACAGCAGAATAACTGATGTTCCAAACTGGTAAATACCAGCTGGCAGATATCAGTTTTCGGACTATAATGACAAATTCAATTATTGCCTGCCATGTACTGGGAGACGTTTTTAGCTTTTAGCCATTTCTGGGCAACACACTCTGGCAAACCATTCATTTTCCACTGTATCTGTGAATCAAAATGGTTTTAAACAAATTGCCCTTTTCATACAAGCAGGTGGCAAGCAGGCCTGCTGTTTATCCACTACAAGCAAAGAAGAAAATCCATTGCTATCTAAGATGCATTTGTCAGAGGTAGGAATGCATTATTATAACCTGACAATCTGAAGTTTAAGGTTTAATGTGTAAATGAGTGAGTAGGCGTCGCGGGCTGCAAAATAGAATATTTTTGTGATAAGTGTTTTTGCCTGCAGACTGTCTGCGATTAAAGTGGCAATGTGTCACCAAAAACATCAAACTATTTTCCAGCAAAGTGCACTTCCATATCAATCTGCAGAATGCTGCTGTAAAGTCATTTTTATGGTATACGTGTTCTGTTCTCAACAGAATTTGATAATCACATTTCTTACAATGGAGGCTGACAACTGCAAGAGAGGACAGAGCCACTGTATCTTGACAGAACACAAGGTACATGGCTTATTCTGACACTCAGGGGTTATGGCTAACATCTGCACAATTACAATATACAATTATTGGAGCGTGACGTTATCAAAACTATTCACTTTGATTCCCGGAGTCTCAGATAAATCTAGTAATTTCAAAGGTAGCACTTTAATTTTAAAAATATATGTATATTGTAGCTTCTTTCATGTACAGGATGAAATTTGATTACTGCTGTGTGTTTGATTTCTAAAGCTTTATTCATCTTACGTTATAGTTATATGATGTGCTATGGTTATAACCCTTGCATTTGATATAGCACTTTATTACGTTGTCAAGATGTCTCAAAGCGCTTCACAAATGTAACATGAATTGACTGTATATTTTGTGAGTGAAACACGGCAGTTAATTGCGCATAACAATGTCCCACAAACAGTTGTGGATTGAGCGATCACATTTTGTTTGTGTTCATATAAAGGTGCATAAACCAGAAGGATTGGACAGGACTTGAAGGGATAACTGCACAACATGTGCTTTGATAGCAGAGGGATGTCTCTGGCAACAAGATAAGGTATCTGGAAATGATACTTTTGAATGAAAAGCAATTTAGGTTAAGGTGATTTGTCCATTACATTTTTCTCAGCTTACAAATCATCGCTCGATATGGAGGAGGCTGGAAGTTTGCTACATGGAGAAAATCGAATATAGCATTAAACTGGTAAATATCATAGCTGATAGTGTATTGGAGCCCTTAACAGTGGCAGAACCTGAAGCCAGATCAGTGGGACGGGGAGGAGGTCACCCTAAGCACGGTCAAAGAGGAAAATCTTCAAGCAAAAATCTGAAAATGGGGGCAAAGCGGAAGGATTGAAGGAGAGTTCCAAGGACTAAAAATTCAGATGACAGATTGGAAATTCATATTATTTATCATTTAAACCATTTTTGATTTCGTTACTCGCTCCATAGTGAACCCAATTCTGAGTTACAATACTTTCTGTTATTGGAAAGGGAAACTAAATTATGTATACATTTTCGGGTTCCTCCGCAACAGGCAGATTGTTCCAAGACTTGTGCTACTATTGAGGCAGCTTTTGCAGGTGTACTAGTGTGGTTCTTGGCAAGTCACCTGTCATGTTTTTAGTACCTACTTCCTTACAACAATCTGGAGATCAGTAGCTCACCATATGGCAAATCAGGTGTATGTTGTACCTGTATCCGACTCGTCAGAGACACTGAATATTCAAGCACAAAGGTAAAAGCCACAAATACATGAGAAAAAAATGTTCCAAATCTTCAACTAAAACATTCCCCATGGTTACTTTTCTTAATACAAGTGTCTGCCAACAGCAAATTGCAGCTGCAATTTAAGAAAAAAATTCCAATGTGCTATTGCAAAAATAACCAATTCTGTTAAAAAAAACTTCAGGACAGAATGCCTTTGGAATGGAGATGTAATGGTGTATTCCAGTGTGTGCTTTGAATGCATGTAAAGAAACACATTTTACAATGTTAAAGGAGTCTATCAGTGCTATAATGGTTTCCATTTAGATTTTATGAGAATAGCAAAACTCAGGGCAATAAGCTTTAGCAATAAAATGGTAGGTAGAGTATTTCACTTCAGGTCTGGGGATGGGAGAACAGAAATAAAGCAAGAATAATAACTTGACTTATAATCTTTCTGGTAAAGCGTTTAAAAGTCTCAAAACATTTGATCAATATAACGGTGAGCGCTAAGCAGGAAAAGGGAGATATAAAGACTTTGACAAGAGGCATGGTTGAAGAGATACATTTTTTAAAGGAGCCATGTGGAGAGAAGAGACATAGCAAGATAGCGATCAAGGTTTTGGAACCAGAGAACAGGTTCAAGGCGGCTCAAGGCTCTCAACCACCTGAGCTAACACTAACAGCAACAATCTCACTTCCAAAGCCAGCTGGATTAAACTGATCCACTGGTTAATTTGAATTATAATGCACAAGAAATGTTGTGTGTTCTAAGCACTTCATAGTCTACGATAGAACAAAATATGTAATACGCATCTGAATACACATTTTAATATCATGCAAATATTTATTGGGAAACTGCTCCTCTGAATATTAGTTGTTTAACTCGTGGGAATTTTTCAGTGTACAAGGCTCTAATCATTATTTTAATTGATCTATGCATCCCTCTGCCTTGCAGTAACAATGTGGCTTTCATTTCCCACACACTATCCTTGCAGCCTTTTTATGCGAGATTGCAGTGAGCAGCCAGTCACTAGGAATGTATAAGACTTGGCCTGCTTTCAAATCCAGGACTGTAGTGTAACACCAACCGGTCTTAAGTCTGACAATCCACTGTACTATGCATCCAAAAAAGATTAAACATTACCACTGCGTTTTTACTTGGATAAGACCAATTATGTTTCCTCGAAACTGGCACAATTAATTAAGTTGCATCTGATCAGGGAGTTGGACCACACCCTAAAGAAACCTCGGGATAGGCAGATGAATCCGTCAAAATTTCCAGTCAATATTGTCGACTAAGGTGACGTGTCTTAAATAGGCAATTCTCCTAATGTGCAAGAATCAAGGCATGTCATCTTATTGTAAATTTGTGGCCCTGACATGAATATCACACAGGCTTAAGTGGATACCCAGGAGTTACATGCATTGCTTTCCAAACTGATGCTACTAAGAAGAGTCGGGAAGGTTTTTAAATGCACTGTCAAACGCTCGGAATTCAACTTTGACAGCTGATGAAGTGCTTCAGTAGTACTTGTTTAAAGGCAGCAGCTGCAGGTGAAAGATAATAAGAGTACCTTCCTTTATCTAGCTGTTAATTCATTGTGAATGTGAACCCCGTAAATCTCTCGCAATATTCTACCAAAGATCATTTTCACTTGTAAATAACCAAATGTAAACCTAAGCATTAATTAATCAATCAGCTTTTGAAAGATCATGTCCTTTTTCATTTAATGAATGTTGATAAACAATGTTCAATCTATATAATTTTAAAAAGATTTAATTATTTTGCCCATACAGTATATTCTGTGGAGCTCTTTGAGATGTCTCAACGACTTGATGAGGTTCAATATTAAATGTAAGGATTATTATTATTCCAGCGCCTTGGGACGTCCTGCCAACGTGAAAGGCGCTACACAAATGTAATCTTGTAATTATTAACAATCATTCTGATTTGAGAAAAAAATAACTTACTTTTAGATAGCAACGATGGTCTCTAGATAACAAACTAGAGCATCTAGTGGTCCAAACTACTTTAGGGACATTTCAATACATTATGCGCAAATAAAACTTTGGAGCCCCAAAACAGCAAAGAAAGATGAGCATTTATTAATTCTGAATTATATTAAATGAGTGGATAGGCAAGACAACAAATATGCAAGCTAGAGTTGTCAATTAAAGCCTTTTATGACCTATTTTTCAATTGCATCAACGTAATCTACTGCATTTAAACAGCACTTCTTTCATGACACAAATTCAAGTCTACTCAATTTTAGTAATACATTTAGAACTGGAATTAACATTGATTGCTGAATTAATCCATTTGTATGTACCAAGTAAACTGGACTTAAAATTAACTACTGAGAATTACCATTTAAGCTCTGAAATATTACACCTTTGATGGAGGCCAATATCTACTATTACAGTGGAATCCCAACTGATGTTATAGCGACTATCCTCCTTTGGGAGTAGTGGGCAGAAAGTTCAGAGGAAATGACTTGGTGCTGAGCTGGCTCAATGGTACTCCAACTCTGCAGTACTCCAGGGCACTGACGATGGATGACAAGACTAGACAGCCTGGCTCATCAGCAGGATACGGAGGGCAGGCCAGTCACTGGAACAGGAATTCTTCCTACTAAGCTCCTGTTAACCTAGCAAGCCAAAGTCCCAACAGGTAGCTGACCAAAAAATGGGTAGTTTGCCAGATAGTGCTTTCAAGGGTAAGCTCTGCAGTTTTTGCTGGTTAAACTCCAGGGGTAACTCCCGCAAAACATATCTGGGGTCCCCAAACCTTGGCTCTTGCTAAACTGTGGCTGATAATTCCCCAAATTAGATAAGTAGGTTTCTTCAGGGAGAGATTGTGCATCCCATTCCATACACAGAGAAATTTCCACTTGTAGGTGGAACATGGTTTGGATACTCTTATGCCTGATGTTGGGTTACCACACACCAAAACACCCGGCTAACCAAATAAAAATGACATAGCAAGGTGCCATTGCGAGTTTGACAACAAGTGTGCATTCAGGTGGTTCGCTCCTTGTTTTATAGATGGTTCGACAAAAGAATGGCCATCTTCCAGGTTATCACCAATGTCACTTCTCATTTGCTGCACATGAGCAAAGCAGCAAGTGAAATTCGTGGAGAACTTTCAACTCATCAGTCAGTCATATATTACAGGAAGCAAGCTATGTAATCCATAAAGTTTTACTGTAACAGAACAAAAAAGCATCTAAACGGACTGATTCATATATCACTGTCAAATATCGAAGGTACGAGTTTTACTGTAATTATCCCACATAAGAATCAGCTGCTTTGCAAATTACTGTATTTCTAGAAACTTCATTAAAAAAAAAGCTAACAAAATCACCTCTTTACACATCTGAGAAAAACAGTAAAAGGCAATTTTGAAATAGTGGGAAGCCTTGCTCTCGAAGTTCATTTATTGGTGGCAGATTCTATCAATTTTCTGTGTTCTATTATTTTTTTAAATAATGGTAGAACTGGCACAGCATTGATAGAAAAGTTAGATAACTTTTCACAGCACTGCAGTACAGAAAGAAACTTGATTCGATGGGTCAGGAAGCAATTCCATTTTAGCCCACTGTAAAGGGTAAACAAATTGATTTCAAGACCTCACTATATAGCATTCCTGAGAGAAGCAAGTAGGACAGCAAATTGCTACCCACATCATCTTGTAGGGGCACCAGTGCAAACATTTGTGTTTATAGAGATCTGCTATCAAAATTCACGTTTACAATACAGAGAGCATCCACATCAACATTTGCTGACTTACGCCGTCCTCGCTGGTCTCCCCTGCTCCACTACTCACGAAATTCAACTAATTCAAAACTCTGCCACTCGCATTCTTACCTGCACTAAACTCCTTACCTCGATTACCCCAGTCCTTGTCAAACTCCATTGGCTCCCTGTCACAGAGCAGATCGATTTCAAGATCCTCACTTGTATTTCAATCCTTTCTCGCCCTGGCACCCCCTATCTTTCCAACCTGCTCTCTCTCTACACTACTATTATTTTTTTTGAAGGAATTATTACCTCCGGGAAAGCAATTCGCCAATATCTTTTCAAAGCAATGAAACAAATGAAGATATAGTTACCTTTTTAAGAGCACTTTTTGTGTCCAATTTCAAAGCCTTGATTTTACAAAAAATAGGATATTTTTGTAAGATTTCATTGTGGTGCCTCATTTCTTTAAAGTTTTCGTTACAAAATGATCCATGTACACACCAAATTGATTTCTCAAGGTCCATTGCAAGCGCTACCCTTTCTTTCATATGGGAATTCTATTAATTGTGTGATGCACAGAATTAAATGTTAATTAAATGTGCGAACTCAAGGTTAAAGTCTATTATTCCATTTCCCTTTAAGAATTAAGCCATGTGCCAACCGAACCTGTGTCAAAAGCAGAAGCTTTTTTGGCTAAAATAAAGAACAACCAGTAACCAGTTCTGATTTATAGGATGTACATCTGAGGCCTACTGGAAAACAAAATAAAGTCTACAGACTTTGAGATTCACGTAGTCTCTACTAAACACGAAGGCTTAAATTTAAGATGCACCTATGAAGACTGCTGTACACCAGGAGTTGCTTAATCTTCAACATACAAAGCTGCTGGATATTCTAATTGCTTTTTCTGCATCTCAAATCCATTAATTGTAGCAACAGAACATCATGACATTTTCCTAATTAAGACATACAAAGTCTTACTTCTCACTATTGACAGCTGGAGAAAAAAACTCAGCTTTTCTTTATCATTGGTTTGAACCACAGCCAAGTTGAGCTCACACTGCATTGCGGCCTTAGTGTGTGAAGAGTTTTTGCTGAGGTTGTAGTTGGCTGCCTGCAGGGTGAGAATTCAGATTCAGACATTACTGAAACATCCCCGCTGCTCGGGTGCCATTGTATACGTCGATGGGTTACTATAATAACCACGTAATCGAAGCCCACTTAATCAAAGGAGGTAAACAAGACAAAAGCCTAGATTCACTTCTGTACAAAATTGCACGATTTGTATTCAGGATTTCAACTGTATTTTCAATGCAAGTCCCTCCAATCAGACCCTTCAATATTGATTTGTCTTCATTTTGAAAGAATGCTGAAAACTTAAAGCTGCATGCCCCTATAATTAGTTTTGGCTAAACCATTGAACAATAGAGAGGTCTATTAACCATTTGAAAGGCAATTTGGAAAACTTTTCCTCGTTGTCATTTTAATATATATCTAAAGGGCAAAAAGTTAGCCTGACAGGTGTGCACCACTCTACTGCAACATATTTCAGTAGTCCAGAATACATTCGTATAAAATTCCATCTCTTGTTTATCCAAGACCAGTTTGCCTTGAAATTGAAAAGGTAAAACAGAAATGAGGAAAAATCCAATACAAACGTGAAGCTGTCTCTTTTTGAGAAAAACAGCTATTGAAAGCATCAAAAAGTAAACAAATATTTCGTCCCAACTTGAACAAAGATAGAAATGATAAAGTTGACTCGTCTTACTGTTCAGAATTAAGGAAAATCAACCAAGGTTTTGTTTCCAATGGCTACTGAGAAACTCCTGGAGGTGCTTGTGTGTGGACAAAGGGTGACGATGGATTCAGCTGCAATCCTCCTCAAAGTTGAATAGATAGCTGATACATATCAGGTACAAGGATTATTATTATTAAAAAACACATGACATGTGAAGAATAACCACTTGAGCAAGTTAACAAGTTAACCGACTTCAGGAGAGAACAGGGAGATAAGCTGGTAAAGAACAAAACAAAATCCATAATATTCTTTGTGTCCTATTCGCAGGTGTACCAAATATGCTGCGCCTATTTATCAACAAATTGTCATGTAATAATGTAACACGAGCATCATAAAAAATTTGAGAGTTTTTTTTCAAGTGTCACCAAACTTTATTGAACACAATGGCGTCTGGATTTTCGAAACGTTTAACCGTGTTTTTTATTCATACCTATAGGTGACGCTGAAACAGCTGAACGGCTATCACTTGGAGGTGGTCTGGGAGAAGCTTGCGGTTTATCAACAGTAGGGGAAGCATCCCTCATACGACTTATGACGTTGTCTGAGAGCTGCCAAGACAAAACAGATCTCTGATAAGAAAATGTTGTTCACTTTATTGACCTAACATTACATTTGCTTTTAAAAACAAGCATTACCACAAACCATTTATCATTTCACAAACCACGCTCAGGCTTTATGGGTTTAAAGTGTCATCTGCCTGTACAGGTGGATGTTAAAGATTCCATGGCACTAATTCAAAAAAGAGTTTTCCCAGAGTCCTGGCCAACAAACCTCCAGACAAAAGTGGTCATTCACTTTATGGCTGTTTGCAGGACATTGCTGTGTGCAAATTTGCGCCCAGTACATAGTACTGGGATATTTATTATTACCTTTCTTCATAAAAAGCTGGAATTTACCTCATTCTTCCAGTGATCTTCTTAAAGTTTGGCTTAATTAAATAACACTTCCAGTATCTGCCAGCCATAGATTTTGTTTCACGCCATATACATGATCTCTGGAGTGGGGAGATATTTCTGGACCTATTTTTCACATCTCCACACTTGCATGAAAATAATCAAGCTATAACTTTTAAACCAATTTTATGTTTTCAACATTGATAAATATCTTCAATCGTGAGGCTGACTTTACCTTTTATTTATTGTGAAGATACAATACTGATCACATTTCACTGCTTGTGGGATAATATTCTTAAATCCCTCGCTAACTAGCTATAGAACCATGATACAGTCAATTCACTTTATAGAATATTCTGAGAAGTCTCAACGATGTGATAAGGCGCTATATCAAATGCAATGATTATTTTTATGACTTATATACATAGATTGTTAAAAAGCAAAAGGGGATTGGGATTTATAGAAAGTGCAAGACAAAATGTACTTATCCATAGATGTAATATATGACTTTTATAAAGTTTCAGTGAAAAAGATGTTTTCTTTTTCTCTAGCATTGTTGGAATTTGTAACTAAAATCCTCTTCTTTTAATGACTTACACTATCTTGGATGTGAGGTTCTATTTTGAATATAATCCTTCAACTTCAATTTAAAAATTCAACTCCAATTTAAAGCAACTTTTTAAAAAAAATGAAAGTTGAGTTAGGAATTTTATCTGGAGGAGAAGCTCATTATAAATTCGATTTAGGCAACAACTTTTGGTGTCACGGCTCATTGCATTGTTTGTAACCAGGGCTGTTGTCTTTTTTTGCCCATATGGCAAAATAATCTTTGAAGCTACTTTAATATGTCCGATTTGAGGTTGCCTGCATTGTGGACACATAAATTTCACAGATGAAAAAGAAAACTGAAGCACATAATTGATAATGACATGAACAATTTATCACCACCTCCATGTACTTGGGCTTCTGCAAGTCTGCATCAATGATTTTTTCATTACCAACACTTTTTCCATCTGTGAGGTTACCATTTCTACAAATGAATTTACGACTGTATATATAGTTTGTTGCTACAAAGCCACCGAACAGCTATGTTTAATATTTTGACAATTATTGTCTTACTTATTAAAACCAAATATTGCAAAGTTGAAATTCTAGATTTTACACTTCAATTTTTTTTAGCTAAAATGTTCACTTTCATCGTTTCCAATGCAGGGCTTTGAGAGCTGAACAGATAATGCAATGATAAATGAAGTTCCACTGGTGACATCATCACAGAACATCATTGAGAGCAATGTATATTGGACAATATTTAAAAGTATATCTGATTTAAAAGTGCTTTACATTTAAATTCTAGCAGAATTGTTTTCTTAGTTGGAGATAAAGCACACTGATATTGTCATATATTGATGATACTATTATTTAAATTATTCAAACGATTTGAAGGAGACCTTCAACTGCAGTGTTAGCTGACTCATCGTTAAGCAAATCAAAACTGGATAAACTGTAAAGTGGATTGACTGTATTTTGTGAGCGAAACAATATAAAGTATAGTAACCATCTTTAATTTAACTCACAAACTAACACTTTATCCCACATTAAGGGTGCTATAAAATACAATGTGTTATTGGTGTTGTGCCTACGCTGTGTTGCAAAATGAAACAAGTGCATTATTCAAAATGCAATACAGTACTATAACCATCTTTAATTCAACCCACAGTAACAGCCCTACTTTCTCCCAAAGCACATCAGCCTTCCCTTGTCTGCAAAGGATGTGCAATTCCTGTAGGAGAGTTCTGAACTTAAAAAAAATCAATAATAATCCTTGCATTTGATATAGCATTTTTCACACCAGGACATTTCAAAGCTCTTAGTTTAGTAGCATTGCAGAAGGCGTGAACTACCGAGCTTACTGCACAGAATCTGGCCATTTGGCCCATTGTGTCTGCTTTGGCTCTTTGAAAGAGCAATCCATTCAATCCCATTCACCTGCATTTTCAAACACCCTTGTAAATTACTCCTTTTAAGATACCCATGTACAGTAGTTTCATCTTGAAAGCTAATATGGATCCTGCTCAGCCCCTGCTCCCAGCAGGGTAGTACACAACCTAACAACTTTCTGTGAAAAATATTCCTCTATGTCTCCCTCTTTGCTCCTTCGGTCGTTATATTAAATGACCTTTTCATCCAGGAGTAAGATTAATCAACACTGAACAAGATGCATTAAATACATACAACTCTTACCCACAAAATATAGTCAATTCACTTTACAGTATATAGTATACAGGATAGCCACCTATTAATTAGAAATATCATAAATTGTTCAATTTAAAGTGCAAAGTGTTCTGACTGTATATATTTCATAGGCAAATGTGGCAGCCAATTTGCATAAACAGTCATGAAGTGAATGACCAATATTATTTGGAGGACTGTTCACCAGAAACTCTGTTCTCTTTTCAAATAACACCAAGGGAACTTTAACAGCAACAAAAACTTGCATTTAAAAAATCCCCTTCATGCAGGATAGTGTCTCAGAGTCCTGAACAGTAGTGTTTCCATGATCCCGGGCTGGGGAAAGAAGTGGACCAGTTCAAAGGTCTTTATTAAAAAAAAACTTAATTTTGCATCTTATCTGAAGGCCAGCAGATCTGCATTGGCGGTCAATAGATATTTGGTAGGTAAGGATATCAAGAGATATGAAGAAAAGGTGGGTAAATGGAGTTAAGGTACAGATCAGCCATGATCCAACAGAATGGTGAAACAGGTTTGAGGGGTTGAATGGCCTCCTCCTGTTTCCATGATTCTTTGATGAACTCACTCAAGAGACGAGCGAGCGTTCTACCTATAGACAGGCCAAAACCTAAATTACCATTCTTGGCCACTTGCAACTTTTTAAAAAATGGCCAATCAGTGGATTGCTTCGCAATTTGATTATGAGAAGCACAACTTATCTGATGTCTTATAAACTGAATGCACAATAAAATATTACTTTTATGCAAGATGTTTGCACCAAACACTATTGAGCAAAATGTCTGTTGCAAAGCTTCCAACTTACGGATGCGTTTGGTTTGGCAATTATAGTAATCATCTGGAAAATATCTTCTTGCCTCTTATTATAGAATCATAGAACCTTGCAGCACAGAAGGAGGCCATTCAGCCCACCGTGCCTGTACTGGCTCTTTGAAGAAGCAATCTAATTAGTCCCTCTCCCCTGCTCTTTTCAAGTAAATATCCAATTCTTGCCAAAATGGCCGATGTATGGCAAATAAACAACTAATGCCTTGACATCCTTCCATTTAAAACGTGAACAAAAAAATACAAGCATTAGAGTCAAATATCATGTTTTTATTAACAAACAAATATTATGTTTGGTATCGTTACATTATTACACATGAAACAAAATTTCTTGTTGATGTTTTGTTATCCATTACACATGCCACAGTACTCTTGATTTATTATTGTTATTTTTTTTAACTGATACATTTCACACAGCGAGTTGTTTGGATCTGGAATGCATTGCCTAAAGGGGTGGTGGAAGCCAATTCGATAACAACTTTTATGAGAAAATTAGATAATTATTTGGAGAGGATGGCGGGTCTATGGGGAGAGAGCAGGGGCAGGCATGATGGGCCAAACGGCCTCCTTCTGTGCTGTATAATTCTATGATACATGTGAATAAATGTTTGTAAACAACCAGGAGTTTCATAGAATCATAGAATTATACAGCACAGGAGGTCGTCATTGGCCATCGTGTCTTTGCCGGCTCTTTGAAAAGAGCTGTCCAAATCAATCCCACTTCCCCGCTCCCTCCCCATAGCCCTGCAAACTTGTCCTCCCCAAATAATTATCTACTTCTCTCTTAAAAGTTGTTGTCGAATCGGCTTCTACCACCCTTTAAGGCAGTGCATTACAGATGCGAGCAACTCCCGGTGTGAAAAAATTTCTCATCTCCCCTCTGTTTCTTTTAACAAGTATTTTAAAATCGGTGTCCTTGGGTTACCGAGCCACCCGCCACTGGAAATAGTTTCTCCTTGTTCACCCTATCGAATCCCTCATAATTTTGAAAACTTCTATTAAGTCTCCTCTTAGCCTTCTCTGCTCCAAGGAGAATAATCCCAGCTTCTCTAGCCTCCCCTCATAACTCAAGTCCTTCATTTGTGGCACCGCTCTGGTAAATCTCCTTTGCACCCTCTCTAATGCCTTGACATCCTTCCTAAAGAGTGGGGCCCAGAACTGAACACAGTGCTCGAGCTCAGGCCTAACCAGTGTGTGGTAAAGTGTTTCATAACCAGCGTGTGTTTGTGAATGCGATGCCTCTCTTCCAGTTACGATTTAGCTCTGGTGGCAACCAAAGGTGACCCATCAGGAGGCAGCGAGACCTTTTGTTGAGCACTTGACAAGAACATTTAAAGTAAAGCATTTAAGACATAAACACACACACACACAGTGAAACACAAGCAAGCAAACAGGTAGGTCGTTGTTTGTGAGCAAGTGGTGGGTGGGTGGGTGTGGGGGGAACAACTTTTTCATCTCACTCAGTAACCTGTAGCAATGACAGGCCTAAAGTCAGACGCCCCCTTTGAAAGTTTTAGATAGGCCAAGTTAAAAAGTTCCCCCCCACCCCAAACAATTTTTTTTCTTTGGGAGTGGGAATGTGGCCCTTGGCCCTTGTCAAGAGAGCAAGCAAGGTCCGCACAACTCTCTCTCTCTCTAGGTTTGCACTGAACACACGCCGCGGTAACTCACTCACCCTAATGCCCTTCACCACCGTAATCTGATCATTATCATCCGCTTCGAAGGAGACGCGTCTGGTGCTTCCGCTGCCTCCCATGGCCTCGGCGTTAACGGTGTCGGCAACGCACACAAACCGCTCATAAGAGTATAACCATGGAGCGCGCGCGCGCGCGTGTGTGTGTGTGGGTGTATATATATATTAAAAAAAAAGCCTCAAACAAGTCAAAGCGGACGCGATAAAGGTCGGTCAGCGGCCACCATGACAGCCCATGCCTGTCATAGGCCACGGCAGCAGCGTCGCCGGTTCCCGCCTCTTCCCACCCACCTGACTCTAACAACCGCCGTGATTGGTCCAGCCGCATACCCGCGATTGAACGAGAGCAGCCATAGGTCGGCAGTTGCTACGGCGACAGAGGAGGGTGGGACCCGTCCGCAACGTGTCGGGGGGGAGAGCGGAAAACGCGTTTGCTTGGGAATTAACTGTCTGCCGTTCAATTTATCAATAAAGTTGTATGCTTGACGGTTGAGGAATGGGCCACGGAACTGTGGGAATTGTAGTCCTAATTCTAATTCATTGCACACACAAGACCCAGACCACATCGTCATCACCATCACAATAATGATAGTAATAATCCTCGCGTCAGATACAGCGCCTTGTCGCGTCTGCGAGACGGCTCAAAGTGCCTCACAGGATATGCTGTGAAGTGAATTGACGCCGTTCTTGGTGGGGCCAAACAACTTGGGCGCAGCAGTGTCCCGCTTAAGAGTCGTGGATTGAAGTGGCCAAATTATTATCCGGTGACAAGACTGTTACACCATCACGTTACCAGTTCGCCTCCTTGACGCTACAACACAATCCAAGGATGATTGTGACATTTCCCCTATCCACGGGTGTATACGAGAGTATTGCAACAAAGCATCCTGATGCTGTTGGGGGGTTGGGGCTGGTGGTTGGACAATTAGATCTGCAAGGAATAAGATCGGATGGATTGAAGGGAGTCCCTGCACTCCCCGACCTCTCTGACCTCCTCTCTCCTCAAAACAGTGCCCGTGGCCTTCATTCCTCTGGGTCTGGCCTCCTCCTCCGTCCCCCGAGTCCTCCGCTGCACCCTCGGCGGCCGTGCCTTCAGCCACCATGCCCCGAGGCTCTGGAACTCTCTTCCTCACTCCCTTCGTCTCGCTCCCTCCCTTCCTATTCTCAGGTCTCGGCTGAAGACCTTTCTTTTCGACCGCGCCTTTGATCACCTTCCCCCCACCCCTCCCCCTGGCTTGGCCCCGGGGAACCGTTACTGTGAAGCGCTCTGAGACGCGGTCCGGCGTGGAGGGCGCCATATACATCCAAGTTGTTGCTCTGTCATAATCCAAACCAATCTTGAATTTGTGCTCCAGGGCGGAACGCTCCCTCTAGGTCCCGCCCCCTTCCGCTCTGATTGACTCAGCGCATTTGATTGACATCGCAATCTGCGTCTTGATTGGCCAGTCCGGTGTGATTGACACCACGACCTGCATCGTCATTGGCCCGGCGGGAGGGGTGTGCTGGACATCACCGTCTGCATTCCGATTGGTCAGGCGGGCGTGATCCGACGTCACCGCCTTCATGCTGCCCTGAACGGCCGGGGTGGGCGTGCGACCGACGTCACCGGCCTTCCCTCCCCGAAGTGGCGCGGGCGAGTGCCGTCGACGTCCCACCGCGCCCCGCCCCCTTAGCTCCGATTGGTCGGGGCGGGTGCGAGTGACGGAATGGGGGGAGGGGCGGGGAGGCGGTTGGTCGCGAGCCGCCCGGAGTCGGTTTAACCTCCAACCGTCAGTCGGCGCCTACGTCACCGCGCTTGGGGGAGAGAGAGAGAGAGAAAAAAAATGGCGAGCGAGACAGGGAAGTACAGGACTGCCATAAGCAAAAGTAAAGATCCCTCTGGCTTACTTATCTCGGTCATAAGGTAAGCCCAGAGGCGGCGAGAATGTTCGAGAATGTCCCCCGTTCGATAACGCGATTAAAAAAAAAAATGTGTTGTCGACAGAGAGCAAAGAAAACACTTTTGAGAGAAGTAAACACAGTCGGTGACTGACTGACTGAGTGAGTCAGTGTCTCCTCACCCGATATTCCTCGCATTTTGCGACAGCTCCTTATCGCGCCTTCGAGACGGCTCAAAGCGCTTCACGGAGTACGCCGTCAAGTGGAGCGACTGCACGTTTTGCGGGCGAAACGCGGCGGCTAATTGCGCCCACGGCCATGTCCCGCGACCAGCCGTGGGGGTACGAGTGACCCAACTTATTTTTTTTCGAAGAGGTTATTACCCCCCGGAGGAACGATTCCCCCCCCGCCAGTCGACTAACAGCCAGGGTCCGACTCACTGCTTGGTAAACAGAGGCGTGTGTGTGTGTGTGGGGAGTCAGGAAACTTTCCCGAGGTTTCGCACCGCCCCCCCCGCCCAGGAATCGAACCCGAAGCGTCTCACCTGCGAGGCGTGCGCTCTCACCGCTGAGCTACGGGACTCCACATTCGGTGAATGTATAGGCAATAGCCTAAGCTGACGCTCCCAGTACAGAGCTGGGGAGGTGCGAGGGATTGGCAGAGGTGCCTTCCTTTGGATGAGACGCTCAGTGGGGTTTCTGTCCCGCCTGCCCGTTCAGGTCCTGTGCCGCTACTCGAAAGGAGAAGGGAGCTTCTTCTCCGTCCGAGCCGATAAAGATTCGCTTCGTCGTTTGTTTGTGGGATGGTTGCTGTGTGCAAATTGGGCTGCCGCGTTCGCCTGCAAAATACGCAGTCACTATACGTACTGATTTTGAACCCTTCATTGGCACACAGTATTTTGTACAATACAGTGGAAATACTGGCATCCTTTACTTAAGAGTAATGACGGATTATTATATACAATCATGCAATGGAAATAATGAATGTTTAGCAATGGTTCACCCTGGATTCGACTGGTTTGGGAGCAGTGAAGTTTGGTTATTGCCAATCCTGAATCGTAATGTTTCAAATGTTTCAAATTTGCATAGTTCAAATTTATGTATTCAAATTAAGATGGCCTTGACTACTTGTTCAGCAGATATGCAATAAGAATCCTTGCATTTGGGACAGTGCCTTTCACACCGGGAGGATGTCTCAAAGTGATACTGTGCAGTGTAGTGACAGTCGTTTGTAGGTGCAACATAGCAGTATTGACCCATGAAACAGCCATCAAGTGAATTTCCAATTATGAGATATTGTTTGTGGACCTAACTTCAGCACAACCTTAGCGGTTAAGAACTATTAAACTTTGCTATTAAACAGGTGCTCCTATTGGATAATTCCAATTGTTAGTCGATTGCCAGATCGCTTTTCCGGGATAATAATCCCTCCAAAAAAATACTTTGGTCACTCAATCCATCACTGTTTGTGGGACACTGCTGTGTGCAATTGGCTGCTGTGTTTTGGCCACAAGTATACAGTCAATTCACTTTACACTATATTCTGTGAAGCATTTCGAGATGTCTAGAAGATGTGATAAGATGCTGATACCAAATGCAAGTATTGTTATTAATTTGCTTTTTGAGGTGTCTCAAAATATTCAGCCTTTGGTGTTTTATATTCAACCCTTAAATGACAGCTGTTAAGTTTTGGAACCTTTGACTTGTACCCCCCGCCCCCATTTACGCCATCTTCAGATCACACATGAAGACATTCCTTCTCAACCCTGCCTGCAGTCACCTCTCCCTGCTCCTTGGTTCAGCATCAAGCTCCACCACTGTTAAGCACTCTCTACCCTGTGGGAAGAGCGCTGTATAAATAAAGTAATTTTTGTATATTTTTATTTATTGTTTTGGAATAGTTATCCAAACTATAAATAATTTGCAAGAACTATTGATTTGTTGTTCTATCAATATCCCTACCAACCTGCCCGCTCTCTCTGTTCATCGGGCTCCGCCCTGCTCCATGTCTCCCGCCCGACCATCGGTGGCTGGACTTTCAGCCTCTCTGTCCCCACACTATGGAACTCCATCCCATGGTCCCTTTGCCTCACTTCCTCCCTTGTCTCTTCAAAGGCCGGTCTCAAGAGGCTTCTCTTCAACCGTGCCTTTGGTCTCCCTCCCACCTCTCTGCCTTCCCTCACCACTACACCATACCTCCCCCATGCTCGGGCCCCGACAGCTGACTGTTCAGCGCTTTGGGACGTCCTCCCGACGTGAAAGGCGCTCTATAAATGTAATTTTGTTGTTGTTGATTGGGTTTCATACACATCATGTGTCCATTCTTGCCATGAAAAATTTAATTTGTTACCTGGTGAAGATACTTTTTTTTAAAGAAAAAGGTGGATCGGTAGTTTTCTTGTGTCAAATCGTCATGATTTTCCTCCCATTTATCAACAGAAAAGATAGAACTCCAAAAAACCTGAAAAATACCTAGGCAGAGATAATTTTATTATGTGAATAAAAGCAGTTAATAGTCCTTAATTATTTGCAATAAAAATGGTCTTTTCCAGGCCTGTAGGATAGGAAGCCACTACCTGCTGAGTGGAGCTACTTTAGGGAAGCATCCATAATTAATTATACAGTCAAACCTGTTAAAGCAATCACCTCTATTCAGGAACCACCTGGAACAGTCCTTACCGATTTTCCACAATGGTAACACATCTATTCAACAACCACCTAATCTAACGCAACTAGTGGCCACTCCTTTTTTTAGCCCTGTTGGTGTACAGGCCACCCTTTTCTGTGGCATTTCTAAGTGAATTTAAGTATTTACCAGTAATGCATTATAATTTCCATGGGCTCGCAAGTAGACTCCTAATCATCTCTTAACTCATAACGCACTATCTCACTTATCGGCGGCTGCATTGAATTGCAGGAAATGAAGTTATGACCCATTGATGCATGCACCCTTACTGGCTGCATTGAACTACCATCCACAGTGCAGATTATTGATTAAATCGTATTTTCTACAACTTGCACAAGTTTGCCTGAAACTCATTCTTCGCATTAGTCACATTAAGTATTGTGGTCCTGGCTGATACAACTAATGTGAGTTTAACTGTAGTTTGGTATGATAGATAATTATAACAAGAAGAAATAAATTCTTTGAGCACCTAAAGATTTGTTTAAATTCAATCCTGAAAGTAATGATCCAGTCCATTGACCCTAATTAGTAAAATTGCTGATATGCAAATTAGATAGAGGTGGAAAGCAGGGCAGCGTAAACTAGAAATGATGATAAATTTATAAATCTACAAAATGTGATGTGTATTTCGGCGCCAAGTTTGGTCATCAATCTAATATTTCACTCACTTTCTAAAAGAAAATGTCATACTGTGGAACTTTTTAAAGAAAGGGGAATACATTTTAAATAGTCCTATAGCTTAGTGGTTAGAGTACTTGCCTCACAAGTGAGAGGACCTGGATTTGATTCCCAGCAGAGCAGGGCGAAACGTTTGGCCAGTTTCCTTACACCACGCTCCTCTGTTTACCTAGCAGGAAACTGGAATTTGGATAATCTTTCACTTGGAAAAGACCCAGTTGTTAGTCGATTGGCGGATCGCTTTTCAGTGATAATAATTCCTTTAAAACAATTATAATAATAATTTGGTCACTCAATCCACGACTGTTTGTGGTACACTGCTTTGCGCAGTAGGCTGCTGCAATTCGCCCACAAGTATACAGTCAATTCACTTTACAGTATATTCTGGGAAGCACTTTGAGATGTCTTAAAGATGTGAGAAGGTTGCTATATCAAATGCAAGGATTATTATTAATATGTTATGGAAGAACGAAATGCTTTTTTACCTTGAGGTCAGCAAAACAGTAAGCATAAATCCAGAGGATTGCTTGATCTGAGGAGTTATGCCTTGAATCCATGTGGACATAAGAAGTTGAGATACATTCAGAAGCCTTGTGAAATGTGTTGATAATACAGTTGCATCTTTATGTGAATTTGGTCTGTGTTTTTAGATGTGCTATACATATTTGGTTTTATGTGATTTTAAAATTGAACACCATTGTTTCTGGAAAAACATGATTTTTTTACAGATAGTTAGTTATGTTTGGCATCTGTAATTTTATGTTTAATCCAATTCAAATGTAAAATTTGAACTGCACATATCAGCGGCACTATGACAGCTTGACAGAAAAGTTATTTGGACCAAAACAGTTATTTCGAAGAGTGCAATAATTTTATTTGTGTAATCTGTTAACTAATAGTTATCTTCCAGCATATAAAATTGAAAAAGGTTGTAAACTGTACAATGCTGATAATCTGCAAATGTGTGAGAATGAGTATTATAAAGTGGAGTTAGAGAAGTGGATCGAACAGGAGATATTTCTACATTAAAGCATTGGTATAATCATTTTTAAATGTCAGATTTATTATAGTGCTTGAATACAAGCGTAGGTTGATAGAGATGGTTATTAATTTGCTGACTCATGAAATCATATTAAAAGGAATTGCTTATAGTTTTACTGATCTATTTACCTTTGTATCTCTCCTGTAGAACGCTTTCAACTAGTGATGATGTTCATGACCGAGAAGCCGAAAAGGGCCGACTGGAGGAAGCTTATGAGAAGTGTGACCATGACTTGGATGAATTGATTATTCAGCATTACACGGAGCTTACCACAGCAATCCGGACGTACCAGAGCATCACCGAACGCATCACCAGCTCGCGCAACAAGATCAAGGTGGTGAAGGAGAACCTGCTCTCGTGCAAAATGCTGCTGCATTGTAAACGGGATGAGCTGCGCAAGCTGTGGATTGAAGGCATCGAACACAAGCACGTCCTGAACCTACTGGATGAAATTGAAAACATCAAACAGGTGCCACAGAAACTGGAGCGATTCATGGCAAGCAAACACTACCTGCATGCCACAGACATGCTGGTACGTAGCTAATCTGTCAAATGTTAATGTGTTCAGAACTTGGAGAAGATGCTATTCAGAGCAAATCTGAAAGCAAGTATTCTGGCATGTCAATTGCCATATGTAAGAGAAACACAGATGAGTGTTTTAGACCATAAGTAAGAACCGTGTTTTTAATAATAATGTCATCAATACCATTTTAATGAGGTTTATGAAATAAATGGATGATCCTAATGAAGAACCAATAATTGACTTATAAGAAGGATCCTTGAGAGGATTGAGTGGGAATTGGAAAAAGTAATTAAAGGAGAGGCAACATGGGTTTGTAATACAGTACTATTCTTCCTGTTGGTGTGTTGGGATTAGGTTTACTGTTCAAGGTGTGGTGTTTCAATGTGGCTCCTGACTCGCCTCTTCCGATTGCGAAATGGGTTGCACATAATAATCCTTGACATTGACATCGGAAGAATCCTCTTGAGCTCTTCGCAGGATTTCCTGTAAAGTGCATTAGTCACTGAGGACAATAGGAATGATACTCAGAATTGGAGACCTTAAATATCTCAATCTAGAAAGTTCAGGATCTATTGAATGGTGGGGATTAAATTTGTTGGACAGATTGAAAGCAAGGTGATCAAGATTATAATTAGAAGAGAGACGTGAGGCAAAAGGTCAGCATTCTCTTTCATACAGCTAGCAACTGAACCATGAAGGGAGCAGAGTTATTGAACAAAGTATTCACAGAAGGTTTCAACACTGCGCTGCTGATGAGAGTACAAGACTTGACCATTTGTTCTACAAGAAAACCCTGTTATTTTCCACCCAACAACCTCCCCCCACCCGCCCCATATAATATTACTCTGTTGCTTATAGCAATCTCGCTCTCTGGAACTCCATCCTGAAGTCCCTCCAACTTGCATGCTCCTCCCTCACTCCCAACTTTTAAGCAAATCTTTTATTAATATTCAGATTTCTCTTGGACCGTGATTTTGGTCTTTCTGTGTACCCAAACAGCTGTGTGAAGCATTTTGAGATTTTCTCAAAGGTCTTTTCCAAGTGAAAGATTATCCAAATTGTATTTTATTGTAGTGTATCTGTACCTATGTACTGTCAGCACCACTTTTCCTGTAATTCACACCTGCCTTCCTTGCATTTACCAATTTCAAGTAAATGCCTTCACTTCTGGCCACTGTCTATCAGAATTTGCATACTGCTCAGTATGCCTTTTTTCACTTCAGCCCAGACACAGTCAGTGAGCTATCTGTCTGTCCATCGACTGATTGTGTCATCACATCTGTTGCTGATGTAGTGACAAACCTCTGAAATCTGCAACCTGGAATTTAAGAGTGGTGAGACTTGTAACAGATGTTGAATGCATCTTTTTGTTAATACCTACATATGGTAAACTAAATCTTCCCTGGCTTAATTCGTCTCAACACTTAAGTCATCATGCTGTCAATATCGCGACTGCATTTATTTATGTATTTATGCATATACCTAACTTGTCACTGAACACTTTTCCTTAAGAGTGACAACTTTTCAGTTTACTCTACCCACCTACATACATATATATATTTTTAAACTTCAAGCCTTTTTATGAGGATTTGATCACTTTAGTTCAATTGCTTATTGTAATCCCACCAGAAGTTAATTGCCTGTAAGAAAAAACTCTGAGACAAAATATGTCCTTTGACAGCTTTCGGACCTGCATTTATCTTGAAACAGCCTGTTTTTGAAATGCTGTGTGAAGTACAATTGATATTTTCATGCATTTTTCATTCATAGAATCGTTAATTTGCTACAGTACAGTTTATGTGACCTGAAATGTGTTACCAGTTACATAGAAACAGATCCAGTAAATTATGTTCTTTTGTGGAAATGCATTGAACAAAATTGCTTTGAAATGTTCCGATTAATTCATATGGGTAAATACAAAGTGATCTTGAACATTTTCATGTAGTTCAATTTATGCGTTTTAGTGAACAACTACCTTTCCTTATTAAAATTACCTTCCTGTTTATATGTAATTTATGCAAGCACATGAACATCATAATTAATGCTTAGTGGATCACATTCTTTAATTTCCTTTCTTTTTCCACTTAAATTAATTGAACTAATTTTGCCAGTGATGCATGCTTTAGGTTTCTAAATTGAAATTGAAATTTCCATATTGTTTTCATAACACTGCTGGAGATATAGTTTTATGACTTGCCTTATGAGCTGAATTGTTTCATCTTTGAATGTTCCAAAGGAGATGTGCAGTAAGATGCCTTCCAGAATGGCATTTCTAAATCATTAATGACATCCAGTAATATCCACTTAATACAATTCTGGTAAAAGTGAGTCTTTATCAAGCTCTAATCCAACCGTGCTGAGGCTTGCAGTACTCCCAATGCACAGTATTATGGATTGGTTGGATGACCCATAAATTACAATTTAAACAGACGGTGGGGTCCTGATCTGGGACATACTGCTACAGAGATTAACAACAACATTAAGATGAGAACTGGGTTTTTCTTCAGAGAGGAATTCCTCGTTCGGAGCTCTCCACAAGTAGCTCCTTATAAAATCATGCAACACATACAAAAGTCATTTGGCCCATCAGGCCTGGGCCTAATCTTTGAAACAACTATACATTTAGTCCTATTCCCCCACCTGTTCCTCATACCCTTTTCTGTATTCTTTTGAACTCCTCATAAGTAACTCAAGCAACACTGGCAGACAGAAATCTTAGAGCAGATCACCTGGCCAGCCTCTTAGGTATGGGAAAAGTGTAAAGGGAAGACTAAAAGATAGTTTGTGAGAACAGAAATATTTGATATTAAATTGATTTATATTTTGTTCTGAATGTGATGAGTGAATGGTAGATTTAAGTTTTTCCCAGTGAGTAAATTGATATTTTATATGCAATGAAAGTCGTTGATACCTAGGCACAGCTGCTTGTGTTTTCATGTTTGTTTCATACAGTCAGGTCTCCTGTGCCTGATACATTGACTGGAACTCATATTATTTTATATACATGCAACCACTACATTGTCCAAGTATATTGTCTAGACAGCTAGACTGCTAACAATTATAACACCAATTTGTGCTGGTACTCTATCTGATTGTATAATATCTTTGCAATTGATATAGTGCCTTTCACTTTGGGAGGACATTTCATTGAGCATCACAGAATTCAATGTGAAGTGTAGTGACAATGTATTTTTGTAAATGAACAAGGGGATTACTATACAAATCTAAGTATAACCATATCGCAGATCTGGAACACAGGAAAATGAGGCATTGCAAAGGACTGCTTGGAAGTTGGCCAGTCAGTTCCCTGGCACATGGTGCTGTAGTGTGATGTAGGCCGTTTCAAAGATTTATCTCCTGGGACTCATAATCAGGTGTTTTAAATAAGTTTAAAAATGTTTTAATTACAATTTTTTTACCAGGAAATCTGTTATTTTTTTTGAAAACAATAAATGCTTCACTGAGACCAAAACAAAAATGTCTTCTCCATAACAGGTACCCGCAGTGTCACCTTAACTTTGTGATCTGCTACTGTCAATTTGTAACATCTGTTTTTGAAGTAGAAATTTGCAGGGGACTAGGTGGCACAGTTGTGTCTTAATCTTAGTCTTGCTCAAAACGCTATTTTTTACATTGGCTTATGATATCAGCGTATTGCTGCTTTTATTATAAACTAAAAAAATTGGTCACTCAATCCGATTGTTTGTGGGACACTGCTGTGTTCAATTGGTTACCGTGTTTCGCCCCCAACATATACACGCAATTCACTTTACAGTATATTCTGTGAAGTGCTATGAGATGCCTTGAAGACATGATAAGGTGCTATGTCAAATGCAAGGATTACTATTATTGTTCATTTGTAGAATACTATTCCCTGCCTCCCCACACCAACTGAACAAATCCGGTTCTAACTATTCTACATAAGTGTTTTTAGGTGCCAAGTTATAAATTGGCATTTGATAGAATAGCAGGAAACCAGGGGCTGCAGATGCAGTGTGAAGCATTGAATTTGGCTGAAAACATGCCCCAGCTGTGAATGATTGCTGTACTCAAATATTATATCAACTATTTAACCCTTACTGCAGAAAGTCCTGTGGAGTCCTGTAGCTCAGTGGTTAGAGCACTCGCTTTACAAGCGAGAGACCTGAGTTCAATTCCAGGCAGAGGGCGAAACCTTGGGCAAGTTTCCTTACTCCACACAGAGCCTAATAATAATCCCTCCAAAATCAAAAGCAATAATAAATTGGTCATTTTCAATCTACGACTGTTTGTGGGACATTGCTGTGCGCAATTGGCTGCCGCGTTCGCCCACAAATATACAGTCAATTCACTTTACAGTGTGTTCTGTGAAGCGCTTTGGGACGTCCTCCCGACGTGAAAAGGGCTATATCAAATGCAAGGATTATTATTAAGATATTGCTTAGGTCGAGCTGACGTTTCAATAATGGAATCTCATTTCGTAGTCTTGGGCCCTCAATACTTTTTTTAAAAAATCAATACATAATTGAATAATCATTTATTCAGCAGTAGTTAGTTCCAGTGGAGCTCGCACCAGTATGGACAGAATTGTCTCCTTCTGTGCTGTCGTTTCTCTAATTCTCTAAATAAAATAGAACTTGTAAGTGAATGAGAAACTTTTAAGACTGGCTTCACAATTGACACTTTGGCCCAGTTTGATAGATATTTTATCAAGGTGAAGAAAACTTAAGAAGAGTGTATTTGCAACAATATTTTAAATGCCGACTTGAACTAAAACTAAGAGGAAATCTAGAAATATTTTCCATGTACAAAATATATAGTGTTTCAAAAATTATAGTGATCAACACACTATCCTATACTTCGTCCAGAGCTCCCAGCTCACCTTTTTAAATGGCTTTCAAATAAAAACATTTAGTAATTGAATGAGAATGTTCAAAATCTATGAAATTGAATTGAAACATTTAACACTACACACTATTTGTTGTTCTTGTTATTATTTATTTAATGTATACCAGTAACCACATGTGATGAGAAGATCAATAATGGTTGGAAGTGGTGCTAGAATGATGCTGTGTGACCAATATGCATTAAATTATATCCAACGGGTAAACCTGACTGAATATGATTGACCTTGGATAGATGACATATCCAGTGGGCCTATGATGTAATCCATTCATAGAATACACAGGTTTAAAAATAAATAATTATATTAAGTAATTATAAATTTGGAAAAGTTCAGAAAATGGGAATAAATTTGAAGCAGATATTAGAACCATCTTAGAACAGCGAGAACTGTTTCTGAAGTTGCCTTGGCTGCGTGCAGGCTCTGTTTATACTACAGTTTTTGCTTTTGAACCTTTGGTGGTACCTCAGTTGAGGAAAGATTTCCTGAGAATGTGGGTGAAGCGTAGGAATTAGCATATAATATTCAATGCATTCTATTCCATTTTTATAGTTTAAAATAATACGTAAACATTATCGATGGTGTCCAGAAAAGTATTATAAAATCATAACAGATTTTGGGTTCAGAAGCTGTTACTCTATTATAGCCACACTCTCGGACACTTTTTTTTAAAAAAGAAAAGCTGACATTTATCCAAGCTTTTCAATTTAGTTAAATGTTGCCCTACAACTTTGTGACACTCTTTTGGTCAGCCGGGTATCTAACACATCCAGAAACCCATCGCCGTGCTTAAGAGTATCCAAACCAAGCTGAGATTTCCATGCATCCCACCTACACATGGAAATCCCATAGATAGATTGTAAGAATGGAATGCACACTCTCTTTGGAGGGAGGCATCCTGCTTACCTAATTCCGGAAAGTATTATGCGCAGGTTGGCCAAACCCAAGGTTTGAGGACCCCAGAGTGTCAGTTGGGGTAACTGCTGGAGTCTCACCAGCTAAAACTGCATAGCTTGACATTGGTATTGCTGTCCAGCAAGATTTCCCACTGCTTGTCCAGCGAGGACCACCCTACCTGTTAGAGCCTTGGCTTGCAGGGTTAACAGGAGCTGAGTGGGATGACTCCCTGCCCCCAGTGACTAGTCTGCCCTTCCAGGCCTTGCCAATGAGCCAGGCTGGGCTGCGTTGTCATCAGCAGTACCTTGGAATACCTTGGACCCGCCTGGCTCAGGAACCGGACTAGAGACCGGACTAGAGAACCGGACAAGACACAGATTCCGACATTCTGTTGCCAGGCATGTCACCTTGGAGCCAGTTCAGCTCCAAGGAGACCCTGCTTATGTGACACATAAATACACTGTTTAATAATAAATAATAATAATCCTTGCATTTGATATAGCGCATTATTATATTGTTGAAATGTCTCAAAGTGCTTCATAGGATATACTGTAAAGTAGATTGACGATGTATTCTGTGGGCGAATGTGGCAGCCAGTTGCACACAGCAATGTCGCACAAACAGCCACAGAGTGAGTGACCAATTTTAATTTGGGCCAAAACCCCAGGAGAGAACTCCTTTCTCTTTTGTGATCTGCCATGTGATCTTTAATGTTCATCTGAACAGGCAGACAGGACCTTGGTTTAACGTCTCATCCAAAAGCCGACAAGCTTATGATAAAATTCAGGTAGTAATCAAATTATAGCGAAAGAGGCTTTTCATTGTAGAAAAATATCCTTATTGTAGCTTTATTGGTTTATAGTGCTTGCACAAATTTAAATAAAATATCAAGTGTTCTGTTATAAAGTGTTCTGCACTTTAAAAGTTAGACACTTGAAAGAGAGGTTATTTTTATTGTGCACTAATTTCCACTTCAGATATATTTTAATACATTTATGCAATCTTTTTGTTGTTGCTTTGTGCACTACCAACATTACTGTATTCATCTGGTCATCCTCATCCTCACCCACAAGGCCATTCATGGCCTTGCTCCCTCCTACCTCTCTGACCTACTATCCCCCTACTTACCTGCCCGTACCCTCCGTTCCTCTGCCTCCGGTCTGCTCCACATCCCCCGCCCCGACCGCCCTACCATCGGTGGCCGGACCTTCAGCCTCTCAGCCCCGAGGCTCTGGAACTCCATCCCCCAGTGCCTTCGCCGCTTCCTCCCTTTCCTCCTTCAAGGCTGGTCTCAAGACCTTTCTCTTTGACCGTGCCTTCAGCTCCCCTCTCGACTCTCTACCCCCTCCTCGCTTCCTCCCTTCCCTCCCCTCACCCTGACCATTTCCCCCCTGCTCAGGTCCTGACCCAACTGTCCGGCGCCTTGGGACGTCCTCCCGATGTGAAAGGCGACTATAAATGGAATCTTGTTGTTGTGTTGTTGTTTATTTCTGCCTCACGTTTCTCCCACAAAATATACAGTCAATTTACTTTACAGTATATTCTGTGAAGCGCTTTGAGATGTCTTGAAAACAACAACAACATTTACATTGCGCTTTCACGTCCGGAGGGCATCCCAAAAAGTGTTGGACAGTCAGAGTTTCGGATCCGAGCTGGGAAGTGCTTTGAGACGTCTCGTACACGTGAAATACAGTTTCTGGTAGGATGGTAAAGGACTAGTCTCATTGTTGATATTTTGATGTTGCTGGGAATGGTCCTGTTGACTTAGAAAAGCAGAGATACATTCAACTACACAAAAAATAAAACGATAAATGGAAGAGAAAAGTTTTCGTTTGATCAGCTTGGTATCTGACACCTGCGGAGACCATCATCTTGCTTAAGCGTATCCAAACCAGAGTTCCACACGTCCTACCTACACTTGGAAATTTTTGTGTGTGGCAACAAAATGATCACTCCCTCCCTGGGCACATCCTGCTTACTTAATTCCGTAGAGTATTAGGCACTGGCAAGAGCCCAGGATTGCAGAGTTTACCCAGCTAAAACCACATATCTTACCATTGAAAGCAATATCTGGCAAGCTTTCCCACTGTTTCTTCAGCAATTGCCATCCTACCAGTAAGGGTTTTTAGGACATCCTTTTTGTCAACCAGCCACATATATAGCTTGATGCCCTTTGTGTCAATAGTAAAGCATTCTTCCAGTTCATTAGTCCACAAAATATACAGTCAATTCACTTTATAGTATATTCTGTGAAGTGCTTTGTAGACGTCTCAACTGTGCTTTATCAAATGCAAGGATTATTATTATTTAATAATATTGAAAACAGTGGGAGATTCATCAAACCTCTGTTAAGTCTGCTACTCACTGCTCTCAAATAGCACTTTGTCCATTTAGCATAACTTTCTTTTTTTTTAACCAAGCCAATTTTCAATTCACCTTGCTAATCCTTCTTATTTATTGCCTTATAATACAAATACATACAGTGCTTGCTTTGAAATAGGTGACATGTCACATAACAACTCCAATCAATATACTACCATCTTGATTTAAATGGACTGGATTGAAAGCTGATGGTAAACAGCAATAGTTTCCAGTGGAAGAATTTTGCTGATGGTTCTCCTAACTAGAACTGAAAATAATGTGTCGGAATGTATTGCAGAAATGATTTGTTCTAATTGTTGGTATTTAAGGCAAGATGTTCAGATAACAAACTGTGCACATGTGACCTCCATGTCTCAGTAGAAGTAAGCAGAGTCTAGAGGAAAAAAAAAGTGGCTCTTTTTTCATCAGGTCACCCATCTGATGAAAGGAGAATTAAACTAAATCAACTCTCCATGGTAGATTCAGTGAGCCAAAATTTTGGCTAGGCAGATCTGTAATGCTCCTGAGTGTTGTAAATAAATGTTGAAACTGCCTCAAGATATGATTAAACATTATAGGAGGTGCTATAGTTGGCTGAGATGTTAAATCTTGGTACTGTCTGACTATTCAAATGGATTTGAAACCAAATGAGAGTTTGTATCACTGTTCTGGCCAACAATCCTCCAGATAAAATGGTCGTGGCTATTTGTGGCCTGTTGATGTATGCAAAATACGTGTAATTGTAATTACTATACAGATATTTTAGCAGTAAGATGCTGTAAAAATGTATGTATTTTCATTTTCTACTTCTAAGTATTTTTGGATCACAAAATCCTTTTGCTAAAGAGGAAAAGAAGACAATAGTTTTATTTCCTTAAAGAAAAGTATATATCTGATGTCTTTCAGCAACTTTCAGCTAGCTTAATGTGTGTTACAACAAGGTCATTAATTGCTGGGAATATTATCAGTTCAGTCTAGAATGTTTGTTCTCTGATTGATGGGAAGAATTGTTGCTGGTGTATAATACAGCTGGTATATTAACCTGTGCCACAAAGTTTATTTTCTTTTCAAAACATTTACAGCTGGTGCTTAAATAGGATTTGCAGAAGTTGAAGATGGGATTTGCTAGTTATGCTAGGCAAACGGCCAGAAAGTCTTTCTTAATGGGAACTGCCAATTCAAATCACCTTAGAAACCATATTATTGATACTTACCAATATTACCTCGCCATGCAAGATGTGATTATGAAGGAACAATTACCAAGTCCAACTTGTAAGCCTATGGATTCTGTGCTGATTGGAAAATATATATTGACATCTTTTGATAAAATTATTGGGCTTTCTTTAACTTAATGTCCTATGTTTATGTGTATTTTTATTTTGCTTCCCCACCCATACACACTTACCCAGAATGTCTGATTGCTGACATGATCTGAATTGGCGGAGATGGAAAAAATCCCATTAAATTCTACAAATTGGCAACAGCCTAATTAGCATCTGAATAAGAAAGATAGGTTCGAAGTTGGGTATGATGACTCTTCAGAATTCAAGTGATTGGGCTGGAAAATTGTTTTTGTTTGGGAATGAAAATGGCAAGCAGGAAGTCTAGGTAAGAACATAGACAAAAGGAAGAATTGAAATATTTAAAAACACTAAATACATACTTAATCAGATTATGGAAGTGATACAACAACAACTTTCATTTATATAGCACCCTTCATGTAGGGTAGAGTCCTGGAGCGCATGGAAAATATGTATTGACATATTTTGATAAAATTATTGGGTTTCCTGTAACTTAATTTCTATGTTCTATACAAGAGTCAGATATAAGTTCAGTGTAAGTGTTTTAAAAAGGAAAGACTAACACTTCTATAAAGAACCTAAAAAAGTGCTGAAACTCAGACACACAGGCTAGATGGAGAATTTAGAATCATTTCATTCAGGCGTATTACAGTTCCCAAAAGGTATCCCACAAATCAGGTCTGGATTCAAACAAGTTGGACACCATTCCATTTGCCTCAGAACAAGAAGTATATTTATCTCAAAATCTATATGCCTGCCAGCAGCAGTGTTTCGATGAGCATTTAACAATTACTCTGTGATCTATTGATTCTTTTGAATGAATATTTCATTATTGTTTTGCTTCCAGTTGTTTTCTGCAGGAAAACTAGCTTTTTTGTTGTTCAGACTCTCGCCTCTCGGTCAGAAGGTTGCTGGTTCAACCCCCATGTCAGGATTTAAGATGACAATCCAGTGCAGTAATCGGGGAACCACTGTATTGTCAGAAATCTGAGATGCTCCTGGCAGATTAGGTACATGTTAAAGAAGGGTTTCTCCTGATGTCCTGGCCAATAATGTTTTAGATAATTTGTAACTGCATAGCAATTTACAGGACAAATTTAGCAGTGATAGTTTTCTGCCTGTGTCAGGTACTTGGCTGACCAAGAAAAAGTAGTATTGATAAAATAATATGATCTTGTACCGTTAAATTAGTTTAAACCTATCGTGTTGTCAAGGGGCTCCAAAGCAGATGATTTTCTAAAAGTTCAGATGAAGATAAAGAGTAGTTCTGCTTTGTAGAATAGTTATTTTAGTTATCAGATACTCTTGAGATTATTAGGTAAGCAGGTAACATTCAAATGTAAAATGATTAACAAGTATTTCCTTTTTGAAAATAAACACTTTCCAGATTAAATCCATGATGAGTCTTACACAAAGGTGATTTTTAATTACTTTTCATAAATAAATTAATTATTTTTTGATTCAATTTTTGATTTAATTTTGAATCCCTTACCCCCTCCTTCCCCATCTTCAAGCCGCGCTTCAAGAGCTTCGTCTTCGACCATGCCTACAGTCACGTTCCCCCGGCTTGGAGTCGTGCTCCGTCACTGTCAAACCCTCTTGTTCGAAAGGCTTTTTATATAAATGCAAGTTATTGTTGTTGTTTGGTAAATTTTGATTGTTTTGAGTGATTTCTAAGCTCGTTCAGGTTATATTTTGTATTCATTGCATGTATCAAGTCCTATTAAAACAGGAAGAAGGAAAAATACATTAAGTGTTTTAAAATTGATGCCATTTCTGATGTATTCTGCAGAGAAAAGCCATAATCATGCACAGGTACAATATTTGTCTTTCTCATTCTGACTAGCTACATGGTAATTTGAATTCATTTCAATTTCTGTCAGTTTTCTTTATACATCTGATTGACACTAGATTAGATCGATGCGAGTCGGAATTAGAAATGGATTGCTCCTAGGTGTGGAATTAATTTCCAACTATTCAAATTAATTGGTTGCTCATCTCAAAGTTAATTATGGGATGTTGCTGGTGCAGATAATCTGGAATGTTTGCTTGTACAATAACTTCACTTCATTTCTAATGTTCTGTAAAGTGTTTCGAGACATCTGTTTTGATGTGAAAGGTGCTGTCAATGTACAGGTCATCAGATCGCCACTGACGACACTTTCTGTTTGCTGCTCGTGTGCCAGCGAGCAGAAAGTGATGTCGGTGGCCACCTCGCGACCAGGAAGGTAGCCATTCTAGTGCAAACGTGAACGATCTGGTCAGCTGCATAAATGCGCAATGTATTGGGTAAATATTGCAACTGGGTTATACCTTAGAGCCAAATTCATGATAAGAAGAAGCTGACTATAACAGGGTTGCCTTGTGACATGGCGGTGACTCTTTGTAGTTGAGATCACAAGAGAGGTTCAGATAAATAATATCGTTCAGCGCATTCCAGCTGATCCTTTCAGAACATTTGGGACATTGAGCTGATAGTTTAGGCTGATGCGCCATCTGATTATCTGAACTCAAACTTGTTATTTTGAATTCAGTAGAATTCTCAACAAAAAGTATCGCTTGGATATGTTAGTAGTGACTCAAAAGTTCCTTCCCTCAAAGCACCCAAGCATCCTTTCTATTGAGTAGAAGGCCTGGAGAGGCTGCAGATTTCTCTTATTCATTGTTGCTTATGCTTAGTACACTTGCTTTTTCACTGGTAAATAGCCAATTTGACATGGGCATGACTATGTCAGATACCTTTTAGCATTCTTCATACATTGTGGGATTCAGGAAGTCAAATTTAAGTGCAGAGGCCCAAAAGAAACCTGAAATTGTGCATCTTTGCAGAAGTAAATCCTGAAGCTCTGAAATGTTGTAACTCTTTTTGAGAAGCGGTGTCCACTCCAATGCGATTTTCTCTTTTGCTTTGGTTTTCCACAGGTTTTCTCCCATCATGTAATTGAGCAGCTGAGCTGTTCTGGGGTTCAACTAAAAGCGCTGTAGCAGCTGATGGCATAGATGGGTTCAGGAACGATCTCTATAAGAAATGCAGGGAATCATGATGCAGTTTGATGTACAGTCATTTTTATCCTTCAGTACTGTTTGCCATTGCTTTTAAATAGCTGGCCATTAACCACTTGTATAATTATAATACTTTCCATGTTAGATGAACGGATCAAAGTGCTTCACAGATAATAGGGAGAAGTAAGGAAGAGAGATAGAATTTAAAGTGTTGATCAATGCCACGGTTGAAGAGAGAGGTTTTAGTTCAAGTGTTTCTTTTGTGTTCTCTCTCAGGTCTCCGCTGTGGACTCTTTGGAAGGGCAGCTGTTACAGGTGGAGGGACTGAGTGATCTGCGCTTGGAGCTGCACAGCAAGAAAATTAACTTGCACCTGGTTTTGATCGATGAGCTGCACCGCCACCTTTACATCAAATCTACAAACCGTGTTGGAAACAGAAACCGGGACAAAAACAGAATTGGGTCAGTGTGAACTGGCAGCGAGCATTGAAGTACCAGCAGAAACATTGTCTTTTTAAACTTGGAGATGGGTTGAGCTTTATTTCAGTACATTTCCAGAAATCTTCAAATCCAATGTTTGACAGGAGACATTTTTATTGAAAATTTGAAATTTGAAAATTTATAAGCAGTTATAATAATCCTCGCATTTGATGCAGCACCTTATCATGTCTTTGAGATGTTTCAAAGCGCTTTATAGAATATACTGTAAAGTGAATTGACTGCATACTTTGTAGGAGAAACTTCGCAGCCAATTGCACACCAGTGTCCCACAGCAGATGTGGATTGACCAAATTATTATTTTTTTAAAAAAAAATTTTGAAAGGATTATTATGCTTCGACTAACAACTGGATTCCTTCTTACAGTTCTATTTATAAACCTGTTTTTAGAACATTTACTTACATATTACCATCCAGCTATTAAATTTTTGATTGTATCTTGCTTTTAAGCAAATTTCAATAATAACCTGAGCAGAGAGAAGCACTATGACAACCATGATGTGAAAGAAAGAGTATTGATGCAATTGGTTTTAAAGTGTACTTGTTCTGCCAGCAATGGAGTTGGGAAAGTGCTTTTTGTTTACATCAAATTGTCACTATATTAATGTAAAACTTCTTTCTTAGATTCTATCTAAACTTTTAATAATTTCTTATTGAACAGAGGTATTCATTTTGAAACATTTTGGTCATTGGGTTTTCTAAATGCTAACCCTTTTGGCACTGAGCACTCAAAAGAAGGACGTCGTTATCCTCATTTGGAACAAGCATGGCTGCAATGATATTGAGGCCAGACTTCCTTACCAAGACAGTGGGAATCAAAGCAAAGATCTGCCCTGACCTGCTCTGGTGCTCCTTCTAGTGGAGAAATTTAAGAGTAGCATTTGCAGAGCTTTTGGAAGAAGGCTACTCGTTAGCCAAGATATACTTTGTAGTGAGAAGTAAGACTTCCATGGAACAAATATAGGAATACAATGATCAGTCTAAATAAATATAATAACAGACTCTTAATTCTTGCTGTAATTGTTCTAGATCCATTTAGTAATAAAAAGTAAATTGTATCATGGTTAAAAAGGATCCCTTATTTTTATTTCTTCAAACCCTTGGAGCCAAATATGCAGGAACTGCTTAACTTTAACAAAGCACATGCTGCAATTAGTGCCTGCAATTTCACTCACAAAATATACTATCAATCCCCTTTACAAAATATATTCCATGAAGTGCTTTGAGACATCTCGAAGACGTGATAAGGCGCTATATCAAATGTAAGGATTATTTTTAAGAACTAAGAGAAGTCCGTTAACAAGAGTAGTAAAGCGAGCTATAAAATAAATGATTGGGACGTCCTGACATGAAAGACACTATGCAAATGTAATTTGTCGTTGTTGTATATGCAATTTTGCTGGCATTATTGAGTTAATATACATTGTTCAGGCGTAAGGAACTATAGAAATTCACCATTAGTGTCTTGAACCAAGCCGTAGATATTGTTTTTATAAAAAAAAATTGTGCTTATTTAGTAATGATTCCCAGGGAAAGGCAAAATAATAAAGCATGATACATATATGTGTCATTCTTTAGGGGTGGTAATATAAATAACAGCCATGAAACTGCACATCAATCAATATTTCTCAGAACCTAAATTGGAGGGTGTTATATTATTTCTTGGTGATCTTGTTCAAAAAATCATTTGTGATAGTTGTAGAGTGTGATACAGCTCAAATCAACTTTGATGTCCTTCTTCTTAGTGCTAATTTGACATCTGGTTCCACTGAAGTAGTCGGATGTCAATCTCCAGTGACCGTTACTGGAATTCAGCAATTGATCTGTGTATGATTCTGACCCCTTCTGGCCACAAGCCTGAGCTGCCAACAACAACCACAATGACCCTATTACTATGATTTTGATTCCTCCACTGATTAAGATTTTGATCTCTGTTGGACACGATGGCAACTCAGCTACCAAAGCATTGATACAAGAAATATTCTATTCATGTTTGTTGATGAAAGCTACATCAGGGTTAAGCTAGTTTCTGTTTGTGGACGAGGAAAGAATTGACACTTCTTTTTCTGACAGCCCTCAGCTCGGCAAGGACACATCTCCAGTGCCATTTATTGACGTTACCACTTTGGTATCAACCCCCAGGAAACTTATGGATAGTTCCCAGTATATTACCTCAGGGAACACAGCTGGTGAGTATATTGGTTACTTCTACACACTGATGAATAAACTGAATGATGTTTCAATTTTGCTTTTAGGACCAAGACGACTACATATGAAAAGAAATCTAATTCTGAGAAATAAAATCTAGGTTTGGGGGAAAGTCATGACAATTTTACGTGAAGTAGGGTGGATAGCAGATGGGGATGAATCCAAATTTATCTCCACAGTTTGGAACTTGAACATTTCTGCTGTAAGAAAGTGTACTTATACAAAATGGTTTATTACTAATTTGTGTTTGTAAGTGGAGCAGACCCAATTCTAATTGAAAAGTCCTGGAAAGAAGGCCAATGGAAGTGGGGTTGATATATTGTAGGAGAACCATAAACTTACAAATTCCTTACTAATGTCTTACTCAAGGTTGCATTCAAGGGTATAATGTGCATCATTGAGCACCGGAGTGATGGTAAATGAATCTATATATAATCTCTGGAAGCTGGAATAGCAGTGACTTTGAACACCATTTTCTTTGTTGGTGCAACTTCTCAACTTGCTCAATGTCTCACAACCAGGAGGCAGGAAGTGAAATAGAAATACGGTGCAGTCTTGTTTTAAAATGGAGTTTAGAATCTATCCCCACCAGGATTATAGAAAGATACAATGGTTGGTAAACTGCCAAATCTTTTGGTTATGAATTGGATCAGTTTCACCCAAGTGAGTGAACGTCAGGAGAGAACCGATTACTCACACGCGATGAGACTCTGTGCCAGCCCTTTTCTGTCTCCCTCCCCTTCTTTCACTCCATTTTTCTCCATCTGAGTTTTTCACTTTCTATCAGTCTCTAAAGTTAACCCATCTCTATGACTATCTCCTTTAAATGATAGATGAAATAATCATTCAATCCTTGCATTTGATGGAGTGCCTTATCACGCCATTGAGACGTTTCAAAGCGCTTCACAGATAATATTGTAAGGTGAATTGACTATATTTTGTGGGCAAAAAAAAAGTTGAACAGTACTTTTGTTGATACGTTACTGTGAGTGATATCTTGTTCTCTTTTCCTTAAGGCGTTATGTATAATAGGCTGAGCATTTGTTGTTACTGTAGCAGTTTAGTAATTATGATTATGAAGGCTCCAGGGGGACAAAAATAATTGACTCTGATGTTAAGTACACTCCACAAAGTGGGTGGGAAGATGTGATAGTTATTCAGTATACTTTTTCCAAATGTTGGTTCCTTCTAGCTAGTTAGTTCTTGGAAAGATGGAGTGTACCTAGGGACAGACTGGAGAGCGATTTTGTATCTGAAATATTTTTAATGAGGTAAAATAAAAGTTAAATTCAGAAATTAAATTGTCGTTTAATTTTTATATTCATCTAGGCTAGTGCTTTATTGCCACAGTAAAAATTGTGTCCCTTTAAACTTTTAAGTGACATTTTGAAATATTTAGACGTGGAGTCCTGTAGCGTAGTGGTTAAAGCACTCGCTTCGCAAGCGAGGGCACGTTCGATTCCTGAGCGGGGCAAAACTTTAGGCAAGTTTCCTTACTAAGTAGGAACTTGGTTGTTCGTCAATTGGCGGATAGTTTTCCGGAGGTAATAATCCTTTCCAAAAAAATGAAATAAATAATAATTTGGTCGCTCAATCCACGACTGTGTGTGGGATACTGCTGTGCGCAACGCAATTGGCTGTTGCATTTCTCCCACAAAATATGCAGTCAATAAGCCAGGATATTTATAGGTGATTGTCAAAAAAATAAATGTTTTTTGAAAAAAATGGAATGGAATTAGGCAGCCCAGCAAATGGAATATTGAGAACTTTTACATTTCATGGTTTCTTGACGATTACTGTTGAATCAGACTCACTAAAGAACACATCAACACAGCAGATTTGGCTGGTAGATTGTAATAATGATACATGTGTGAAAATCTAGTGTTCTAATTAAGCGTGTGAATCTAAAATATCCATTCAAAGCAGTAAAGTAACAGAAATAGCTCTTTCACAAATCGCTGGCAACAAAAGCGATCAATTCTGGTGTCAAACTTGGGTCCAGTGACACATTTACAGCATCAATGAAGTCAATCGTCATGAAACCAATGCAAGTAAATCCCAGAATTCCCCCAAACGTTCGGAGAATTCAAAATTTGTACTTGAATTCGGGGAGAATTTTTTTTTACTGTTTGACCTTCATAAGATTTCTGGTGGAAAAACAGTATTTAGTATTTCAAAAAACAGTTTAAAGGTTTTTAGGTATGCACCAAGTCTTTTGCTCCTGTGGTCAAGTATGGAAATCCGCTGTGAGAAGCCAAACTTCAAAGCCCCAGTCTGTCTTCAATGTGGTTTTAAAGCCCATTATCGAATATGTTCTACCAAGGTTTTCGCCCTTATAATACAAGGTGCAAAGCAAAGCACCTTGTATTATAGAAACATTGAATGTTTGCAACCTTGAAAATATCCATGAAGCCCTCTTGTGGTGCTTACATTACCTCTGGAGTGATAAACTCTAAAACCTATTCATCTGCTATTTCGCAATAGCCTTTAACATTTATTCAGTCTTCTTTGTTACTGTTACAGACTCAGGTTGAACAGTTATTTGTGGCATTGCATTCCACATTCTAACTAGTCTATTACCTTCTAAATTCACCCTATCTTCTGGTGATAATTCTCGATTTATGTGGTCTTGTACTGACTTGATGATAGTGGAAAAACCTTTCTGCTAGGCAAACAGAGAAAACCTTTGATAGGTCCCCCTTAAAATATGGAATTGTTGGCTTGCGTCTAATCATTTAGGCTTATCTAAAGGCATACAATACCTTTTAATCAGGAGATTACAAAAGCAATCGGAAGGAAATGGGCCCAGTAAAATACAAAGAAAATCAAGAGTCAACGTGTTAATGCTTTATAAAAATCAGCTGCATTAAAATGGCACGCTAGTGCTTTAGATAAGATTAGCTTCACTTCTCCATTTGTTCGGAGTAATCTGTTGAGATTTGGTCAGCAGAGACATATCTTTCAGTTAATAACCTAAGTGATTTATGTCTATTGATTAAATGTCAAGACTTTGACAGCCTTGGTCTGCATTGTAGTCGACCATTGTCGTGGAAAATAAATATAAACCCTGAAGATTTGTTTTGGACTTGCGTTGAGCTCAAAAAACCTGGCATTTCACCTCCATTTTAAAGTATTCCAATAGCAATAAAGGAAGAAATATCTACAGTGGTCATTGGCTCAAAAGAGAAATTTCCGCTCCATTGGGAAAGTGAAAGCATTACGATAACAGCTTGTGTTTCGAATAGCCAAAGCTATTACCAAGCCATTCAACACAGCAAATAACCTGCGAATCCAGCATCATTTTTCTAATAGTGCTATCTTTGTGTTTAAATGCTGTGGAGCACACTAACGCTTAAAACTGCTGAATAAACGAGACAGTTCTTGTGGGCATGACCGGTATAGTAATCAGTGATTTGTGAGTTAAGCATCTTAACAAAGCACAATTGGTAAGAAATATAATTACTATTGTGCTGTGTTGGCTAGTATGGAATACTGTAACTGTTTAATTTGTCTTCAAGAATGTGTTGCTTTGCGACCCACACTGCTAGAGGAGCAGAGGAGTGTTCTGTTAAAATGTAAAGCCCCCAAAAATGCAAGTTAGCCATTTATGCCAAGACATACGCAAGGAGAGATAATGTAGTGAATCATTATAGCGGTTTAGAATGGTATCATTGCTTTATTGCCTAGGATCAGCCTTCCCAGCTGATAGGCAGTTCATCCGACTTAGGTTATGGGAGAACCTTTGTGTTTCACAGTAACTTCATTTAGTGTTCTGTGGGCAGGTGCTTTGTACAGGTTTGAGAGCTACTTAGAAACACCTGACCCCACAAAACTGTAATACTGGCTGGGAATTGATGCATATTCTGTGCCTAGGGTTGTCAGGACAGTACAGAAAGCATAGCTCTGAAATTAAATGAAATCGCTGCAGGTGTACACTGCTCCCTATAACATTTAGAACTGAAGCAGATGAGGAGGTAGGTCCAGGGAATATATTCAAGCAGCAATTACTCACTCCAGCATGTGTCTTTTTGTGCCGATAATTAGTTTTCCCTTCAAGCCCAAATTTGTCCAGTATTTGAACGATGCTCCTTATCTGGGGGAGGCTCTCTTCAAGTACCTCTTGCATTTCTCGGTAGGAATCAATGAAAAGCTTGTTGTTCGATCAGTAATCCTTCCCTCATCTGAAGCTTGCATTTTTTCTCTTGGTCTGTTAATACAATATGATTTACGTAGTGAACTTTCATGTTGAGACGACATCCCAAAACATATTTATAGGCATTCAAGCTGGGGATAAGAGGTGGAGATGGGAAAGATGATCGAAAGTGCGGACAAAGACCTATGTTTTGAGAAGTAGACGGGACGGAGGGTCGGAGGTAGTGAGTCAAAGGACTTGGCATGGAGTTGCAGAGAGCAGGAAGGGGCAGAATGGCTGAAAGCCCACCTGCCAACAAGACCGAGGCTCTCCTGATTGGCTCCCATCAGCGCCTCCTTACCTCAGACGCTGACAGCATCACCATCCATGGTTGAATACTCCACCTTGCTAAGCCAGTCCGAAAGCTTGGGGTCTTGTTTGACCCTCAACTATCCTTTCTACTCCACGTCTGCACCATGACCCACTCTGCCTTCCCCCACCTCTGCAACGTCGCCCGGCTCCGACACTGTCTCACGCCGCAGGCCGCCGAAACCCTCATCACACATCTTCATACATCGAGGCTCGACTACGCAAAGTCCCTGCTTGTTGGCCTCTCCATCTCCCCCCTCCACAGGCTGCAGATCATCCAGAACTCTGCAGCCCGTGTCCTCTCCCGCACTAGGCTCTTCGATCCTATCACCCCCATCCTCGCCCAACTCCACTGGCTTCCCATCACACAGAGGATACAGTTCAAGATCCTGGTCCTCACCTTCAAAGCCCTCCATAGTCTTGCTCCCCCCTACCTCTCCGACCTCCTAATCCCCTACCACCGCGCCCTCCGCTCAGCGGGCTCCTGCCTGCTTCACTATCAGTAGGTGGGCATTCTGCCACTCTGCACCCACCCTCTGGAACTCCATCCCGCAGTCCCTCTGTCTCGCTCCCTCCCTCACAAACTTCAAGACTCACCTCAAGACCCTCCTCTTCGACCGTGCTTTCGATCTCCCTGCTTCCCCCCTTGCCCTCCACCCTTCTTCACTCTGACCCTCAGCTCAGGTCCATAACTCTGTCTATCCAGTGCCTTGGGACATCCTCCCGATGTGAAAGGCGCTATACAAATGTAATTGTTGTTGCCAATGGAGACGCAGATAGAGTGAAGAAATTTTACAATCTGTGATTTTTACCAAAGTTGAATGGTCTCAGTGGGAAAGTTTCACATTGCCTACCATTACACTTTACTGAAATCCTTGCAAGTGGAATAGGAAAAACAATCAACTTATCAGAACTTAATTTTCTCCCTATTTTCTGTTTGTGGGCAACTTGAATCAGGTGTTTTTCTGCAGCCTTAGGTCTACGTCTATCATAACCTTTATAAATTGTACTTGAACATAATCTGAATGCAGTATTCTATTTTCTGCTTCAGTTTGCAAGAATTCAGTGCTGTTTTCACATCAAGTCAATGTTAAGGTGCATTGATATAAATCATTGAGTGAATTCTCAGCCCCGTTCACGAAACTATCTCAGAAGGTAGATTCAGGAATGGAATTGATTCCTTGCAGCATAAATCAGGTTTGTACTGGAATCAAGTTTTAAAACTTTACAACAAAGTGAAATTCTGGAGCAGCCACACAAGAACAGTTAAAAACACACCCCTACTTTCTTCCCTGGAGCACATCCATACCTGTAAGTTTCCTTTGTCTGTGTGAATGGAAGATATTTTCAATTGAAAGAATGAAAACCTGGATTAATATTCATAATATTCCCTTCACATCAAAGAGCAACAGCGAAATTGGTAACTTTATAGAAGATTTCCTCAGCAGAACATCAGTTTATTGTTTAAATTTCCAGAGCATAATTGGCTCACTTACATTAGTGAGGACTGACACCATTTGAAATAACATTCAAAGTGGAGTCCTGTAGCTCAGTGGTTAGAGCACTCGCTTTGCAAGCGAGACACCTGAGTTCAATTCCAGGCAGAGGGCGAAACCTTGGGCAAGTTTCCTTACTCCACACAGAGCCTAATAATAATCCCTCCAAAACAAAACAATAATAAATTGGTCATTTTCAATCTACGACTGTTTGTGGGACATTGCTGTGCGCAATTGGCTGCCGCGTTCGCCCACAAATATACAGTCAATTCACTTTACAGTGTGTTCTGTGAAGCGCTTTGGGACGTCCTCCCGACGTGAAAAGCGCTATATCAAATGCAAGGATTATTATTATTATTATAAAGTTCTTTACAATCCTTCCTTGAGAAAAGGTTGATTATTGTACCAGAAATCACTCTTTATATGAAATAGCTTTGATGTAAGGTAATTCTTAAATTCAAATGTGTTGTATCTCGCATAAACAGATTTTCAAATATGAATAATAGTAATAATACTTGCATTTGATATACAGCATATTTTCATGTTTGGAGTTCATCTCAAAGCACGTCATAGGAATTACTGTGAAGTGTTATGACTATATTTGAAGGCAAACATGGCATCCAATTTGCTCACATTAATGAGCTGCATAAAGTGAATGACCAATTTTATCTGGGAGATTGTTGGCTAATGCACTTGGAGACATTCACTTTTGTTTTCGAATGGTGCCGTGGGATCTTTAATATCCACCTGAACAGGCAAATGGGACCTGGGTCTCATGTGAAGGATGGCACCTCTGACGAGTTTCTCCAGGACTGTGTTGGAGTACCAGCCTAAACTGTGAGTTCCAAATCCCAATGTAAGTCTTCGTGCCACAACTTTCTGACTCAGAGGCGAGAGTGATATCAACTGAGCCTGGCTGACACAATGACAAATCAAGCCATGGACAAACACTAAATTGCAACAGTTGGGCTGTGAGGAGAGAACTTATTTGTTTTGTGTCAATGTTCAAAGCTGATGAGAATGTTTTCTCGGGTGTTTGAATGGATATAGTTTGCCTCCTCTTTCTTTTCATCCCGCTAAAATTAACAAACATTTGTTTTGTACTTTTTCATCACTCTGTCCAGTTTTATTCCCACTTATTTATATTCTTGTCATTTTTCTAGATGTGTTGTATTCTTCTGTTCGTTTCACAATGTTATAAATCAGTGTTCCAAACATCTTGAGACTGAAAGGCCTCAGTGACTGTAAAGGAATACATGAGTATTAAGTTTAAGTGTGATCATTTTGAACGAGCTAATTGTTTTTTTGTTGTCTAACAGTGAAAGAGATAAATCTGAGAGATATAAAGGAGGATCTAGACTGCGAGCCAGAGGAGAACAGTATTCTTTTCATGGGAATCCTGATAAAGGCCTTGGTAAAGCTGAAGAAGATCCCAGAGACAATTAAAGCCATCAAGGAGCGTTTCAATCAAGAACTGAAGCAAATTATGAAACGGTCAACAACCCAGGTTGCAGACAATGCTTATCAACGGGGAGAAGTCCTTTCACAGGAGAATCAACCCAGGTAACGGTGCTTCATTTGTTGGGGAAAGAAAAATCAGATATTAGAAATTAAAACACTCAGATTGATGAGTCATTGCTGAAATTGTGATATATAAACCTATATAGTAGTGATTTTTTGACCAAATTTACATGCTCTATTTAAAGCCCTGAGTTTATTAAACGGAAGGAAGCAGAGCTTCACTGAAGATAAAAGCACTACTCAGTTCAGGCCAGAAAGTAATGGGGTCAAATCCTGCTAAGTGCTGACTGAACAGTTTTTAACTTGAAGTAGTTGAAACTGTACAATTGGCAGCAACAACTTCTGCTCAGAGAGGAAAAAAATAACCAGGATTCCTACTCCCGATGGCTATTCAGTGAATCTTACTGGAAAATATGCGTACGTGCATTTCTGATGTGGACAGGATCAAACTCCTCTGTAATATCTGGGTTCACATCTGAAGAATGGCCATTTTCCTGTGATGTTTGGTGCTGAGATTGAGAAAGAAATGCAGCTGGAAGAAAAAAATGTGACTTGCATCTGTTAAACACGAGCATGTGCACGAGCTTCTGCTTGTACAGTTTCTGTGTTGCTGACGTTAACAAGGCAAATGAGAATACCACAGCTTTTATTTCAACCAATTCTCAAGTAATTCAGAAATTAAATGCAACTTTTTTTTTCCTGGAAAGTCAATTGCAAGTAGCATGATAAAGTGCTTTGACTTGTTAATAGCTCATGAAATGTTCTGTGCATTTACTGAATTCAATTTATCAATGTTCTCTATACAGTAAAACTCACATACGTCGTATCAGTCGGGAACATAACATTTATTATGACTTGGGTGAAGTGCAAGATACAGGCAAACTTGTATAAATTGTCCAAAATCCTATTGAATCAATAATCTGTTCTGCGCATGCATACTTCAATGCAGTCCGTAAGTGTGCATTCAGCTGCATTGACACCGGAAATGTAGTTTTGACCTGTTGCTGTATGCACACTTATCGGCTGCATTGAAATATGCATTGAATTCGTCGAAATAAAGTTGCTCTGCACATGCAGCGATAGATCAAGACTATTTGTTTGTATGACTGTTTGTGGGACGCTGCTGTGCGCAATTGGCTGCCCCGTTTCACCCACAAAATATACAGTTAATTCACTTTATAGTATATACTGTGAAGTGTTTTGAGATGTCTCGAAGATGTAATAAGACACTCTATCAAATGCATGGATTATTATTATTATTTCTTGTGATTCAATGCAGCCGGCCGGTAAGTATTCATGCTTGGATGGGTCAGGACATTATTTCCCAGTAAGTGCAGGAGTAATGGAAGATAGGGGAGCGGCGATACGAGTTAGAAGATGATTAATATGACTAGTACAAAGAAATCTAATAAAATATGCAGTTCCTGTGACCTAACCTGCCTTCCTGAGCGTTAATCAGATATTCCATTACAGTGGCAACTGAGTCTTGCACAGTCTTTAGCGTACTCATGATTTTTTTTCTCCTGAATGAGGAAGCTCGCATTTTTGGTTGGTTTGTTTCCAGCAAAAATTGTGAGTTGTGCCCAAATTATAGACAGCCTGGTACCTGCTGGCTACATGAACAAGACTCCCAATTTTTGAAGCTGATGAGTAATACTCCGGAGAGGTAATTACCAGCCCATTGGATAACTTGAATACCCGAAGTTCCTGAGGTGAAAGCTTTCCTCTTTCTGCAGCTGCAGCGATTCATACCTTGGGGGCAGTTTTGGCTGATGAAGCCTATTAGTATGTTTTCCAAGTGTGTTCACTTCCCTCACTAATCTAATCTCTCAGCACTATTGTGTGCTCACAGTGGCCTAAATTATATATTAAGCATTGATTTCCCCCTCTTCATTCAAAGGAAAAGTGCCCTGGTGCCAGGATATTGCCATTCCCTTTCTGTAACTGGACACTTAACGCTCTAAGACAATAACCCATAGTGCCTTGGATGTCAGATGTCAATTAGCTTGCTAGCATTTTCTCAGTATTTTCAAGCATTGAATGATTCTCGTACTCAATAATTTACTTTTCTCCCAAGAAAAGTCTCATCATAAAATCAAGTCTCTTCATAAGTTGGAGCCCAAGGTCCCAGAACCATGCATGTCTACCTTCTCTAAAATCTGGCAAACATTTTATCTCATTTTGAGCCAATGTACTTGTAAAGAATTGTAAATTACTATTACACGTGTGATCTTAGATCGTCTTTTGACTCCAAACTCACAAGTTGCAACCCAGGATTCAAAATTAGCTTTATGGTGAAGATATATTTACGGTACCATGTGCTCTTTTGGCATTCTTACTTTTATAAGGATTTTGACATTTAGTGAAGAATGACTAGAATTATTGAGGACTTTGGGCTTTGCATTGTGACGATCAACTCATAGAGCTAAACGTGTTCTCACTGGTGAAAAGAGTATTGTGGAGAGGAAGCATGATCTAGGTTTTAAATAGTGCTGATTGATGCAGATGTGGCTGGGATATTTGGACTAAACATTGAATGAAAAACTGGAGGACACAATTTTAAAATTAATAGATTTTAAGTAATATCAGAAGTTAGAAGTATTATCTGCAGATAGTTGTGCATTCATAGAATTCCCAGCAGAAGACTTCATCTTTTATTGATTAATTCCTTTGACGTGATCTAAATAAACATCTCATTGTGAACAAGACTATATATAATAGAGATAGATATCTTTAGGTGGAGGGCAAAAGTGTGCAGTGTTGAATTGTAGATTTGTCAAGATGAATAATCTGGCATTTTCCTGTATTATTTAAGTAGAACACTGCCTTAGGTGGTTAATAGTGCCCTCTACACTGTCTTTACATTGTGCCTTAAGCACATTTCCCATTTGTACCAGTGTAACATTCTTGTTTCCCACATGAGCCCATCTCTTGCGATATTTCTGAGAAACTGCCCATGGTTCAGCATTAACTAAACTGCCAAATTTATGTAGTGAGAAAGGTACATAGAGAAAACCTATTCCATCAGTGTGTTTAATTTAAGATGTTGATAGGACAGAGTTCTAGAACACTTTGCACTAAACTTGCAATAAAAAATAATTATTCATTCATTTTCTGGAGTTGCTGTTCAAGTGGTGTTTTATCGCTGAGGGAGCATTGAGCTATCTAGTTTCAATAGCTAAGCTATCATTCACATCACCCTGCCCTGTTCATCGTGTTCAGTCAAGAGTTCCTCAGTTAATGACTTCTTTTCTAAATCTGCTGCCTGCTTGAAATAGCGCTTAAAATTGTACAAATGTGCACATTCCTCTTCATTCATATTCTTTTAAAAATTGCATATTTTAACTATTGAATATGATTAAGAATAGTAAGATTTTCTGTGTGAGACATCTCCTTAATAATAAGAACCCCAAATATTCACATTTTTTAAAAAAAAAGTAACACAAAACACTGTTTTAAGCATTATCAATTTGGGGGAGCATCAGCTTGCGCACATTTAACAAATGTAACAATTATTATTAAATAATATTTAATAATAAATTAATTATCAGCTTAAATAATCATTAAAAAAGTCTCTTTGACAATCCTGTTGATCAGCATCTTTATATCACTTATTTCCATGTTTTGTGTTCACCATGAAATAGTTAAGAGCTTAGAGAGGACCTTTTACTTGAAAGCACTATTATATTAGTTGTAGATAGCTGTATGCAGTAGCCATGTTTCTTACTGCATAGCTGTTCAGCAGACGTTGATTTTTGTTTCTATGTTAATCCTAGGTTATTATTGGAGCTACTTGAATTGCTGTTTGAAAAGTTCTATGCCGTAGCTGCAGCTCATAAGATCGTTCTCAGCTTTCTGCATCAAATGGTTGTTCTGCCTTCTGGTTTGAATGAGAGCGAGATTAAACTGTATGATATGGCAGAGGTGTGGGCAAGGATCCAGGATGTACTCCAGGTAAGATAGCATCCCAATTGAACTGCTATTTATTCATCAAGAAATTATTGAACTTAAAACTGTAGCATTCCATCCTGGAATCCCTTCGCCTCTCCCCTTCCCTCATCTTCTTCAAGATCTGTCTGAAGACTTCCCTCGTTAAGCGCTCTAAAACTCTACCCTGCGTGAGGGGCACTATATAAATGTAAGTTGTTGTGCCTTTGGTCACCTTTCCTCCTCATCCCTCCCCCAACCCCTCTCTTGGCTCCCATCCCTCCCAAATCCAACCCGCAGCTTGAGCTTCGAGAATTTTGAGGACATGGAGCAGCAGTTGAGGTATAGGTTGAAGATTTCCATTATGAAGAGGCGCTCATTACAGAGGCAGAGGGATATGAGGAGGGAGGAGATGTCTGTGAGGAAGCAGCCAAGTGGTTTGGGGGCCTATAGACCAGGATGGGCCAACCTTTTGGCTGCAAAGGGCTGGATACCCTATTTGAGAAACGTCTGTGGTCTCATAAGCAATATTTTTGTGTTTCCCGTCCAGAAACATAACATATACTGCCTATAGTGGGAGCAGATGGGCCAGATGAACTGGAGGAGTTGGGGTGGGGGAAACTTGGACAAAGGAGAGGGCCACTGAGGGACAGCCAGGTTTCTGTTAGCCCAAGTACATCAATGTGTTCATCCAGGCATCCAGGATAAGGTTGCAGATAATGAGAGATTTGTTTGAAATGCAGCGGACATTTTGAAGGGCTTTATGAACCAGGGCACTGATGGGGGGTTAGTGGGGAGGGGGACCATTGAGAGGGGGTTAGGAAGGAGTTAGGTAGTTTGTAGGGGACAAACAATGGAATTTGTGGGAATTTCCCCAACATTTATTATTTAAACTAATTTCTTCCCGTCTTTTATACTGTTAGGAAATTTCAATCCAGGAGAAGTGAGTAAGCAGATTGGGGATCCATCCATAAATGTAACACTTTTTTGATTTATGGTTTGATTATTGAAAGAAGCAATAGGGCCTTAAAATGTTGGTTTGTGCCAGACATTCAGCAGCATTCGCTGTGCCTGGGCAAATATTTCAGTCCTTTTGAGAGCCGTCATGCCTGCACAGCCTACAGGTCAGTTCACCTTGTCAGTTTGTAATATTTTATTAATAACCTTGCGACTTGCTCACCATATCAGACCAGACTTCTCCATTACTGGAGGGTTACTGAAAAGAGTAAAGGTTTGGCATCAGACTGAAGACCTGTCTGAAATTCAGGAGAGGGAAGATTGTGTTCTGTGCACAGAAACTGGAATCAAATGAGCCATGGTATAAGGATTTGCCTGCTGCAATAGACATGTTTCAGGTTGTTTATGCCGTCTCCAGCCACACATCCTGCACAATCTTTCTCAGGATTGACACGCCAATGAAAAGTCAATTGATGACAAATCATTTGAAAATTCGAAAAAAGAATGATAATTAAAATAAGCATTTACATTTTTATAGCATCATATCCCATCAAAACATCATATAGCGCTTCACAAATTATTACTGTCAAGTGCAGTGATTGTTTTTGTAGGTAAACGTGGGAGTCATTAGCACTAGCCAGTTCACACAAGCAGCCATGAGGTGAATAACCAATTTATCTGAAGGGTTTTTGGCCAGTTCATTGGCCGAAACTCTCTGTTCAAATAATGTCATGGGATCTTTAATGCCCACTTGAAAACAGACAAGTGTAACTCCAGTTTCATGTCTCAACAGTACTTGCCATAAGACTGCACTCCCCATGGATTTTACTTGAGTGCCAGATTAACTGATTGGCTCAAATCTGGACTACTTCAGAATCATAGAAATCAAGGCTAAGGAGGATGCAGATCAACAATTGGGTCAAAGCAGGTGCTGGCTCAGTCACTGGAACTAATTTCTACATTTTATTTCCCTGGTCTTTTTCTAAACTATTTATATATAATTTTTAAATGTTTATCCTATTCCCTTTCAAATATTGATATCGCCACAGTTTCAATAGCCTAAGGGTAGCAAAGCATTCCATGTTCTGATAATCGTCTGTGAAAAGAAGCGCTTTTAGACGTCTCAAATGCAAGGATTATTATTATTGTAAAAAGACCGAATGACCTGGTAGTTAGCCATTTTAACACAAAAGCAGTACGTGACCTGGGAAACAAGGGGATTGGCCTGCAGTGGCAATGAATGGAATCCACACTGTAACCATGTTTTAAACTGAATTTATACTACAAAGAAGAACTTTTTTAAAAAAAAACTTTCTTTGATATTACGTCTTTCTTGTCAGGAGGATGTCTGGAAGTTTTTTCACAGATTATACTATGAAGTGTAGTGACTGTATCTTGTGGGCTGGCAGCGGCCAATTTTCATACAGCAATGTTCCACAAACAGCCATGAAATGAATGAATAATTTATTTGGGAGTTTGTTGTAACAGTACCTTGCATTTTATAAGGTAGGAATTACATTACGCCCACAAATATACAGTCAGTATATTCTGTAAAGTGGTTTGAGACATCTAGAAGTCGTGAAAGGCGCTATGTTAAATGCAAGGATTATTATCATTATTAGAAATAGTTTATTTTAATTTATTTTTATTTTGTGACCTTAGGGAATTTTTTTGATTCTCACAAAGGATTGAGCAGACTCTCAATAAGCACAAGCTTTAATTGGTTTGCCTTGCACTAAATGTCATTGTTATTTTGCTTTCCAGTCTCTCATCAATAATCCATCACACTCTTTTTTTTCTTCGGAGTTTATGACAATTTTGACCTTTAAAGTTGGTGACACAAAATGTTGGCTGTTGTTTTTTAAATAAGAAATCATTACCTTGACTGTTCTGTTCTGACACTGTGCAACACCCAACTTATTAATTTTGTGACATCTAATCACCAGCAAATTCAAAAAAGCTCTTTGCAGGTCAATAAGCAGATAAATCACACAGTTCCTTGTGGGTGCAGGTGAAGGGGGAATTGTCAGCACTCATTCAGACATGGTTAAACAGGTTGCCTGCCAATTTAAATTTCAGAAAGTGTTCAGAAGTAACTGGGAGCAAGGTAGTAATAATCATGCAGGTTTATAGCACATTTTGTTTCTAGTTTACACAATTCAGAAGGATTGTTTTAAATCTAAAGAGGAAGGATTAATAGTCATGTGTCAGTACTGAGGAATCATGCCATCAGGTTATGGTTGGGAACCAATTGTGATCTCTGAATGACCTATGAACCTAGTTGCCAATTTCAACTGTATATTGCATACAATGTCTGATAATTGATTGTCCCAATTCAAGGACAACCCCTCAAAACTGATTTTAATCCATTGGGAATCGATCATTGTTGATAGAACTTTTTCTATTAGCAGTTTTGCCTGGATTTGATATAATTCCTCCCAACGTGAAAAGCACTATACAAATGTAATTTTTCATTGCATTGTAAATCGGTAACAACAATTTACGTTCATATAGCGCCTTTCACATAAGGAGGATATCTCAAAGCACTTTGCACAACGAATGGGAGTCCGAGCTGGCAGGAACGGGTAAGGGGGAAGGTGGCTGAAAGCGCAGTTGAAAAAACCGGTCTTAAGGTGGGTTTTGAATGCGGGGAGGGAAGGGGCAACACGGAGGGACTGCAGGATAGAGTTCTAAGAGAATGTGGACAGAATGGCTGAAAGTTCTTCTAGCAGGGATGGAGCAGATGAGTGGAAGGCATGAAACAGGTTGGAGTTTGCTGAGCAAAGAAAGCAGCTAGGCACCACAATTACAGGAGGTCGGAGAAGTAGGGAGGGACGAAGCCATGAAAGTGAATTTGATGAAGTGGTGTGGGGAAGAGTAGAGCCAAGTAAGAATGGGAATGATGGGCTGGTGGAGCCCGGTGCAGAAGAGGACACTAACTGCAGAGTTCTGGATGGTTTGCAGACTGTGTAAGGAGGAGCTGGGGAGTCCAGTGAGCAGAGCATTGAAATGATAATCTTTGTACGTGATATAGAGCCTTTCTTATCGGGAGGATGTCTCAAAATGTTTCAGAACATATAACGTGGAGTGGGGTCAAAGGTGATCAAGGGGAGGAGGAGAAGTCTAAAATCCTAAAAAGTTACTCAGCCAAGAATATTGGAAATGTGTGGTTTTATCCAGGAAATACATATGGGTAAATCATTTTGATTTGTTGATTTGTCTCAGTTTCGTGTCTAGCAAGTCTGTATGGTAAAAATCGAAAAAATTAATTGAAAAAAATTGTTCACTATCCTACAAAAAAAACAATAAATAATGATTTCTGCCAACCTTAGCTATAAGGAATTTGCACATTAAATCAATGGTATTATTTTCTTGTTTTATTCATCAAAATCCAGAAATGATGGTTGAGGCTAAAATAACCAAGGAAGGTTGAATTCAATGGAAGCCTGTTAATTTTTCTAGCATTTGGCGAAACACATTGACTGTTCTCAAACTAACCATCAGATTACATTAATTTAGCAGTTCTTGATCCACAGCAATTCCACATCACCGAATTTAATGCAATTTTTATCTATACACAATACAAAATTTCAATACAATAAAACAAAATGGAATCTGGCCATATTTGGTTTAAGATGCTGTCTATACTTTTCTTTAAACCTAAGTAAACCTTCAGCCACCAGATTGCGTTCATCAGATTCAACGTAATAAGTGAACACTTTTTCCCCTTGTTGCTTCCATTGCAAAAGGTATGTGCTTCAGATATATAATAATCCTTGTATTTGATACAGCGCCTTATCACGTCTTCGAGACGTCTCAAAGCTCTTCACAGAATATACCATAAAGTGAGTTGACTGTATATTTTGTGGACTTTTTCCATGCCCTCCCAATGCCCTTTTCAGTAATTATTACAAAGTTTGCCACCCAGGTTTTGACATAGCAGTCCCTTAGTAATATTTGAATGCTCTTAAATGTAATTTATGGTCTGGACATCTGTAAATGTGTTAGCATTTATCATGATTTTGCCTTTCTTTTATTTTATAGTGTTTAAAATTTCAGAAGAGTGATGACAATTTATCTTTCCAACCGCCTAAAATTCTTTTGAAGTATCATTGATCTAAACCTTGCTGGTCAGAGAACCATGGCGCAATGAAGGATCCCTTTGATTTGAAAACTTAGCCCTTATAATTGAATTTAACTGATGTGTTTCTTTCTGGCAAACTATTGTAACTCTTCTGTTAACTCTAAACAAAAAAGTGAAGCACAAAAAAGATGTGACTGACCTTATTCAAAATAGCTTAGCACTTGAACACATTTCAAGCAAAGTGCCAAAATAAAAATGCGCAATAGTTTTTCCGTTCCATCTTTGAAAGAAGCACGTCACATCCACTTGAATGCTTCTTCCTTGATGCCCAGTGTAAAATTATATTGGGAACTCATCATGTTGTGGAATCACAGACATGAACCCGCACCTTTTGTTATTCTACCCATCCATTTCGCCACTGAATTGCCATGCTTTCACTGAAGCAATGTCGTATTAGAGTAAAATTATCATATCAATTGCAATTCTCTCACATTCTGATAACATAAATTGAATACAGTGAATGCTATTTGTCTGCTTCTATCATTGCTGCATATTTCCCTATTTCCAAATACTGTACCAACTTTATCAATTTTACCCATGCACACATCTTGGTTTAACAGGCAAAAACATGCTGTACTTTACGTTGCTGTTGTACAAGTCTTTTTTTGCCAACACAAAGCTTTTTGATGATATTTGTTTTCAGTTGGAACTTGCAAACGCGAGATGTTTTGTAGGAATGTCGGAACAGGAGGCGGCCATTCAGCCCTTTGAGCCTGTTCCACCATTTAATTAGATCATGGCTGATCTGTACCTCAAGTAATTCTTTCAATTCCAATTTCCCGCTTTCTCCCCATATCTCTTAATACCCTGACCTACCAAAAATCTATCAAGCTCACTCTTGAAGATGTGAATCCACGACCTTTTGGGGGAGAGAATTCCATGTTGAATATTCACAGCGAATCAAATGGCTTAATGTATAGAACATTCTGTTTCAGGATGTTAATTCTGACAAAAGAGAAGTGTCTCAAGATTTCAGGGCTCCATATAAGTGTGTCACTGCCAAGATTTCTATACATCAATTCAAAAGCTCAAGTGCTGTCAGGTGTATTTCATCGAATCTCCACACAATGAAGCCATGGCAACTGATGTTTATCATCTTAAATCAGACGCCTCGATCTTACCAGTAATTTACGATTTACTGGTTTGGCTGTTAGACTTGACACTCGTCATTGTTTTCTTTTGTCGTGTTTGAATTTAAAATGAGATGATGTACAGAGAAAAATGGTGATTTTCCATCTGCATCCTGTGCTTTAATGTAAATTGGTACAAAGTGGAGAAGGCGGCAAAAAGCTTTCATTGTCATGTGTAATTTACTATGATGGAAGATAGAAAGTTATTTTAACTTCATCATTGACAGCAATCCTTACAAACAAATGGTGTTGTGCTACTATTAATTTAATTGAGGAATTCTGTGAACAAGTACAAAGAACCATTATTGTTCAGTTGAGTTTCAAAGGATCATTCCATCCTGACTCTTGCCAAATTGACACCAATTTAATATCTTTAGCTTGGCAGGAGGGTAGTGCAGAGGAATTATAAATGCATTGACAACAGAAATTCCAGCTCAGGTTCCAACTAGCTGGATTCAGGAGTTGAAAGCAATATCCATCTTATACCGCTGGACCCATTTAATACCGTTCTTTACATTTTTACAATTTACAATTGGCTACCACATTTCGCCCACAAAATATAGGGTGTATCTGTATCTTCACAGAATATACTGTATATTCTGTGAAGTGCTTTGAGACATCTCGAAGACACGATAAGACGCAATATCAAACCCAGGGAATATTATTATTTTAAATTGAACCTTTCAATCCCTCGAGGTCTGAAAGGACTCAGTCGTCCAAATGTTATTTGATAGTTTCAGCAATTGGTTCTCTCTCTTGGCTCTATTCCATAAGAGTGGAAAAAAATACATAAAATGTAAATGTCTTCAACAATACACAGTACTGTTGATGCAATTGGTTTGAACACTGATCTGCTCCCTGTGATACCTGGCTAAGGCTGGATGAAGGTCTCATTTCATCTCTGAATTGTTCAAAAAGATGCAATAGTGAGCCTCCAATGAGTAAAGTCACAGCCAAGTCAATTCAATTTGAAACCGAGAAAATAAATGAAATACATTCTCTCTCTTCCCTCCCCCCCACTACATTTGTGCTGTGTGTATTAAGTCACATTTATCAATTAGTGGGATGGAAAAACAATTCTCCATTAGGACTAGAGTAGAGCCAATCCTGTGTTTGTGGTCTCCATATTACAGAATGTACACACATAATTTGATAATGTGGCTGGGAATGTAGGAGTCTCGGGGTCAGTCATGGATATCAAGTTTGCAACAGATTCAGTGGAGCAGAAACTTCTCAGAATGATCAAGTTTACTGGGACAAAACAGAGAGCTTTTTGGTCTCCCTGATGAGATTGTAGATGTCTACAAATTGATAGCTTGTGATACTATGGTGTGTCTGTACTGTTACAATTCAAATGCTATAAAACGTGTAAAACCATTCCCCCAAACACTACTATGTGGGATCGTGAACTGCAACATCACCTCAGTTATCGTCAGGTTTACTGAATACCTCCTACCTGCCACAGGCTGCCTCAGAGCAGCAATCCCACCTGCCCCATCCCTCTTTCATGCCACAATAGCTCTTCATCCCACTCCCAGAAATGAACCATCCTTCACTCGACCCTATCGCTACCTTTCTTGACTTTCCTTCCTCCGTCTCCCCCACAAATCCCATCCCTGCACATTGCCCTCCAAAATGTGTGCCGCCTCATAAACAAACAGCCCTTTGCCCTCCCAAATTTTGAGCCCTTTGCCCCCCTGTCTCCACTGGCTCCCCCATCCTCCAGTGGTTTCATGGCCATGCTCCACACTACCCTCTTATCTCCTGCTTACTCTCCCCCCACACACACACATACAATTTGTGCTCCTCCCAACAAGCCAGGTGGTGAGCCATCAACCTCTTTCAAAATCCCTCTGCCTCACCCCATTTCTCTCTTTTTTCAAAAGCTGTTCATCGCCTACTCTATCATAGCATTCAGGATCTCACATTTATATTTATAAGGATTGTTAGATTAACTGGATTATGAACGTAGTTGGTTTTATCTACTTTAGTGCTTCCTTTCCTTTATTGATGCCTTTCCTCCCCTTATTAAAACATGCTCATTTATGTCAGGAAGCTCATGTGCCTGATGATGTCCTACGAATATCATTGCAGTGTTGCAGCAATGATCATCGTTCTAGTGAATGTTGATCAGCGCTGGAATAGATACAGATCAGCTCAATATTGTTCCCACATTGCAGAAAATGAAAGAATGCAACCCTCCTTAACAAACGAATGTCTTGACAGTTGCAGGCCATATACCTTTCCGTACAACATAATGTATAAGCACTTGCGATAGTTTTTATTCCCCCCTGGTAAGGAGCAGTATGTTGCAAGGACTCGTGCAGAAACAAGACCATAAATGACAGAAATGATATTGACTTATTTCCCACAGATATGTCACCCAGTTAATATAGTGTGCCTGCTTTCTGTAATGCTTTCTTTTAATGTTCTTCTCTTACAGCTGCTGTTGACAGAATACTTAGACGTGAAGAACACCCGGACTGCCTCAGAACCTTCATCACAGCTCAGCTACGCCAGTTCTGGGAGTGATTTTGCTGCCTTCTTTGCCAAAAAGAGACCTCAGAGACCCAAAATGTCCCTCTTTAAGTAAGAATAATGTGTCCATTCTGTTGCTATTTTTGAAGAGAAATGGTCATGCCATTCTTAGAAGTGTTGTAGTTTCAAATGAAAAGAATTTTGGAAGCCCCTTTTTCTTCTAATAAACATGGGCTTTCTGGCACGTTGGTGGAGTGGTATATGTAATTGACGAGGGGACACATGATGCATTTGACTATTATTTCATTAGATTCTATATTGTAGCACTGATGGGAGCAAAATGTGGGAGTTTATGGGAAAAAGGCAGGGTAAATGAGAATAAATGATCTGCCATAATGTAATAAATGTTGGAGCAGGCAGATAAGCCGACTGTTTTCCTATGATGGAAACCTAGAAAACTGCAGGAGGTGTCCATTCGACCCTTAAAATAACAGTCCTTAATTAATAAATACATTTGTTATAGCACCTTTCACGTGCAGAGTGCATCCCTTGCTTGTATTTGGTACAGTGCCTTTCATTTCAAAGATTTACTATAAAATGTAGTAACTGTAGAGAACATGGTAGCTAATTTGAGTCCAGCAATATCCCACGAATATCCATGAAGTGAATGACCGATTTGATTTGGAGAACACCTGGAGAAACGCCTTTCTCTTTTCAAATTGTGCAGTGAATCTTCAACATCTGTTTGAACTGCAGACCTCAATCTAACATCTCATCCAAAGGACAGCAACTCTGATAATGCACTGCCCCCCCACCCCCAGCACTACATTGCAGAGTCAGACTATGAGTTCAAATTCTCAACAGGGGGCTTGAATCTGAAATATAGGTGAAAGTGCCTCCAACTGAGCCAGGTTGTGTTAGTGTTGAGGTTAAGTCCTCTAACAAAGCCATCTATTATAACTCCAATTCCCTGATCTTTCTCTAAACCGTCAAATACCCTTCGTCTTAATGTGCTTATCTAATTACCTATTTAAATGCCTCCAATCAATTCTTCTCCAACCACTACCTGTAACAAAGTGGAGTCCTGCAGCTCAGTGGTTAGAGCACTCGCCTTGCAAGCGAGACACCTGGGTTCAATTCCGGGCAGGGCGAAACTTTGGGTGAGTTTCTTTACTCCACACGTCTAATAATAATCCCTCCAAAAAACAATAATGAATTGGTCATTTTCAATCCATGACTGTTTGTGGGACACTGCTGTGCGCAATTGGTTGCTGCATTTCGCCCACAAATATACAGTCAATTCACTTTACAGTCTCTTCTGTGAAGCGCTTTGAGACGTCGATAAGACATGAAAAGCGCTATATCAAAATGCAAGGATTACATAAATCATTACATAAATATTTGCTAGAAGCAATAACAAAAATATCCTTATTTTCAATAAGATCATTTATAGATTATCATGTTTGAAAATGAAAGAAAGAAATTAAAAAATAATCGTGGGAAAGAACTTTTTAAATAAACACTGAATAGTTTCAAGGAAATATTAAAATGGATGTGTCTTTCCCATTTCTACTGAAATCAAAGGTTGCCACCCTTTTCATCTTGTCCCCAAACCCCAGCTCAGGCTCCCAGTTAGCTATGTGAAAAGCTTTGAGATGTCTTGGACAAGTTTCTTTACTCCACACGCTTCTGTTTACCTAGCAGTAAGTAGGAACCCGGTTGTTAGTTGATTGGCAGATTATTTTCCTGGGGCAATAATTACTTTTTAAAATAAATTGGTCACTCAGTAATCAGTATAGGATAGATTCAGTCTCGGGGTTCCAGAAATAAAAGCCTTAAAACTAGCAACAATTCAGCTGTGATAGCTGATGTGGGAAATGGAAAGAAGAGGAAAGAATATGGCCGAGCTAAAGGCATTTTGCAGAGATGCTGTTTTATGTGATGTCTCTATTTTTCGATGTCTTTATGCCATTTACGAATTGCACAAATTGGACCATACTTTTAAGCCCCCAACCGCAAAAAAAATTATTTGTTTTATCTAGGTGTTCTTAATCTGGTGTTGTATGACTTGTTCAATAGATGCCAGGAGATTTTCTCTTTTGAAGAGCCATAAAAAATGCATGCTGTCGCTACTGAATTGTACAAAGAGTATATATACACATATATAAAGGCTTCAAGAAGGTTCTTTGGATGGTGTTCCACACAGTGGTTACAGACATTTTTTTACTTCAAATAGTCTTCGAGTTTTTTTAAAGCTTGTTTGGTGTAATGAAAACATGAGCTTGTTTCATTCACCCTACAACCCAAATCAGGTTGTTAACTCTGACAACATGATATTTTACAGGCCATTGATATAAATTTCAAGAGCGCAATAATCCATATCTGCTGAACAAGATATAAAAGAAAGTAATATAATTTGGACTTTATGGTTTAGGGCATTGATAGTGTTTTGATCATTATTTCAAATATCAGATCTCACAAAGGAATATTATTGTGCTGCATGGGAGAAGAGAAGTGCAAATATGCTCAAGATCGCCCCTAAAGGAAAAAAGTACTTTTTCTTAACCAATATAAAGGGTCTTAAGTGATATCTTTTTTTCTGTTCCTCATATTGAAAATACTTTTTGGAGTGTTTTTTTCCCTTTACTGTTGAGAAAAATGTATAAAGTTTCAGTTGTACAGGACCTTGATCAGACCTCTTCTGGAGTATTGTGTTCAATTTAGAACACCACACCTCAAGAAATATATATTGGTGTTGGAGAGTGTACAGTGCAGATTCACCAGAATGATACCTGAGCTGAAGGGGCTAAATTATGAGGAAAGGTTAGGCGAATGGATTATATTCCCTTGAGCTAAGAATAGTGAGAGGCGATCTGATTGAGGTGTTTAAAATTATGAAAGGATTTGACAAAGTAGATAGAAACATTTTCCTCTGGTAGAAACATCCTGATTAACAACAATGACAACAAAATTACATTTGTATTAGAAGACAAAGTTAAAATTAGAGCTAACTCCAATCAGAATTTTTTTAATAAAGGGTAGTGGAAATGTGGAATCCGCTAGCCTAAAAAGTTGTGGGATGCTGGTTCAGTTGAATAATAATAATACTTGCATTTGATATAGCGCCTTATCACGTCTTTGAGACATCTCAAAGCGCTTCACAGGATATATTGTAAAGTGAATCGACTGTATTTTGTGGGTGAAACGCGGGAGCCAATTGCGCACAGCAGTATCCCACAAACAGACATGAATTGAGCTACCAAATTATTATTATTACTATTTTTTTGAAGGGATTATTACCCCTGGAAAAGTGATCCGCCAATCGACCAACAAGCGGGTTCCTACTGACTGCTAGGTAAACAGAGGCGTGTGGAGTAAGGAAACATGCCCAACGTTTCGCCCTGACCTGAGGTAGATAAATATTTGGTAGGCCCGGGTATCGAGGAATATGGTGAAAGAATAGGGAAATGGTACAAAGTTGCAGATCAAAAGTGATATAATAAAATATAGGAGCAGGTTCGACGGGCTGGATGGTGTACTCCTTTTCCTGTCTTCTTATGCTTATTTAAATCATATATTGAACACACGCACCTACTGATAACCTCATGCAGTCAGAGGAGCTATTCTATTAGTGCTTAAGAACTGTTTTCATTGAGTGTGTGTATTAAATTACAGGTTTGAGTCGTCCTCACATGCAATTAGTATGAGTGCATACCTGCGCGAACAGAGGCGGGAGCTCTACAGCAAGAGTGGAGAACTACAAGGTAAATTTCAATAATCCTTAGCCCATTTCTATTACATACTCATTCTTATTCAAATGTAGGCCAATTCAATACGCCCAAAGCAACGAGCACTAATGTATAAGTTCCCTTATTTTTAACGTGGTGTCTCTTGGACCCAAAGCATATTGACTCTGCACCACTTTCCCTTCCTGCTGAAGATGGTGCAGTTCCACATAACAACTCTCCAATAATTGCTGCTGATTTCTTCACAATGTTTATTGTAAAGCTGGACTCTTATCAGTCTCGCACTTTACCTGACTGAACAATAATGCACTGGCATCACATGTAGTTTTCAAATGGAGTGCATGTTTCAGCTATTTGTGGCTCCATTATTCAAGGTTTTACTCGTCTGCAGATCACGGCAAATGTGAGCAATGTAGTGATGCTGGACACAGAATGGAGATATATAGTTTCACGACGGGTGTTGTTAACAGTTTGAGTTTTGTCAGTATCACTTGGTAGATTGCCTACACCTGGCATCTATTTTAGTACAAGAAGTCTTGTGTTTCCCACAGATATTGCCATGGAAGACTACTTTCTGAGTAAAACAAAGTAAAATTCTATATCAAATGCAAGTATTATTATCAAAACAATGTTTGACTTTTTACCTTGTTTGTAGAAGCTCCATGGCAAAGCTTTGTCAACAGTGATAATATAAGTGAGGTTAGAAATATTCATATAAGTATGGAATAATATGTTAGTAATTCCCTGCAGTGAATATTCCAGGAAAGGATTAGAGCAATATTGGTGGATTGAGTTCAAGGTCTCCAGCAATCATAGCCTGAATCTATGTAGCAGAAAACTCATAAGAAAGGGAAAAGTGAGTAAAACCTATTGAAAAATCATTTATTTGCTTGTTGCTGACTGGCACTACTTTTATATGTAGTCGGACGGACTCTATCAGAACTTGCATTATACCACAACATGCTATAAAAATATGCTTTTGGGGTATAGAATTATACTGCCCAGAAAGAGGCCATTCAGCCTATTGTGTCTATGCAAGCTCTTTGAAAGAGCTGTCCAAATTAATCCCGCTCTCCCCATTGCCCTGCAAATTTGTTCTCCCCAAATATCTACCTACTTCTCTCTTGAAAGTTGTTATTCGAATCGGCTTCCACCACCCTTTCAGGCAATGCATTCCAGATCTTGAACCCACAACCTTCTGACTCAGAGGCAACAATGCAAGGCTGGCAGTATAGCGCTAACCTGAAAGTGTTGTTCAGCACCTCAACCTCACTTATATCGCAGTTCATGATTTATTGGACTCAGGAGACCACTTTGTAACAGCATTTCTTTACATTCTTTTGGTTTTACTTTCTCTGTCCCATTTAACACAAATTCCGCTCATCATTTGTCAGGTTTCACTCATTTTGATTGAGGTTTATTCATTTGAGTTTTACATTTTAAAAAATTATGGATCCTGCCCTGAAAAAGTAAATATGGCTCAATATATTTAAATGAGCTCAAATCGATTTCAGTTGTTTGTATGATAAATCTTCCCGTCAACAGCCCTCTTTCCTTCACATCTGTCATGGTTCAGAAATTTGTGTTTGTTTTTTGACAGACAGAAAACTCTTACACTTGATAAGCCAATTTAATCATTACCTAAGCTAGATGTGGATATGTTGTGATGTCCAGCAAGAACATAAGAATTTGCTAGACGAAAGAAGACCAAGGTCCATCCAGTTTGCCTTTCACCATCCTGGCAGTCGCTTGACATGTTCTGTTCCAAACTATACACTGTATCCCAAGATATTATTTTCTAAAATAATAAGCAAGATAACAATAGCTAAAACAATTTTTTCAAATGAATGTCTCCTCTACCTTCACTGGTTGCAAACACCTCCCCCAGCGGCTGAACAAGAATCATTAACTGCTTTGTTTAAGGGCTCTGAGGCAATACCCTGTGTGAAGGACGCTGTGTAAATGCAAGTTGTTTCTGCACATCCATTGAACCAGTGTTGTTGTGTTGTCTCACAGTCTCACATTTCATCACATGCAATATAAATATATTTCATTGGGTGTATGAGTTGTGATGTCCCTTGTTTAGAAACATCAAACTTTTTAACTTCACATGTGCATTAGGTAAATAATGAGTACTATTTGATGCCGATATATAGGCTTAGAGGAAAGTTTCCGAAAATTTGCGTCCAATTCATCGCTTTTTCCAACATTTAGGCTACTCACACACTTGGGAATCACCATTTATGTCAGTCATCATCTAAGCATCATCTAAATGTAGCTTCTGTATATTGGAGCACATGTTGCTATTGTTGGAAATCCACTGCCTGAAAGGTTAGTGGAAGCAGATTCAATAATAACTTTCAAAGGAATTGGATAAAAAAGAAACTAATTTCAAGGCTATGGGGAAAGAATGGGGGACTAATTGGCTAGCTCTTTCAAAGAATTGGTACAGACGCAATGGGCAAAATAGCCTCCTGCTGTGCTGTAAGATTCTATGATTCTTTTATGATTCTATGTTGTTATTGCAAATTCTAGAAAATGAAGGTGACCACAATATTTTGGGGAAAATATTGACAAATATTGGCGTGTCTTGATGCTTGCTTGTTCCTTCTATTACTTGGGCATTGATTTTTTTTCTGTAATTGCATTAATTCCTGAATGTACAAAGAGCACTGAAAATGTATTGAAACTTATTTATTTAGCTGTTTAGCTGCCCATGTAATTAGAATTCTGTTCATTTTAAAAATCCATTTTATGTAGCCTTTATGTCAGGTGCCTTAAATGTACCTTTTTTCTGTACCTTGAAAAACAGGAATCCTTTTCTAGATCAGTACTTTTAAAATAGAATAGATTTATAGGAATATTTCTCACTTTTCTCCTGAACTTTGTGGCTTTTCTAAATTCAGACTTCTGAGGTCTCGGTTGTCTAATTGAGGATCTTAGACCAATATTAAAGTCAGGTAATTTGAAAAAAAATTGGTGCAGAAATATTGTGTTAATAATGAAGTGCAACTAAATCTTATCCTCATACTGAAGATTAGGGCCCTATGCACCTTAGTCATTATTCTTGACAAATCATAGCAGCTGCAATTTTGCAAATTATTGCTTTGTATGCACACTAGATGCAACTTGTGGTTTGGTAAGACCCCTCGCCCTCTTTCAGATGATATGGGGAACTTTCTCTCTCTCTCTCTCTCTCTCCACCCTCAATCCCCCCAAAAAACTAAAGAAAACTTAATGATGTAAAAGTATCCAGTTAATTCAACAATTTTGGCCTTTGATTTCCTCATTAATTTTGTGAGATCTGTAAGACAAGTCATCAGTATGTTCTAAAGGCTCTTTTCTACTCTGTAAAATTCAGCGATGAGCATCAACAGAATAAAATGCATAAAGCAGACATTAAGTGATTGAAAGAAAACACTGATTTCTTTGTGTGAAATCAAACAAGAGTCTAAAAAGAAAATGGATGTATGTGTCTGCAGATTGTCTTCCCAGAACACAGAGGGTTCACGTTGACAGGTTATTCAGTAGATTTCAGTGCTTGGTGAAAGGCAAAGGTACAGTCAAGAAATAGGTCACATTAGTCCTTATCTTTGCTTGTTGAATATTATGTCAGATTAATTGGCGGCAGTTGATTTGATTTTTTTTAAAAAAGCCACTTGTTTAGTATTCTCGTTTCTTGCATAAGGTCGTATTTGGTGAGACAAGAGCAATATGATTTTGGATTTTAGTTGCTTATGGTAATATTTTCCTGATACTTTTTTTCTGTTTGGTGGCTACTGTTCAGTCAAAAAGAAATGAAGTCATAACTGCCTAATTGAACAGATCTCAATCGGATGTGAGAGACAAATTTGCAATACGGAATTTGATTTTATTTACCAACGGCCCTGAATTTCACACTGTTAGATTGCAATGATACCTTTTAATATTCTAGTCTTGATTACATTTTCTTTTCAGTTCCCCAAAATGAATGAATGAGTGCTTTTTTTGCAGAGATTCCTAAAGGAAAAACCCATATTATTTTGTGAATCTATGCTAATTGTTGGAGGAAAAGTGGAAATTAAGTGCAGGTGTAGATATTTCCTTCACAGAAAGGGAAAGGAAACTAATCTGTGGCCTTGGTATGCAGGTGAGTGGCGTTCAAGTTTGTGAAAGATACACAAGACAATTTTGGGACACAAATCAGAAATGTTTCTTTTCATGGAGAGTAATCAGTAGTTGGAATAGGATACCAGAAGTGGGGTAAAGGCCAGGACACTGGACTCGTTTAAGAATTGGCTTGGTGCTCTAACAGGAAAACAAGACGGTATAAGAACAATAAGATTCCTGTTTCCATTTACCTCAAAGTGGAAGCTGAGAAACAACCCCAGATGTGACTGTAGAAAACAAACACTTGAGTACTGCCTGATGCAGTGCCCCCTGTCAACATCTTGTAGCTCAGTGGTGAGAGCACTTGCCTCGCAAACGAGAGGATCTTGATTCGATTCCTGGGCAGGGCGAAACCTTAGGCAAGTTTCTTGACTCGACACGTCTGTTTACATAGCACTAAGTAGAAACCCGGTTGTTAGACATTTAGTGGAATGCTTTTCCAGGGATAATAATACCTTCAATAAAAAATAAAATAATAATAATTTGGTCACTCAATCCACGACTGTTTGTGGGACACTGCTGTGTGCAATTGGCTGCTGCGTTTCATCCACAAAATATACAGTCAATTCACTTTACAGTATGTTCTGTGAAATGCTTTGAGACGTCTCAAAGACATGATAAGGGGCTATATCCCCCCAGCACTTCCTATCCTGAAAATGAAAGGTAGCACGTACAAAAGATTTGGATTGTTGACAGTCCTGTCTGCTATCAGGAACTTGTTGTGGTGATTTGCACAATCAAGCCTTCGTGTGCTCAATTGCAGAGTGTATTACAGTTATCATTGTTCTAAATGGGGAAAATGGAAACTTCCCTCTCCTTGAAACTGTGCTATAAATGTATTGTGTGTGACATCATTTGCACTGGACAAAAAGTAATACATTCATTCATCAGGATATTTGAAATTGAAAAACACTGGGGCAGTGCGTGTCATTTGTCTGATGGTTTTATTTGATATCGTTTTTTTATTGAAAAATAAATTAAAAGATGACAAAATAAATTTATAAAGCTACTGAAAATCGAATTTCTGGATGTCATTTACATGATTTCACTGATTTATAATGTATGCTGTTTCTTTGTGTGATTTATAGGCTTGTTAGCCACTTTGCTGGAAAAGTAATTTGAATTTAATTTACCCTCTTTCATGTGGCGATTTTCCAATATAGGTTTCCTTGTTCCCAGATAAAATGAGCGCCCTACTTGCAACACGTTAATGCCAACTCTGAGAATAGTAATCAAAGTAGCGACTAATTAAGCTTTGTTTTGCATTGATATATAAGTTAGACTCCCATAGAATGTAACTGTCAGTCTGGCTCGCCTGATCAGGAGGTTGTACCAGGTTGGGACTTTGAACTCACATCCTGTCAGCTGATACTCCAGTGCAGTGCTGGGGGTATACGGAGGAGCCGTCCTTCGGATTTGACAAACCAAGGTCTCATCTGCTTGTTCGTGAGAACTTTAAAGATCCCATGGCACTACTCAAAGAGAAGGGAGTTTCTCCCGGTGTCCTGGGCGACAATCTTCCAAATAAAATTGGTTGCTCGCTTCATAGTTGTTTGTGGTTCATTGCTGTGCACAGAAATGGCTGCTGCATTTGCCTACAATATCACTTTACAGTAAATCCTTTGAGCTTTGAGATTTCCTCTCGAAGTGACAGGAGCTAAATCAAATGCAAGGATTACTATGAATTTGTCATATTAGAAATGAAAGCATTGAAAGCTAAACTTGTCTATTGCAAAGGGAATTGTATATTCATTATTTGTGCAGATTTTTTAATGAAAGAATTAACTTGTTTTAGTTTAGCAAAACCATAAAATGTTATTATAAATTATTGTCCTTCATTATAAGCCTATCCCACCCACAACTTAGCATTTATTTAAATGTAAAATTTATTAAAATGCATGAACTCCAAACCAAAGGCCATTTTGCGCTGTTTCTGTCCTTTTTCAAGATTCCACAACCATTTTGCTGCTGGAAGTGGGGATAATTCAGCACATGTAATCAGGACAGTAAACCTTTAATGCAAATGTATTGTTAGTTTGAACTGCTGTAAAGATTGTTAAACTTTCAGTATAGTTTAAAATATTTCAAATGTTATCCCTAGTTACCTTTTTCGATGTGTTCCTATGCATTTTTCAGCAACAAAAGTGCAGCATTTTTCAGCAAAAAGTGGCCAGCACAGGCAAGATGGGCCGAATAGCCTCCTCTGTGCTGCAATATTTTATGATTCTATGATTTGAGCCAGAAGAAGCCTTCCTGTGGCCACTCTACTGAAACTCCTTTGACGTGTAGTATAACCCTTGTAATGGTACAGAGGGGTTTTACCTACAACATTTAGAGTTGAACTGAAGCACACAAATCTATATGTGGCACTGAGTATGATTGTTCTTATAGCTGCAAAAAAAAGCTTTATAAATGGAGGGTGGAGTAGCTCGCTGTCAGGATGAGAGGTAGGATAGAAGAAATGAGGTTCAAGGTGGATTAGCCACAGCACCTTCAAGACAGGCAGGCGTGTAAATGAGTTGTTATGCACCAACAATGCAAATTACTTTAATCACAGGATGACATTTACAAACGGCTTCTTGGTGTGTGATGATTCATTCAGGTTTGTCTATGTTACAGCCTGTTGTCTCCTAGTGTGCGTGGTTGTATCGAGGCACCAAAATCATAGCAGGGAGAGGTATTAACACAATCAACCATTTCAGTCTTAATTCCTATAAACCCAGTGTTTAATTCCTCTGCATGCTTCTTTGTCACTTCTGCGGATTATCAAAAATTCCTCTTTTGAGGGATAACCAATCAAAGGGGCCATTAAAGTCAGACTGTGCTGTGGTGGAGAATTAATTAGCGGAGCATTTTCATGCAAAACATCCAATTTTTTGATTATTCATACAGCATGGTTGCAATTAATACTGTGGAAGCAGGAATTTCCGGTTGTTTTAGTGGGGAAAATTGAGGGAATGGTATTTTCAAACAGAGGTCAGGTACTTGACAGCTGCAGGATTGCTTGAATGTAAAATAGATTTGTTACTTGATTTGCAGCATATCTTGCTATTAGGACAGGGACGGATTTGGCATCTGAGGCTTCAGGCTTCATTAGCGTTCTTGTTTGCTATGCAACACACGTGAATTGACTTTTCAGTTGCAGTTGGTGAACCAGATTTTATTTTGACTGACAATGTTCCTCCAGCGTATTTTTGGAGCACAGAAACTCTGTCAAAGCAAAGTGCTTTCTCAGAATGTGCAGCTTCTTTAAATCCAACTATAATGGTAGAAGATCGCCTTTGAAACAGGTCAGACATATTTGTGCTGATCATAGAGCAAAAAGCAGGCCATTTTGCCCACCCAGTCTGATCTTTGTACTCCACACGAGCCTCCTCCCCTCCTATTCCGATCCCTATCCCTGTATGAAGTGAATGTAACGTGCACCCATGTACATTTTTAAGGTTAGTTTACCGTAAATATCTGTTTGTGAATTAAAAACAGATGCACATAAAGAATTCAGCAGTCATTTTCACTTAGCAAAGGATGCACTTTTTACTGTGAAGAGTCTCTTTGTGTTATATTTTGTTTCTCTTTGTGTTATTAACAGGGCAACATCCATTTAGATACTGTGCGTTCAAAGCTTCCTGTAGGTTCATTTCACTACCCATCTCACTGAAACTAGGGGCTGCTCGATTCTGTTTTGCTGTATGCAGTGTCATTTAAACAGGGAATCTCAAGCTGATAGATGAATGAAGCTGACACAAATGAAGTTGGCATCATGTTTTCTCATAAGGAGATTTTAATACAGATGGTGAAAAAACATAGGCTATTTGATTGTCAGTTTGTGGTTAATGGGGTATCTGGGTCGTTGAAGTGCAGTCATTTACAATTTGAATTGAACGTTACAGAAGCCCTTTATTCAGGGGTACAATTGCTCTGAATAGGGTGGAAAGATTGTAGAATAATACATTTTAAAGCAGGCAGTTTGCCTCATTGGGTCTGTGCTGCATTTTTCCAGCCTGTTGTTATCCTCCTGTAAAGAGAGACAGAACCTCGGGTTAAATGCAAACCGGTACTTAACTGATGACCTCTCCGAATTCAATGGTGATGAGAATAATAACAATCAGAGTATTTGATTAAACATAGCCATGTAGCTAAATATATTCACTGGACAATTTGTACACTCTTTGATATCGATGTAAAAAAAACAACCGATATGAGTATCAACCAGCAAAAGTGACATCAAACAATATCACAGTAATCTTGGACTCACAAGTTGATACAGATAGAACAGTAATCTGTAACAAACCAGATATCATCACAAAGAAC